>NW_006921649.1:3430920-3441919 GCF_000298275.1 Orycteropus afer afer
TTTGAGTTGTGGTGCTGGCGAAGAATGCTGAAAGTACCATGGACTGCTAAAAGAACTAACAGATCTGTCCTGGAGGAAGTGCACCAGAAATGCTCCTTGGAAGCAAGAATGGCCAGATTTTGCCTCACCTATTTTGATCATGTTGTCAGAAGGGACCATTCCTTGGAGAAGGATGTCATGCTTGGTAAGGTGGAGTGTCGACAAAAGAGGGGGAGGCCTTCAATGAGATGGATTGACATGGTGGCTGCAATGATGGTCTCAAGTATAGCAAGGATCCTGGAGCTGTCTCAGGATCGGACAGTGTCTTGTTCTGCTAAGCATGAGGTCACTATGAGTCATAAACCACTCGACCGCACCTAAAAAATAACAACAAGAGTTTGATCTGTAATTTTTAAATACTTTACTCAGAAAGATGTTAAGTGGTCCCCATTTTTACTCTTCATTGAAGATCTGAAAATATTAAGATTGAGCTTTTGACTCTGTCTCTATAATCTACTTTTCAAAGCCTACTACTGCTACCATTTTCTGGGATAACCTTATGAAACTATGAATGCATACATAGGCATAGAAAGTCACATTTACTCTTCTAGTTTGCTATTAGTATCATCCAAAAAGAAAGCATCCCTTCCTTTCTTTCTCACTGAGGCTGCTAGAGTATCAGAGATGATAATGCCACTGGGAGCTTCAAATAATATAGGTAAGGGCATCTATTGCATTGAAATGCTCACTACCAGGTAAATTACATCTTCTGTTTTCTGAACTTCACATTGTTTTGTCCATACTTTTATTATAACAGTTCATTACAGATTTTTTTTTTTACCATATTTTGTTTAACCATATGGTTTTAATGGGTGTGTCTTGCAAAAAAGAGGATACTTTCTTGAAATTGATAATGTGTATGTGTGGGTATAGAAGCTGTGAGAGAGATGAATTGATCTTTGCAAGTAGTGAAACATAATGTATAATGTGAGAATCAGAGAAACGTATCTTGATGTGAGGAAACCATTGCCGGAAAACCTTATGCCTAGAAGGATGGTGAAGAAAACCTGACTGACTCTCATTTCCAACCTCCATGGAAAAATGAAGCTTGGATTTGATGTTACCCGTGGAAACTTTATGTCTCTTGGGATAGGGTATGAGATGTAAAGCCCTTCTCCATTTCCATCAGCTAGTTTTCAGTAAAGTTTTCTTCACTTTTATTTTTGGGCTGAGAGAACCTTTCTGGGGAACACCGAGAGATGTTTCAGTGCTGCACAAAACTTACAAAAATGGACATTGCATATGGGCACAGCTGATAATCTGGGCTGCAGATATTTCTATGCCTGTTTTCCATTTCCAAATCTGTGGGTTTCCAAACACCAAGGGAATAGTATGTCTCACTTTTCTCTGTATCTCCGTTTCTGGAAAAGTGATGTGGATGCAATTATGTGACTATTAACTAATTTGGCAATCTTAAGATGAACCAGTTTCAGGCCCCAAAAGTGTGACAACTGAAGTTGGCTTTCTATATGGTCCAAACCTATAGTGAAGAAATCTGTGATTTTAGGCTAGATGACATTCAAGCACCACCTCCTCTTTGTTAAAATATAAACACAGTTATCAGCTATTCTTTCATTTAGTGAAATGTTGAGGTTAAAAATTCCATCATGATAAGTGGGTGTCCCTAAGCATCTAATTCCCAGGAAGTGACTTACATACTGAAGAGACTCTTGTTCATTTCACATTCTCATTCGTTTACAATATACTAATAAGTACCACTTTGGAAGAATCACACACAAGTCATTTTACTCTTTACAGTGAATTGAAACTGAGGTATTATGGAGTCCTTGCAAGGATTCCTCATTTTTGAATTTGATGCTCTCAGCATTTAAATGGCACCTCTTGAAAAGATTCATACCTTTTAAAAGAAGACCAATTTCAGATCTGTGAAGAGAATATAGAGAAGTTAATACCTCTGAAAGAAATCTCAAAACTCAAGATTGATTTATAGAAACAGTTCTTGTAGTATGACCTTTTTTCTATTCCAGAAATCTTTTTTTTTTTTTAATCTGAGATTGTTTTCGATAGAATGCTGCAGATAGAAATGTGAGAGAAATAAATATTTTTTTTAACGATCAGAAGGGAGAGCTTTCCCATAAAAGATGGGGTACACATAGAATTTTTTATTCTTTGTAATTTTCTTTGGACCAGCATTCAGAAAAGTTTCCATGGGCCTAAAACAAACAGTGTGCATCGGGGCTGTATCCTTCATCATACTTATTCAATGAGTATGATGAGCAAATAATCTGAGAAACTGGATTACATGAAGAAGAATGTGATATCAGGTTTGGGGGATGATTCATTAACAACTTGCGATATATGGATGATACGATCTTGTTTGCTGAAAGTTAAGAGGGCTTGAGGCACTTATGGAGGAAGATCAAAGACGACAGCCTGAAGTATGGATTATACCTTCACATCAATAAAACAAAAATCCTCACAAAGGGACCAATGAGCAACATCATGATAAATGAAGAAAAGATTGACGTCAAGGATGTCATTTAATTAGATCTACAATCAATGTCCATGGAGGCAGCAGTCAAGGAACCAAATGACACTTTTCATTGGGCAAATATACTGCAAAAACCTCTCTAATATGTTAAAAAGCAAAGATGTCAACTTGAGGACTAAGATGTGCCTGCCCTAAACCATGATATTTTGCATAGTCCATATAGATTCCACATATAGGTAATAAAAAGGCCCAACACAAATCAATACATTTGAATTATGGTGTTTGCAGATTATAAGAATATTGAATATTAACTTCCAGAATAATGAACAATTTTTTTTTTTTTTTTTAAGTACAGCCACAATGCTTCTTGGAAGAGAGAATGGTGAGACTTCATCGCACATATTTGGACATGCTATTGGGAAATATCAGTCTCTGGAGAAAGATATCATTCTTGATAAACTTGAGGGTCATTGAGAAAGAGGAAGAACCTCAATGAGAAGGGATGACACAGTGGCTGCAGGAATGAGCCTAAATATAGCAATGATTGTGAGGATGGCACAGGACCAGAAAGTGTTTCATTTTGTTGTCCATGGGGTCACTAAGAATTGAAACTGCCTCAAAGGCCCCTGACCAAAAAAAAAAAAAAAAAAAAGATAATATAAAGTGTCAGATTATATTGAATAAATGAGAGATAATGATAATAGTAATAGCTGAAATTTATCCTCAGCTTTTTCTCTAAAGAGCTCAAAGCATTTCACATATATGAAGATTTATTTTTCACCCTGTAGGAAGGATGTTTGCAGGAGAATGCTGGCCCATCACGAGGCCATAGGAAAATAGTTTCATTATCCCTTGGTGGCAATATGTGTAGGAAGAATATTTATCTTCCAGAACCCAAGATGAAGTGAAACATACATAATCATTCTGATCATATAGCCTTAGAGGCCCCAAGGCCCCATTTCAGGGTCTGTGAGGGATTTAAGTAAAAACAGTGAGAGTATATAAATATGAAAATGCGGCTAAGATATTTTCTGCTCCTTCTAGAAGTCTCAAGGTGCATATCTCTTAGCCCTAACTATCTATCCGCATAATGTACATTTCTTGGTTGATATTGAACCAAGGACAAATGTGCTAGACATTTCAAAGATTGATCCCAATCTGGAGAAAAAGAAGCCAGACTTAGATCCAAAGACTCATAATATTTATAATGGAAAGTATCCTATGTTCCAAATTATCAAACTCAAGATACAAACCAAAACAAAAATCACAGACTAAGCAAAGAGAAGTGATTTGCCTAACATTATTCAAATATTTAGTTTTAAAATGAGAATGAATACAGGTCTTCTTCCACTTTCCTGGACAATTAGAGAGGTCAGTGGTTTGAAGGCACTAACATTTTAGCTCACATTTCATTTGAGCCAAACTACTGATAAGGAATGTATTAGAGTCCTTTCCATTTTACAAAGTAAACTATGAAAAGGCTATGTGATTTTTCTCCATTCTTCAGTTCTGTCCAAGCTCTCACTATTACCAAGTGCTTGTTGACATACTATATGGTATTAATGTTATTAATAACATTATTTGCCATACTCAGTTTTCAACTTTAAAGGAGTGAATAAAGGATGTTTCTTTTACAAAGAGGAGATTTGATACAACTTGTGTACTGGAATCTTCTCTAGAAGATCCTTAACTTTTATTCATCTTGCTTTTGAATGAACATTTCTTGGGATTAGCATTCTCTCCACTGCAAAGCAGTTATATTAATTACTAGACCATTCTTAATGTTAATGTTTAAACATTTTTCATTATAATGAACTACTGCCTGCCTTCATTTCACATGTAACGACTAGCACTAGCTTTCCCCTCTAGGGCAACACAGATTTAAATGAGTCTTTCCTGGTGACAGTCGTTTTCATATTGGAGACTAACAATCTCATCATTCTTGTAACTCATCTCTTCTCCAAGATGAAGAATTTCTAAAGAGAATAAATAAATAAATAAGTTTTCCCTTTCAGATGAAATTAAAGTTGGGAAAAGATAACTGCATCTCACATAGTTTGAAGACCTTTAAAAGAAGTGAAAGATGTCCTAAAAGTATGTCAGCATAAGGTATGGAGAAGACATTCAATATCAAGCCACAGTTGTATCACTAAACTGCTGTGTTATCTTGAACAAGTCTCTATACCTTATTCTCGTATAATTGTAACCTAAGAAGATCGTATTGACTATTATGATTTTTTTTTTCAGTTCTAAATGTTCAATCTTTACCTTTCGTTAGAAAAGACAAGCTTACTGCTCCCTAGAAATTTTATTCAGTTTGTAGGTGCTAGCTTTAATTCATACATTCCAGATAAATTCTCAAGTCTACACCAAGGTTAAGATAAATGTCGTGAGCAACCTAGACTATGATGTCATAGCCCCCCGAAGTCCAAAAATGAGTAACAGAAAACAATTACCTGTTTTACATCTCCCAGAATTTTAAGCAAATCTGTAACAAAATAGATTAAATAGAGTTTTGGACATGTGAACCTGTAAAATTTTATGCTGGTTTGTCCAATATAACACACCTTGTTTTGTTAACTGAAAAACTATCTGTTTTGTTGTCCCCACTTTTGATGGGAGAAGAAAGAGAGAAATAGTTTTGTTTTGTTTTTACAAAGACTGGTTCTAGGTTATTTATAGGCTAGTGGTTTCATGCAATCTGCAATAGTGTCATGGTGTGAACAAACCAGGTCAGGTTGGTAGCTCTACTTATACAGATAAAATGTTGATGATAAAGATAACAAAACATTGTAGGTTTATTTTAAAGGATTGTTGGAAGTTTAGGTGCAGGAGTTAAATTTTCTAACTCTAATTTAGCTTTTTTTATTACAGTAATAGGCCACATCTTGGAGTCTAAATGTAATGAATTATTCTTCATTATGTGATTATTTGTACCCTTTCAGAATAAATCTTTGGCATTTTGAAACGTACAATTCAATTAAGCTAATCGGCTGAATTACAGTAGCAAATAATTTCAATTTAGGAATACGGACCATTGGACAAAATCTCTCTCCTCTTCCTTCTAAAAGAGCACTGATTCACAAGGTTAAAGGAAAGGAAACTAGTACTCTGGTCTCCAACTGGATGCTCTAGTATATCTTGTTAAGACTCATTCCAGTTTTTGTTGCATGTTTTTCTCTCTCTGCTACTTTCCTACGGCATTACTAATAATCTCTTAAACACTGCACAGATGTTTTCCCCATTCAATGGCATACTTATTTTTCAAGTGACTTCTGAGAGCAGATGTTCCCATGTGTCTTTGTAACCTCTTTTCAGTTGATGTTTTTCCAACGTTGGAAAAAAAAAAAGTCTAAGGGTGGAAAGGAGGAATACTAAAAAAGACCAATTACAAGGCTGATGTTCATTTCGAGAAGAAAACTAAAGATCAGAGTATGCTTCGCTTTTTTATTATCAGTCTATGAAAGAACCTGCATTCAATTCTGTTGAATTTAACACATATTTATGGAAAGCTTATGAGAAAGGCCCTTTGCTCAATGCTGAGAGAGTTCAAAGTAGGCAGATGTCATGTAGGTTGGAGGAAAAATATTTGCAAAACAAGAACACGTTCGTTCACAAGGCAAGTATGCAAACTGGTATCTCAGACAGAAGGCATGAATAAAGTAAGAAAGTTGAAAACATGTGCAAAGAAAAGTAAAATAATCAGCAGAGTCTGTGTATTCCCTCATGGAGTTGAATAATTAGGAATTTAGATTCAGAAGGTGGGTTAGTGTTAGAATATAAAGAACAGTGAAGAACAGAATGAGAAGTCTGTGGTTAATGGGATGTGTACTAGTGATTGTTTTTGAGTAGAGGAGAGGTGTGACAAAATCAAAGTAGTACATTGGGAAGATTATTCTGGAAGCCGCGTGTAGGAAGGGTTGGAGAAAAAAGACAGTGGAGATAGGGAACCACAGCTATAGTCTATAGGGGATGAAATAGTAAGGTGGGATATAAACAGTAAAAATGGGAGAGTTGTACATTCACAGAGTTTGAGGGATGTGAATCATTATTTGGTTATAGAAGTGCTATGCTCATTGCCATCTCTACAAAAGTATGACTCACCAAGAGAGGTTGAATAGGGCTCTCATTAATAGAAATAGGAATATATATATATACAGAGACTTTGTAGTATGCTTAAAATAAATTTTAAGTGTAAAATCATTTTAAGCTTGCAAATAAACCAGAAGGCCTTTTATTCTTACCAAGAGAATTAGCAAACTCCATGAAAAGAGGTAGCTAGGTGAAGGAAAGCCTTCCTTTTATTGCAGAAGCATATACCCAGAGGCAGGTATGGAGGGAAAAAATAACACAGAGGTCAACACCCTCAGTTCATTTTTTTAACTACTTCTGAGTACAAAGAAGAATATATAAATTATAAATCCTGAATATTCGATTGGCTCAATTATAAACTTATTAACATAGGCTTTTCAGACCCCTGAGATCCTACCAAACAGGACCCACCACCTAAATATATACTAAATGAAAAAACAATCAAAATCTAGTCTTGTATACAATAACTTATGCAGATATTAAATACCAGCCACAAAAACAAACAAAAAAAAATCCTTTTGTAATGGAGGACATATCCTTGAAAATAGGAGAATAGAAGAGAATCAAACTTCCAGTATTCAATGTTTCCTTTTGATTTAGATCACATGTCTATAATATTGTTTTCACCCTAATATTTCTTTTTTAAACAAGTTTTTATCTTTTGAATACCTGAATAAACTCAGTA
Source organism: Orycteropus afer afer (assembly GCF_000298275.1). Lineage (NCBI taxonomy): Eukaryota > Metazoa > Chordata > Mammalia > Tubulidentata > Orycteropodidae > Orycteropus > Orycteropus afer. The sequence goes on from NW_006921649.1 coordinate 3,438,189, forward strand.
GGTTTGTTTTATCATTAAAAAGTTATAAAGACCTTTCTGTTCCTCATTAATTTTATTTATTTATTTATCTTCAAAAGATCTGGGTCTTTTTCCCCAGGCTACTGGCAGGTCACATGAGGACAGGTGCAGAATGTGTGAGGTTTTTTATCTGGCTGAAAGTCCAGCATGAACTCACAGTGAGGGGTGGTTACTAAGAAAACTGTATTCGTTTCCTAGGGTTGCTGTAACATTAATTTCAAAAGCACCCTGCCAGTTCTATCTATTACAAACTTTTAATCAGCTTTAACACCTTATTTTATTTCAATGTAGTGCAGTGGTTAAAGCACTCGTCTGTGAGCCAAAAGGTCAGCAGTTTGAATCCACCAACTGTTCCATGGGAAAAAGATGTGGCTGTCTGCTTCTGTAAAGATTTACAGCCCTGTAAAAGCATCCTATGGGTCAATTCTACTCTGTTCTATACAGTACTATGGGTCAGAATCAATTTGATGGCAGAGGGTTCAGTTTGGTTTGAGTTATTTCCCCACTTTCTTATCTAGGCTGTGCTGAGAGAATGAAGACTGGCATTAGATCCAATAAGATAAATGAAGAGACAGGAAGACTCATTAACTCTTAGAAGATATAGAATGGATTCCAAAGCCAAATAAAAAGTAGTTGTTCATGATTTGTTAGTTGGAACTCTATATGAAGTGTACCTATTGTTACATGCTTCAGCTCTATTGTTCCTATTAATTGTAATTCTAGAGACTAGAGAAGGACACTGTGGACTGGAGCCAAGGACATGATTTTCTTTTCCTTAGCAAGGCAGTGTTTTTCATTCCTTCATTCATAAATACATTCATTCATTTCTTCAAAGCTTCCTGTGTGCTGAATATACTTTCCGGGTCCCACAAAGCAGAGCAGTTCTACAAATAGTGCTGTATCTTTTACAATTAACAAGTTATTTTCATCATGAAAAAAAAATAGTAATAGTTAAAAATTCATGGTAAAGAATTTTGAAGTAAATTCCCTGTTCGTTCCTCAACCTAAGTCAATGATGCCACGGCACTGGTTGCAAGATGAGAAATTTGGCCCCTTAGATTAGTTGTTTATGATTATGGTTATTAGCAATCTACTTCCATAAAGATTACAGCCTTGGAATCCCCATGGGGCACTTCTAGTCTGTCCTATATGGTCAGCGTAGTGCCTAAGGCACTTGACTGCTAACCAGAAGGCTTGTGGTTCAAACCCACCAGCCACTCCTCAGAAGGAAGTTTGGGCAATCTACTTCCATAATGATACTGCCTTAGAAACTCAATGAGGGGTTGCTATGAGTCAGGTCTGCCTCAATGGCACATAACAACAACAATAGCACACAAAAACAAGTATTATTATTATTATTATTATTAAAGTGTATATTACCATCCCCCTCCCTGGACATTCATAATCTGTCTTGGCATATAATTTAGGTTTTTTATTATCTTATTATCAGTATCACCCATATTAGAAGGTAAAATGGACAAGAGCAGGTGATGTTCCTTATTTTGTTTTCTGGTATGTCCCAAGCCCTAAGAAGAATGCTTGATAAAAAGTGGGCACTTATAAATATTTGTTGAATAAACCAATCAAGTCTTGTTACTAAGAACCATTAAAACTACTACTATGTGATAGCTTTGACTTTACTGAGTGCATCTTATTAATAACTGTTAGCATGCATATCATCAGTGTGTAAGCAGATTCTGTATGAATTCAGTTTGCAAAGTGGAATAAGGACAACCATTGTCAAGGGAAATAGTATATAAAGAACATACTCCTCTACTATGAGCCAGGCACCGTGCTAAGTGCTTTGAAAATATGATCTCATTTACTGCATAGAAATTCCAAGTGGCAATGTCATGTTTAAGAGTATTTTATTGTTCTACATTTTTACTGTGGAAGGAAGTCCCTTGCCCCAAATCACACAGCTAGTAAGCTTTGCCAAAATTAAACAATATACCTCATAGCTGGCCCATACTATGACCCACTCCACTATACTAATAGCATGCAATGTTAACAAAAGTTTCTCAACATTTTGAAAGAAAAAGAATGTGCTATTTTAAGATGGCATCCATTTATAAGAGCCATGTATGAGATTTCCCTTTTTAGAAAAAAAGACAAAGAGGTCTTCATCCATCCCTTGTAAAACCTATCATACCCATACACATCAGTAATCCCTTTACTTACTGTGGTAGTTAACAACCACAAAAAATAAAACCAGTCAATGACTTCAATGATCCTTTTCCATTATTCAAGTGAGATTTTCTCCATAAACAGTCTGTTTTTGAAAAATATCCTTTGGGTTCAGATGGCAATGCATTTGTACCCTTGGATTGGTTCTGTTCTGAACTTTGGGGAGTAGTTACCTTTAATCCCATATTCATTTGCCTTAAATATATTTCTAGAAAAGATCAAGGCTTCAAAATGAGTGAGAAAGTGCCTTCTTTTACAGCCTATGAAGTTTCCCTAACAGATAATCTGAGTATCAAGGAGGAATTCCTCCTACCCCCTAACAAAGGAAATGCCATTGTATCTGGGAGTTGGTACAGCTTTAAGCACATTGTAACTTAGAAGTGATTATAATATAGGGAGAGCTTGCTCATATGACTCTCAGCTAAAACTAATTGAAATCACCTAATCAATGACAAATACAGGGTAAGAGAAGGACAGGATGAGATTTATTATGGACAAGTACAAAGAAATACATGCTTGAGGTGAAAAGCCATCAGATATTCAGTGAGTAGAAGGAAGGTGGCAAATTTGTGTGTCCAAAGGGGCTGAGAATGATCTTTGTTAAGGAGATATTGAGTCACAGAATATGCAGAAGTTGTTCCCGATTAGCTAGAAAGCATGGACTGTGAAAGAAAGATGTGGGCATGGCATGATCACAGTCAGGATCTGGTCACAGTTGTGCCTCCGACTTGTTGTATGATCTTAGACAAACCATTTAATCTCTGTGCAGCATGATTTTTATATTTCTAAAATAAATGAAGGGAAAAGCATGTTTTCTGCTTGTCATACAAAAAGCACCACTGATATAAAATAAGATATTTATTGACTTAGAAAACATCCATTATGAATTTTTTTTTAAAAAAGTAGGACACAACAGAACAAAATCCTATAATACATGTTACACATACATGTAACATATATCATATATACATGTTACATAAACATATATACATGGTTATTTTAGTTATTTATTTTAGTTTTCCTTTATACTCTTCTTTGTGCTCTGATCTCTTTTTGTGGAAAGTACTTTTTCTTCTTTAATGATTTTCATTTTTGAAAATGAGAGTGAAGTGAGAGAGAGAGAGAAACATAAATATATAAGTAATGAAAATGTTAAATTCTATAACAAAAGAGAGAAAGATATGAAGAGATTTCAAAATATATTCTTTTTCAGTCCTCTTAGTTTAAACCATAATATTTAACATTAGAATCTTGAGAAATAACAGAAGGAAGAACTTCTTATGTTGTAAAAAGAGCATGGAGATTATGAAGTATGAGGCAAATATTGACTAAATGACTGCATCATTTGGCTTTAAACCCTGTTGACTTTATTTATTTATTTTTATTTTTTTAATTATGATTTGGGTAAAGGTTTACAGAGCAAATTTACTTTCCATACAGCAGTTCACATATACTTTGTCTCATGACATTGACCACAGTTTACCACAATGCAACAGCTCCCCTCCTACTTCCTCCCCATAGTTACC
>NW_006921649.1:3446944-3448186 GCF_000298275.1 Orycteropus afer afer
GTATGGTGGTTTTTGTCTTAAAGTCAATTTGATCAGAAATTAATATTGCCTCTACTGCTCTCTTACAGTTGCCATTTGCTTGATATGTCTTTTTCCAACCTTTGATTTTTAGTCTATTTTTGTCTTTATCTCTAAGTTGTGTCTCTTGTAGGAAGCATATTGATGGATTTTGTTTTCTTATCCAATCTGTAACCCTTCATCTCTTGAGGGGTGCATTTAATCCATTAACATTCAGGGTAATTATTGATAAGTTTGAATGTGCTGCTGTCATTTTGGTATGTGTTTTTTCATGGTGTCCCTTGTTTCTTTATTCCATATTTTTTTCTGTGCTGAGCTCATTATGCTTATGAGTTGTGTTATCATTTCCTTTGTTGCTGTTGTTTTAGTATATGCTGAATATTTGTGTGTGACTTCTTTTTTATTGTGAGGTGAAGGTTTATCATTTTTCTTTGAGGTTATCCTATGGTTTATAATTTTCTCCCCAAGTTTAGAACAGTCCATTCTATCTTGCCACTCTCTTAACTTCCTCACCATTTAGAAGTTCTGTAACTACACACTCTTCTCCCTCTTTTTGTTTGTAGTTGTCCTGATTCGCCAATTGATGTCTCTGGTTCCCTGTTCACAATCTTGTAAGCTCATTTTACTTTGGGTATGTCCATAGCTGTGGTTTCTGGATTATCTCTTCTTGTGTATTAATAATAGGTTGTTATTTTATAATTTTGGTTCTCTATTCAAAGGACTCCCTTTAGCATCTCTTGTAAGGTTGGTCTGGTTTTAGCAAATTCCCTTAGTTTCTGCTTATCTGGAAATCTCCTAATGCACCATCATATTTGAGGGACAATTTTGTTTTGGTATATAATTTTTGGTTGAAAATTTTTCTCTTTCAAGGTTTTTTATATACCATCCCATTGCCTTCTTGCTTGCTTGTTTGCTGCTGAGAAATCAGATCTTATTCTTACTGGCTGTCCTTTGTAGGTAACTTTTTGTTTTTCCCGTGCTGCTTTAAGGATTCCGTCTTTGTATTTGGTTTTGATGAGTTTTATGATGATGTGTCTTGGTGATTTTCTTTTGGAGTCTATCCTGTTTGGGGTTCGTTGGACTTCTTGAATGGATATATTCTCATCTTTCATCTATCAGGGAAGTTCTCCTCCAGCAAATCTTGGACAATTTTCTCAGTGGTGTTGTTTTTCTTTTCCTGTTCTGGAATTCCAGTGACACCAAGTTATTCCTTTTGATGGTATC
>NW_006921649.1:3448580-3474651 GCF_000298275.1 Orycteropus afer afer
CCACTTTATCCTGCTTCTTTGTGTGGACCATGATCGTCTGTTGTCTCTGAGGCGTTGTGGCATTGTTGTATTTAGATCTCTGTTAACTGTTTGTGAAGAGTAGCCAAGGGTGATTCAGGCTCTTCTTGGTGGTTTTTTATCGTTGGCCCATTGGTGGAGAAGGAGATAGTGACTGTCTCTTGGTAGTGAAGTTGCAGGACGTGTGGATGTAGTTGTGTTTTATGGGGGCTGTTCCTGTCTCCCACTTTGTTAGACACAAATTACAATTGAATAACCATCAAAAAACTGAAAGTACATGGACAAAAAGCACACCATGTAATCACACAGGAACAGTAACCAAAAATAGAAAAAAAAAAAGGGAGGGGAATAAAAGAAGAAAAAACAAGAAAACCTGCAATATCTGGGGATAGGGCACAAAGAGAAATAAAGTAGAGAAGGATAATAATGAAGGAAAAAAATGGGAAAAATGCAAAAAGAAAAACAAGGAATGGGGTTAACCATGAGAAAATACAGGGGGGAAAAAAAGAACACTTAAATTAAAAAAAAAAAAAAAATCAATCAGGATCAGGGAAAAGAATAAATGCTGAAAACTAGGACCTAGAGTGGAAGATTAAGAACAATAGTAAAAGGGACAAACATGTTAATAATAGTAGTTGTTTTAAAACAGACAATTATAAGCAAACTAATCACCAGAAAAAAGAAAACGAAAAATAAAAAAAGAGAAAAAAAAAAAAATTGGTGGAGGACAGGGTAAGGCAACCAGGCTCAGTCTGAGCACACAAATTTTGATGTAGTTTCTGTGGGCCCAGAATATATGTGGGAGTCGGGGATGGCTGCACCTCCATTCACCAAGCGGGTGTGGGGTATAAGAGTAACAAGAGGAATGTAGTACATTTTCAGTCTTACAAGTTTGGAGGGTCTTTGGGGTTGCTGAAAAGCCGAACGTGTTATTAAGCCGCAGGAATCTGCGAGCATGCTGTCTCTTTAAATATCCAAAATAGTCAAGCCGCTTTTAAACCCTCAAAATGGCTGCACCCTCTGGACTGGCAAAAGTCCATAGCTCAGCCCGCCTTTCTCTTCACCTTCTCCTTTTATTTCCCAGCCACCAGAGAAGTCCTCTGTGCAGTCCCTGGCTAGCAGGGCTGATTTTTAGGTTAATTTTTAGGTCCTACCACCACTCGTGAATCTCCAAGCTGTCTGTGCCATCAGGATCACTCAGGATCTCTGCCAGACCGCAGCTCTGTCTGTTTTCTTTTTCGTATTTTCACGCTAATTCTTCTGCTAGTTGGGTTTAGTCCACTTTTATATCCTCCCCTTCAAGGCTCAGGGGTCCAAGATTATCTTCTGTGTCTGTGTTAAATGATTTCCCATTTCTTTGTTGAAGAGGGTCTGTGTAGTTTTTCTGCCTAGTCTGCCATCTTGCCGGAACTCTAAACCCTGTTAACTTTAGTATTAATGGAATAAAATAAAACCCACTTTAGACTCGGTAACCATGGAGTTAACCTGAGTGAACTCATGAAATATAGCTTTCAAAAGCTTTCTAGGCTAACTTTGAGGGTGGAAGTGAGGAGGTGAGATTTTGAGCATTCATCCTGTATCGCTGCTCAATGTTTGGCAATTTCAAAGAATCGATGCAACATTTAGGAACTGTGAACATAAGTAAATAGTAACCTGTTGTTACCTTTGAAGATAATGTAACGCAACTTGCCCTGGACCCAGGTGCAGTCTCTCTTAACACTTCCCGAATAGTCAAAAACATTCCATCCATTCCATCATGCTATTTGGAGCTTTAATTCTCAAGGTAACTCTTGCTCATTGTGAAGGGGGAGTCTTTGAAACCCATTTTTCCTAAACATCTGTATAAACACTAGATTCCCATTGCTAATACAAATTTGACAACATCAACCTTTATGATTTTCTAAGTTTTACAGAACATTTAAATAGTGAGATCATTCTAGTTGCTACATTCTGAAATTCTGGAAGCACAAGTATATATTTCCTCTCCCATTTTTTAAAAAAGTAGCTAGTTCTCCTTGTGCATTTAATTTTTTATTACAGATCCTTAAGTACTTTCCAGGAAGACAAGGGGTGGGCCGGATCCAAAGGAGAAAGTGATGAGTTCTCTTGCCAGAAGTTGATCAAGCATAAGTTAAGATAAATTATCTTATGTGAACAAGAGTAAAGTGAAGTTATATTTACCAAAATAATAATTGAAAACAAGCAAAAGAGAAAATTCCCTATAACTTTCCTGAAACCCAATATAGTGTAATAGTATTCGCCAGTGCAGATGTCCTCTTAGATGTAATTTGTCTGACTTAAAAAAGACAAATGATGAAAAAAAAAGAAAATGATGTATGAAACAGTTATTAATGGATATTCCACGCCCTAGATATGTTGACACTGGGAGAAAATACATAGTCATATACATAAATATACCCAGATTTGTTTGGTGAAATTATTCACGTTGCTACCTTTTTTTCACCTTTTACTTTGTTTGTATGGATGTAGTCATAGCCTGTCCTTTGTCCTTCTATAAGAGAGAAGAGAGTAAGGCAAATGAAAAAAACATACTCATTGCTGGTAAATGAAGTCTTTTTGGCTGCCTTGTTGTTGTTGTCATGTGCTATTGAGTCATCTCCGACTCATAGTGACCCAATGTACGACAGAACGAAACACTGCCCGGTCCTGTGCCAGCCTCACAATCCCTACTATACCTGAGCACATTTCTGGACCCACTGTGTCAATCCATCTTATTAAGGGCCTTCCCGCTCTTTTGATGACCCTCCACTTTAACAAGCATGACATCCTTCTCTAGAGAATGGTCCTTTCTGACAACATGACTGAAGTAGATGAGACAAAGTCTGGCCATTCTCACTTCCATGGAGCATTCTAGCTGTACTTCTTCCAGGACAGATTTGTTAATTCTTTTAGCAGTTCATGGTCTTTCAGCATTCTTCGCCAACACCACAACTCAAAGCATTGACTCTTCTTTGGTCTTCCTTATTCACTGCCCACCTCTCACATGAATATGAGGTAATTGATAATGTTATGGCTTCAGTTAGGTGCATCTTAGTACTAAAGGAGACATCTTTGCTCTTTAGCCCGTGAAAGAGGTCTTTTGCAACAGATTTGACAAATGCAATACATCTTTTGAAATCTTGACTGCTACTTCCATTGGTGTTGATTGTAGAATCAACCAATATGAAGTCTTTGACAATTTCTGTCTTTTCTCCATCTATCATGATGTTGCTTATTGGTCCAATTGTGAGGTTTTTTTTTTTTGTTGTTGTTGTTTATATTGAGATGTAATCCATACTGCCAACAGTAATCTTCAATCTTCATCAGTAAGTGCTTCAAGTTATCCTCACTTTCAGAGAGCAAAGTTGTGTCATCTGCATATCTGACTGTTAATGATTCTTCCTCCAATCCTAATGCCATATTCTTCTTCCTATAATCCACCTTCTCAGATTTTCTCAGCATACAATAAGTATGGTGAAAGGATAAAACCCTGATGCCCTCCCTTCCTGATTTTAAGCTACGCAATATCCCCTTGTTCTGTTCTAATGACAGCCTCCTGGTCAATGTACAGGTTCCTCATGAGTACAATTAAGTGTTGTGGAATTTTCATTCTCCTTAATGTTATACACAATTTGTTATGATCCACACAATCAAATGCCTTTGCATAGTCAAAAAAACACAAACATCTTTCTGGTATTCTTTGCTTTGAGCCAAGATCCATCTGACATCAGCTATGAAATCCCTCACTGCACATCCTTTTCTGAATCACGCTTGCATTTCTGAAAGTTCTCTGTCAGTATACTGCTGCAACCATTTTTTAATTATCTTTAGTAAGATTTTACTTGTGTGTGATATCAAAGATATTGTTCGATAATTTTCATATTTTGTGGGTTCATCTTTCTTTGGAATGGGTACAAATATGGACCTTTTCCAGTTAGTTGCCCTGGTAGCTATCTTCCAATTCTCTTGGCATAGCCAAGTGAGTGCCTCCAGGGCAATATCTATTTGTTGAAACATCTCAATGGGTATTCCATCAATTCCAGGAGCTTTGTATTTTGCCAATTCCTCCATTGCAGCTTCAATTTCTTCCTTCAATACCATTGGTTCTTAGTCATCTCCTGAAATGAATGCTCATGTACCACTTCTTTTTGGTACAGTAACTCTGTGTATTCCTTCCATCTTCTTTTGATGCTTCCTGCATCATTCAACATTTTGCCCATAGAAACTTTCAATATAGCAATTTTAGGCTTAAATTTTTTTGTCAGTTCTTTCAGCTTGAGGAATGCCAGACATGTTCTTCCCTTTTGGTTTTCTAACTCCAGGTCTTTGCACAATTCATTATAGTAATTGGCTTTGTCTGCTCGAGCTGCTCTTTGAAATCCTCTGTTAATCTTCTTTTGTCTTGTCATTTCTTCCATTTGCTTTAGCTACTCTCTGCTCAAAGGCAATTTTCAGAGTCTCTTCTGACATCCGTTTTGGTCTTTTCTTCTTTTTTCATCTTTTTAATGATCTCTTGCTTTCTTCATGGATGATGTTCTTGATGTCATCCCACAGTTGTTCTGGTTTTCAGTCATTGATGATCAATTCATCAAATTTATTCTTTAGATGATCTCTAAATTCAGGATGGATGTATTATATTTGAGGTCATATTTTGGCTCTTGTGGACTTGTTTTAATTGACTTCAACTTCAAGCTGAACTTTCAAATGAACAATTCATTTAGTATCTACATAATTAGGGAGATATGGTGGCATAGTGCCTAATTTGACTGTTAAACAAAAGCCTGGTGGTTCAGATTCACCCAGCCATTCCTCAGAAGGAAGATTGGGCAATCTACTTCCATAGAGATACTACCTCAGAAACTCAAGGAGTGGTTCCTGTGAGTTGGCTCGACTTGATGGTAGTGTGTTTGGTTTTAGTTTTGGTATCTACATAATTTTAGGAGAGTAAATACACTCTGATAAGTCAATAAAAATTAGGCGTTAAGCTGGCTTCATTTCATTTTGTAATGTAAAACTTCACTTAGACATTTTACATGTGATCTCATTAAATAATTAATATTTTGAAAGATATTGTATACTTAGTAAGGATAAACTATTCATCAAAGACTAAGAAGAAGATATAATGGCATACTATATGATAAGTAAGACTGAAGCCTACTAGTCAGTTTCTCCTTTTTCCATTTTCATTAATTTCTTCAAAGATCATTAGCAGTACTAAGAAAAAAATAACCATTTAGTAGAATAGGCTTTTATGGCACTGATTCCCTTCTCACATCAACAGAATTGGAGGACACTAAATATTGTACAGTGGACTGCCAGAACAAGCACATCTATCCTGGAAGAAGTGCAAGTGGAATGTCCCTTAGAAATGAGAATGACCAGACTTCATCTCACCTACTCTGGTCATCTTGTCAGAAGGGAACAGTCCCTGGAGAAGGACATAATGTTTGCTGAAGTAGAGTGTCAGCAAAAAAGGGGAACACCTTCAATGAGGTGGCTTAATATAATGGCTTCTACAATGGGCTCAAGAATAGCAAGAATTGTAAGAATGGTTCAGAACTTGCAATGTTTCCTTCTATTGTACGTGGCGTCATTATGAGTCAGAGCCAACTCAAGAGCACCTAGCAACAACAAAAAGATTATACAGGCATACCTCAGAGATAATGTGGGTTTGGATACAGATGCATGCAATAAAGTAAATTTAGCAATAAAGTGAGTCACTCAATTTTTTTTCCCCAGTGCTTATAAAAAGTATGTTTACTCTATAGTAGTCCATTAAGTAAGTGTACATTATGAAAAGTTTGAAGTATTGTGCGAATTAAAAATGTGACATAGAGACACTAAGTGAGTACATGCTGTTGGTAAAATGGCACCAATAGACTTACTTGATGAAGGGTTGCCACAAAACCACAATTTGTAAAAAAAAAAAAAAAAAAAAAAAATCAATGTCTGAGAAGCTAATAAAGGGAAGCATGATAAAACTAAGTATACCTGTAGGTCTCTATGACAAGACAAAATGTGTTGGAACTGCATTTTGACATCCACTTGGGTGATCTATCGTGTTTGTGTTTTGACTTTAGCAACTGTCCATACTAATGTAAGGAATTTGGTTAAATTCAAAGTTGTAAAATCAAATCAATATTAAGCTGCTGAGAACACGGAGAATATTGTAAGCAAAGAGCAGAAACTTCTGCTCATGGGATTTTTATAGTGTATACTCTATAAATCAAGAGTTTAGAATTTCTTTTTATTCATTTCTTGAAGGCTCCAAGCTTTTATATTTGGCTTCATCTTCCCTTTCTAGCTTGTATACAAAGCAAGCTCAGAGAGTAGAATATGGAACAACTGGTTGCTAGTCTTAGGGAAACCAAATCCAATGTCAGAGATGAACATTTTTCTACTGTAAAATTTTGAAAGGAAGAGTGCTTATCTCACTCTGTATGATAAGCAATGCAAATCCAAGTGGCTCTCATTTTATCTACATTTTCTTCAATGTAGATGATTCTCAGTATCATATATTTGAGAACTGTATCTTTAAAATAGGATGTTTAAATTGACTTGAATACATTTAAAAACCCATTACTTTCATTATACTTTTTAAAAAAAAATTTAGAATCTTGAAAACCACTGTTATTTCTCTTTCTTTCACAGTGACTATTTTCATAGCTGTAGCCCATTTTCACAATGATAATGCAGCCCTGTTGGAGAGAACTATGGCTCTGAATGGCAAATAAATGTTTGCAAACATTTTTTTTTCTACACTGGGCAGTGAAGAAACCTATTGGAAAAAAAACTAACAATACATTATCTTTGACATGGGCCCTCAGGACCTTAGCACTGCACATACCACTTGGCAGTCAGACATGAAATTTTGATGGAAAGACGGATCATTATAGAGAAAAACCTGATACATTGTAGAGTGAACATACCCTTCCTTTCACATCATGCTTCTTTGACTCTGCACACATTGAAATTTTCTTTGGATATCAGCAAATTCTCCCTTGCTATGATCCTTCCTAAATCAGAAGTACAGGTGTCATATTTTTTGAGCAAGGCAATCTGATGATCAAATGCAATGATCCCATTTATTTTATTTATGTATTTATTTTGGTCTGGATTTATTTGGTACTTTCACTAAATAATTGAGGTGGGTACCAGCTTAAGTTCCAGGATAAATATTCCCCTTCCACATGTACATTTGGCCTTTTACCTTAACTTGAAGTGAAGTTTAAGCATTTACTGAGATGACCACTTAGGGGTATTTCTCCTTAAACCAAAAAACCAAACTCCCTACCATTGAGTTGATTCAGACTCACAGTGACCCACATTGGGTTTCTGAGACAGTAAATCTTTATGGTAGTGGATTGCCCATCTTCCTTCTGCAGAGCAACTGGTGAGTTTTAACTTCAAACTTTCTTGTTAGTAGTCAAATGCCTTAGGCACTGCACCACAAGAGCTCCTTATTTCTCCATGGAATACCTTATATATTAAATTGCTGTTAGATGCCATCAAGTTGGGTACAACAGAAACAAAACACTGCCTGGGCTGAGCCATCCTTACATTAATTGCTATGCTTCAACTCATTGTTGCAACCACCGTATCTTTCCATCTTATTGAAAATCTTATTCTTTTTTCTGACCTTAAACTTTAGCAAGCATGATGTTTTTCTCCATGCACTGGACCCTTCTGATAACATGTGCAAAGTACATGAGACAAAGTCTCACCATCCTTGCTTCTAAGGAGTATTCTGACTGTATTTATTCCACGAGATTTGTTTGTTCTTCTGGCAGTCAATAGTATATTCAGTATACTTTAGATGATTTCTAAATTCAGATGGGATATACTCAAGGTTGTACTTTGATTCGTGTAGACTAGTTTTACATTTCTTCAGCTTAAACTTGAACTTTCATATGAGCAATTGATGATCAATTCTGCAATCAGCTTCTGGCCTTGTTCCGACTAATGATATGGAATTTTTCTATGATCTCTTTCCACATAAGTAGTCAATTTCATTCCTGTGTATTCCATTTGGTGAGGTCCACATATGTAGTCACCATTTATGTTGTTGATCAAAAGTATTTGCAGTGAATATATCATTCATTGGGTTTACAAAATTCTGATGTGATCTTTGATGTGATCATGGCCATATTTTCCAACTACTAATTGTTCATTTTTGTTTCTAGCTTTTGCATTCTAATCACCAATAATCATCAATGCACTTTGACTACATGTTTGATCAATTGAAGACTGCAGAAGTTGATAAAATTTTCAATTTAGTGGTTAGTGTGTAAATTTGAATAATGATCATATTACCTGTTCTTCCTTGTAGGCGTATAGATATTATCCTATCACTAATATTGTACTTCAAGATAGATCTTGAAATGTTCTTTTTGACAATGAATGTGATGGCTTCCTTCTTCCTTCCCAGCATAGTAGACCATACAATTGTTCAATTGAAAATGGCCACTAATGCCTACGATATCAATCTTTATGTATTCCATTTCATTTTTGACAACTTCCAATTTTCCTAAATTCGTATGTCATTTATTGAACATTCTGATTATTAATGTGTACTTGCAACTGTTACTTCTCCTTTCGAGTTGTGCTACATCATCCAATGAAGGTTCTGAAATCTTTCCTCCATTTAAGTCATTAAAGTCAACTCTCCTTTGAGAAGGCAGCTCTTCCTCAATCGTACTTTGAGTTCTTATACCCTGAGGGGCTCATGTTCTGGCATTGTATTAGAGAATGTTCCATTTTTATTCATTAGGTTTTATTAGCCAGTTTTTTCGAAGTAGATCACCAAGTCCTCCTTCCTAGTCTTAGTCTGGAAGCTCCATTGAACCCTGTCCACATCACAGCAACATGCAAGCCACCACAGTACAATAAACAAATTGACAGACAAATGGTGGGCTTTACATATTATCAACTACATGTAAATCCTTTTCTGGATTTTTCTCACTAAGAAAAAGAAAGTGGTAGCATTTTTTAAAGGCAGTCTCTCTATTTTTATTACATAAATCAATTTTCTTGCTGGAGTCAAAGGTTACCTCTCCCGTTGCATAACAATACTTGTCAGCCTACTATTAAAAGCTGGTCTCATTTTACTTTGTAATCTAAAATTTCACTTTGGCATTATTTTCATTCGATAGGCAGCTGCCCACATGAAAGATGTCTTTTAAACAAAATGGTAAAACATATTCATCAAATAATTTTCAGTATGGAGGCTATAGTTTTTATTGCATCAAACCTCAGCTAATCAGGCTATCTTTCCTGTAAGATGTCAGATCCCGACTCAATGGCAAATAACAACAACAAAAGGTGATTTAAAGAGACATTGTCAAAGGTGAGGAATATGTAAATAAAATAGTGGACTTTTCTGAGTACTCAACCATGGTGAATAGCAAAGGCAAATTTTTGTCTCATTGCTAGTGCTAACTCACAAGTGTGGGATTTAGGTTCATGGTGACACTAGAAACAACAGCTTCCTGTTTTGTTTATTTTGAATTCTTCCATGGAAATCTATGTCTTTTTTGCACAATTGAACCCAGCTCCAGCTACGACATGGAATATGCAGCCACACTGATGTGAATTTTAGCCATTAACAGATAAATCTTCCCTGTGCATTACAGCACTTTCTACAAACCATGTTAGAATATTGTGACTTACAATTACTTATGTTATGCTTTTATTTGAATGTCTGTCTATACATTATTTTCCTTTTCTTTTTTGTATGTATTTCCAAAGCATGTACTCTTTTTGCTTATGACTCTTGACAGCAGCTATTTCAAATAATTATTAAATAAAATAATTGTATGGTGGGCAATCTATCCGCACACTCACTTACAATGTTTTCCTATTCCTATATGAGATTTTAAATGTAAATATTGAGACGAGACTGACCCTGAGAAATCTTGCAAAATAAAGCAAGAAATGAACAAAATGCATATTTGATCCTATCTTCCACTGTGATTGATAAGGAAACCAGTGCTTTAATTTCTCAGGTGATTTTCCTTTCATTCTGGTGAAACTTGCCAGCTAAACGCAGAATGCAGGCCAAGAGAAACATAGTTCAAAAAAAGGAGCATGAACAAGTGAAGGCCTTAGCCACTGCTACTTTTTATTTATTTATTATTTGTTTTTGTTCTTTCTACCACTCCTTCTCCTCTTCCTTTTTCTCCATTTCTTTCATCTTTTCCAAGATCACAATATCTTGGATATTTCCCACCCATTGCAAATTCCTCACATCCACCACCAAAATTTTTTTTATAATTTTCTAAAATCATGACATGCATTCTAGGGAGCCCCATCACCCACCTCTGTCATTTTCTTTTCCTTGAAAACATAAACACATACACAAATATGCACACATATAAACACACAATTCCATTCAGAACTTAGACAACACAGCACTGAGAGCAGTTCACTTCTCAGATATGTCAAGTTAGAGATGTATTATCCCTCAAAATCAGACTTAATCAGCCTCCACTTGCATTGGGGGGAGGTGGCCCAGAAGGAAGGAGAAATGTATGCAGTTGTAAGAGACAGCCTGATCTAATTGATCGCAGCCCCTCAGGGAGGATGTTCTTCACTTAATTAAGAGCACAGCCACCTGCTTGGTGTACTAGCGTCTAGAAATTCACTTGAGCAGGTCCATCCATGGATTGGGGCACCAGCTTGAATTGAAGCGTGGTACTGAAACACCACCATATTAAGCTCCAAAGCTAGTTCTTAAACTGTCATAACTCAGGCTGAATTATAGCTGATTGGAATTCCAACATGAGAATGCTTATTGTCTGAGAGCAAATCAAATCTGAGCAAAACCACACTGCTTTTATAGAATAATAAGAAAGAATGCTTGAGAGAAATTATTTATACATTGCTTCACAAGGGTCCTGGCCATTCATTTAGTTTATGGTCTCCAGCAACTATCCTTTCTAAGATGTTCCATTTCCTTTAGCTGTTACATTTACTTGAAAGTGGTGTTTGAACATGCTTGTTAATATAAAATTCACATTTTATGAAAGAATAATGGCCCTTTTAGCCTTGTACCATATAAGTGATTATCCACACAGGTAAACCTTTATGGGTACAGGTAAAATTTGAAAGTCACAGATTTTTAAAAAACCCAAGATTACCAACTTCTAGATAAGTTCCAATAATTCCTTGAATATTTAGCTATTAAAGAAAAAACCCAGGTGAATATAGTTTATTACTTTAAGAAAATTAAGCATCCTAACTATTGACATTAGGGTGAAATTATGAATTGCCTAAAATTCTAATTAAAACTGTCTATCACAGAAAGTTAAAGGGAATATACACATAGGATTAAATGATTAATTCAAACTTTTTTTTTGCATAATTCAATTGCTTTACATTTTTCTTTCTGCTTTTAATTTCTGCCTTAGCTCTATATAGAAATGCCTATAGTAGAATAGACCAAAAATAAAAGTATATAATATTCTTTAGAAATAAAAAAGTATATTTTTGTCAAGTATGTTAATTTGCTACCCTTTAAAATCTAAAATATATTCTCTTTATATAATTGTTCACTACTTTCAGAAGTTTCAAGGGAATTTACATTAAAGTTATTTTTACATGAAGAATTATACTGCTTTTTTTTCCCTTACATTTAGTAAGAATATTTATATGATAAACATTTTTAAAGTTTTCATATTAATTGAGTGACACAATAAAAAGGATGCCACCATTATATATTTTCATGCAAGATTATTTTTGCTTTTATCATTTTTAATAAAAAGTAATACATAGATTTTTTGTGCAATATTTCTTTTATTAAAAAAAAGAAAAAAAAAAACTTTTACTTGTGATTTGGGTGAAATTTTACAGAGCACATTCATTTTCCATTCAACAGTTCATACACATTTTGTTTCATGACACTGATTACTATCCCTACAATATAACAAATCTCTTTCCACTTCCTCCTTGTGGTTACCCTTTCCCTGTGTCCTTCTTACCAGTTCCTTCCTGCCTCCCTACTTTCTCCCTATGCAAATGTTGCCATTCTGATCTCTCATAGTTGATTATTCTAAGGAATTAATTTCTCTGGTGTAATTTTTCAGCTCATAGGCCTGTCTATCGTTTGGTTGAGAGTTAAGCCATGGGGGTGAGTCCAATTCGAGGCTTGAGTCTAGGAGCCATAGTCTCAAGGGTTTCACAAGTCTCTATCTAACCAGGAATTCTGTCAATTCCTGGAGTCTTGTTCTTCACTAATCCTTATATGAAGAAGGACATAGCATCAGGATTGGAGGAAAACTCATTAGCAACCTATGATATGTAGAAGATACAACTTTGCTTGCTGAAAGGGAAGAGGACTTGAAACACTTACTGATGAAGATCACAGGCTACAATATTCAGTATGGATCATGCCTCAACATAAAGAAAATGAAAATCCTCACAACTAGACCAAAAAGCAACATCATAATTAAATGGAGAAAATATTAACATTGTCAGGGATTTCATTTTACTTGGATCTACAATCAACACACATGGAAGCATTAGTCAAGAAATCAGATGTCATAGTGCACTTCACAAATCTGCTGCAAAAGAGCTCATTAAAGTGCTAAGAAGCAAGGATATCACTTTGAAGACAGGTATGCTTGATCCAAGTCATGGTCTTTTCTACAGCCTCATCTGCATGTGAAAGTTGGACAATGAATAAGGAGGACTGAATAAGAAGAGTTGAGACCTCTAAATTGTGGTGTTGGCAAAGAATGCTGAAAATATCATCGAGTGCCCGAAGAATGAACAACTCTGTCCTGGAAGAAATGCAGCAGGAACGCTCCTTGGAAGAAATGTCAGACTTTCTCTCACCTTCTTTAGTCATGTTATCAAAAGGGACCAATGACTGAAGAAGGATATCATGCTTGGTAAAGTAGAGGGTGAGTGAAAAAGGGGAAATCCCTCACCCAGGTGGATTGACACAATAAGCTCAAATACAGCAAGGATTGTGAGGATGATGCAGGACTAGGCAGTGTTTCATTCTGTCATACACAGGGTCACTATCAGTTAGAGCCAACTTGACAACAACTAACAAGTTTATTTTATTTTTGAGAATTCTTATTCTGGGTTGATTTCTGGCTAGTGGTGTCATGTCTCTTAATCTTTGTTATCTTTTGCTCTTAATTTTCTGTCTGAGGGAGTTCCTTTAGTATTTTTAAAAATGTTATGATTTTTGCAAATCCTCTTCATTTCTGTTTGTCTGGGAATATCTTAATTTCACCATCATATTTGAGGGACAGTTTTGCTGCATATATAATTCCTGGCTTTCTTCAAAGCTTTGTATATGTCATCCCATTGCCTTCTTGCCTACATTGTTTCTGCTGAGAAATCAGAGATTAATCTGATTGTTTGCCCTTCATAGGCAAGATTTCATTTTTCCCAGGCTGCTCTCAAGATTCTTTCTTTGTCAAGATTTTGGAAATTCTCATTAGGATATGTCTTGGTGACTTTCTCTTGAGGCTTATTTTGTATGGGGTTCACTGAGATTCTTAGGTGGTTATCTTTCCATCTTTCATAATACTGGGGAAGTTTTCTGATAGCAGGTCTTTGATAATATTCTGTCTTTTCTTTTTTTTTTTTTTTGGCCCCTTCTTCTGGAATTCCAATCATACATAGGTTATTTCTCTTGATGTCATCTCACAGAGCTCTTATGTTTTCTTCTCTCTCTCTCTCTCTCTCTCTCTCTCTCTCTCTCTCTCTATATATATATATATATATATATATATATATTTAATTTTTCCTCATATAGGATGGCTAATGCATTCTTTCTATTTAAATTCTACTCTTTTGTATTTCCAATGTGTTATCTGTCTCCATAATTTAGTGTTAATCTTCTGGATTTCTAATTACTGTTTTTGTACGTGAGACCCCAAACCCCCTAGAGCCAGGAAAGAGAGGGAGCAGGAGTGGCTGGGGATCACAGGAGCAGCAGGATATCCAGGTAAAGGGATGGGAGGCAAAGCTAGGCCCCAAGTCCCCTACAGCCAGGAAAGGGAGGCAGCAGGAGCAGCCAGGGACCACAGGACTGGCAGGATCCAGGTAAAGGGATGGGCGGCAAGGCAGGCCCCAATGTTCTAGAGCAAGGAAAGGGAGGGAATGGCCGGGGACCACAAAATGGTAGGTTCCAGGTAGGACTCAGGTAAGGAGAGAGCACAGAGGTTTCCAGCAGCTAAGGGAGACAAACGTGTCTGTCAGTTTGTCATCGTGTGGGGCTTGTACATTGCTGTGAGGCTTGGGGCTGTGCCACTGGTGTTTCAGATGCCAGCAGTGTTGCACATGATCCACAGGTTTCAATGCAGCTTATAAACCAAGATGACGGGGAAGAAGGAGGAGGCCATCCACTTCTCAAAAATTGGCCAGGGAGAACCTGATGAATAGCAGAGAAACACTATCTGATACATTACTGGGCAACTTTATGAATAGCGTGGAAACATTGTTCGACACAGTGCAGGACACAGTGCAGGAAGACAAGCCCCTTGGGTTCGAAGGCACTCAAAATAGGACTGGAAAAGGGCTGCTTCATCAAGTAGAACCAACCTTAATGATATGGCTAAAGTAAGTCTTTCAGGACCTCCATGTGCTGACATGGCATGACTCAAATTGAAGAGAAACAGCTGCAAACATCCATTAATAATCAAAACATGGAATGTATGAAGTATGAATCTAGGAAAATTGGAAGTTTTCAAAAATGAAATGGAATGCATAAAGATTTATATCCTAGGCATTAGTGAGCTGAAATGGATGGGTTTTGATCATTTTGAATCAGACAACCATATGATCTACTATGCCGGGAATGACAAATTGAATGACAAGTCATACACATTTTGGTATGATTTCTAATTGTCTATCCATTTGGTTGTTTTGCACTTGTACTGTATTCCTGAATTCTTCAGTTGTATTCTCTTTATTTTCCTTGCTTTTGTTTATGATTTCTTTGAACTCGTTGAAGGTCCTATATACATATTTATATTAATGTCTGAATTCCTTCACAAATAATTCTATTACCTGTTCTTCCTCAAAAAAGTTTTCCTAGTCCTCTATTTTGATCACTTGTTTTCACTATCTTACCCTGTTTCTTTGTTTGAATTGAGGCTGTCGTCTCCAACAGATTTTAAATTTGTTGCTTTTATTTGTTAGTTATGTATTGGTTTGTTTCATCCTGGTTTTTGGTTTTGCTTTGATTCAATAAGTCTGGATGGGTGGGGCAGTTGTGCTTCTTTGTATTTTGGCATGGCAGCACTAGGACACTCCACAGCTGTCTCTGGGTTGGTGGAATAACTTGTGGGAAAGCAGGTGTGTGTCTCTATTTCTCATGAGGAAGGCATGTACTTGGGATGATCAGATGTTGTCCATGGTCTATCATTGACCCTGAGGTGCAGGAGCTGGTGGTGGTGCTGGTCCATTGGTTGAGATAGCCAGTGCAGTAGATATGGCTGACTAGTGGACAGTTAATTATCTTCCTCCTGTTTGATGGTACAGGGGAAGAAAAAATCCATGGAGGAGAAGAAAAAGAAAAATAGAATAGAAATAAAATATTTGAAAAATAGAGAAAAAAAGAAAACAAAAGAAGTAAAAGAAAGAGGGGTGGAAGAAAGGAAAGATTGAAAAAAAATTAAAGAGGAGGAGAAATAGGGAGAATGGGAAAGATAAAGAGGAAGTAAAAATGAGGAAAAGAAAAGGGGGAAATTAAGGAAGCTGAGGAGGCAGAATGTTTGTAGTTAGGTCAGTCAGCAGCCCTGGGAACAAGGTGTTGCAGCACAAACCACTGATCCATTGGGGTGTGCACCCATAGAGGTGAAAGGAATTTGTCAAGTGTGTACTTCCAAGAGTGCCTCTTGTGAGAAAGGTCAGCCAGTGACACAATCGCAGGAAAGGAGCTCTGCAGGCCCTGCATATATCTGTTTGGAGTGGGTTGTTGAGAGTGGTTGGGTTGTAGAGGAGGTGGTGGGAGAATCCATGTGAGATTTCTCTAGTCACTGCCTTGGTGGTAGCAGGGAGAGATTTTGTCCCTATTCCTAGGGAAGTTGTACTTTGTAGAGCAAAGAGTGTAGCTCCCCAGTCATGATTCTACTGGAATGGGTCTGGCACCTTTCTGGGCACACACAACCATTTATCGAGCTCCTTCCCAGACTCTGGTGGAAGGCTGCGCTTAGACTAGTTTCTCCAACAGCCCCAACACAGGCCTTTCCCCTTGCAGAGACGGGAGATGCCTGGCATAATTGGGTGCCTCTGATTGAGGAGGCTACAGAGGTGTGCCTCTTGTGTTCAGTGTCAGAAAGTTCAGGCACCAGGCAGGCAAACTTCAACTCTAACTCTGTCTGCTAGAAGCTAGTTTTTGTGGGTGGCTGTGCTTTCGTGGAGGTGGCCAGGGATCTAGGAGTGGGAGAGTAGGCCTTTCACAAACACCAGGTTTTGGGGGGCACCTAAGGCATTTGACTGCTAACCAGAAAGCTGGCAGTTCAAACCACTAGCCACTCCTCAGAAGGAAGACTAGGCAATCTACTTCCATAGAGATAACGCCTTGGAAACCCAAGGAGGGGTTGCTATGAGTCAGAATGTACTTGAGGGCAGTCAGTTAAAGAGTGTCTACCCCTACTTGTGGAGAAGGTGACTTGTTAGATTGGAGAGTGTATTTCTCCAGTTGCAATTTACTAGCATGTGTGTAGCATCCTTCTGGGTTTACCCAGCTGTATTCTAGCTCTTGTCATTGGGAGTATACCCTGAGCCTAGCTTTTCCAACCTTCCAACTCAAGCTTTTCCCCTCACACAGGTCCTTAGTCCAAATCACTAGTGTCTACTAGTGATGAGTTACATTCCCTGCTCTGGCTCCCTCCTCATTCCGCAGCCACCTGTGACACTGCAACATTCCTCTCCCAGTTCCTGCATGTCTTCTCCTCACCTTAATTGCCTCCCGATGTTTGTGTCTTTATTTTGTGTGGATTCCATGAAGTTGTTTCCTCCTCATCAGCATCTCATGCTTCTTTGCTTAAAATGGCAGTGCTTTGGCTGATACTGACTTCTCCTTCCCCAGTCACTGACATCACCCTTTCTTTGTTACCAGTCAGTGCTCAATCTAACTCCTTATGCTCTCATCTGATGATCAGAATTCCACAATCATTATTTGTATATTTCAGGGTCTTTGCTGTAAAGGTATTGGGAGGGAGGTGTTAGCAGGTTGCCATCTTTTCTCCACATTTCACAATATTTCAAATTAAAATAAATAAATAAATACAAAAAGCAGAAGTCATTCTTGATCCTAATCAATCTCCTCCATTGAGATTATCACTTTTACAGATTTTTCTGAGCTATAGAACTTTCTCTAAAACGTTTAAAGTTTTTGTATCTTTTTTTTTTTTGTATATTTTTAACATAGATACAATCAGTTTCTAACTAATTTTCTGTAAACCTTTTTTTTTCCCTTCACAAAACATAACTTTTTGGAAATATTTTAATTCCAGTTCATATATAAAACAAAGAAAAACCTCACTGCTGTCGAGTCAGTTCGGACTCATAGTGACCCCTCCTTGTGTTTCTGAGGTAGTATCTCTACGGAACTAAATTGCCTAGTCTTCCTTCCTTGGAGGGAATTGACACAGGTCAATTTTCTACTTACCTACTTTTTTTATATCAGCACAGAACAAATTAATCTATCAAGACCTTTTATAGTATGCTCAGTGTTTGAATGGCAGAAATTATATTAACTATAATTAATGCTGTGACATCAAGCCCATGTCATGACATCAGGTGTTTCCAGAAGCTCTGCTCTGAAAGCTTCCTTCCAGTCACCACTCTAAATGTCCCTAGTTTTATTTATTTATTTATTTTTAGTTGTTGGGTCTTCAAATGGAATGGTTATGCAAACTGCCTTGTGAATAACCAGTGTTACTAGATAGAAAATGAGAATTTGGATCATTGTTGTCAAGCTCTCTTTACTCCTTAATTGAATTTTATTTGTTCGGAACTTCAGAATGCAAGTTTTGGAGAGTTTAATTCCCAAAAGCTGTTATTCTTTTTCTGATCTTTCTTAATACCTGAAATTATAACTAGAATTTCATGGGCTGAACAATTAATCAGCCCAAAGATGCTTCAAACAGAAAATAATTGATGATTGACTCCTAAGGTAAGATGTATTATCTTTATCATAAATCTTTGGAATGATTAAAAATGTTCAAGAAAAAAATGGTTTGAAAAAGTTAGTGTTGTGATTAAACATGCACTGCTCCACACATGTAGCATCTGAAAAAGCCAGAGCAAAGTTAATGGAAGCTAGGACTATAGCAGATGATGAGTCTTTTAATGTTTTGGGTTTCTTCTTTATAATCTCAAGTAGGTTGTGGTTTTCACTGGCATTTTTGTAAAGGAATTATAAATGGCAAACTTTAGGCAATGCTTAGTGTGGCTAGAAGTAGTAGAGTTATGTTTAGCTTCAACTCCTACAGTTAGAAAACATTCTAAAAAATTAACTGAGTAATAAATTCATACCTTAGAATTCACAAAAATGTAGTAGCAGATAGCAGGGTGTATATAATATACAATTCCCTCCCAATACCTCTACAGTAGATAGTAGTCACTATCTCCTAGGGAAAAACGTTTTTGCCAACTTCATACATATTAAACAGATCTATGTCATGTGGCCAAAAAAAAAAAAAAAGAATACATTGGAATGTGAAAGTAACTTTTCAAAAATGCTTCCCGTGTGTCTGCAAGTCCTTTTAATCTCTTTGGCAATTTACAGTTTGCACTTTTATTTAGAGTTTAAAAACATTAAATGCTTTTCTCTGAATAAGAATTCATCACCAACTTATTTCTATATTTACCGAGTAGTTCAGAAGTTAGTGGTGTTTCTCTTGATGACAGCTTCAAAAGCTTCTGTCTCACGTGAAAGTCATTATGCTATAATAAGTGAATTATTTCAATAAAGTTTAGTCAAAGTAGTTAATTTAGTTGCTTGGTCCATTCAACAAAGAACTCTTTATTTTCTGACACCTTGATTTTTTTGAGTTAGGAAAAAAAAAAGGAAAGGATGTTTTGAGTTAAGGGAAAAAAGAAAAAAAGACTAAGTCAAAGAAAAATATTCCTGAACTACTTGGATTTAAGCCATTTTTTTTTTCCTGGACTCTATTTTGTGAGTTACTGTGAATTTAAAGATAAATTTACTTCTCATTGTTTCTGTAATAATACAGACATGAGAACTTAAAAAAAAAAAACTTATATCAGATTTCTTGGATTTTAAAAAAAGTAAAGATTATAAGGACAAAATTTATTTTAGTCATTTATTCATACTTATCCATTGAAACATTAAAGAGATATTTATTTACTGAGTACATATTATATGCTAAGCCTTGTTCCAGTTACATGGGATATAATGATGACCAATGATAGACAAAGCTTCTTCTCTTGTGATTTAAGAATCATGCATAGTAATTGTTAGAGAAGAAATATTTCCACAAGAAGAATGTTTTCTCATTTTCTAGCTTTATAGAAAGTGATAGTCTTTCAGTGGTGCTAATGATTAATGTGCTTGGCTGTTAACCTAAAAGTTGGAAGTTCAAGTCCACCAAGGGGATCTTCAGAGGAATTTCTGTGATCTACTTCTGAAAGAACAGCCATTGAAAACCCAATGGAACACAGTTCTACTCTTACACACCATGAGTCTGGATTGTTTCAAAGGCAACTCATAAAGAAAGTCATGGAACAATGTGTGGAGAATCTATGAACTCAGTAACGGAAACAATTGCTGGAGAGAAGAACACCATGTGCCTATGGTTATAGAATAGAATGTTGCCAATCACAGATGAAAATGAAAGTTCAGAGTAAATCCTCTTATAATTTTCAGTTTAAAGTTCACAAGGAGAGGCTGAGCCTTACAGTGGAAATTCCGCCCATGAGAGCCTTAGTTGAGCTGATAGCAAGCCAGTTAATTCAAATTTGAAGTAATTAGAAAAGCAAGGGTGAAAAAAAAAAAAAAAAAAAAGAGAGAGTGAAAACTTCAAGTTATACTCAAGATTGTATTGACATAAAAGTGAACACCAATTGGAGTAACTTAATTATTTTACTGGTAAGGGAATGAGGGAAGATAGGAAAAAATTAGATTGTAGACAAAAATAAAACATACTCAAATAATATTGGAAGAAAAATACCCTTTTTATATAAGAAAAGTGTTTGGAAATTTTGGATAGTATCTATGGAAAAAACTTATTTAATGATATGCAAGGTAATTTGTTATAAAATATAGGACTGGAACCAGGTCTTTTGATTGTTTTCATGCTCATTTTCATATTTAATGTTTAAATTCATTTAAGGACCAAAAGACTCATATTAATCTCTGAGTACACCATGCTCATCCAAGGTTGAGTTTTTCTTCTCCAAGGAAGGCAGAAGTGCAAATGGCCTTGCCTGATGGAGGAGAAAAGGCAGGGTACATAAAAAGGTTGGATAGGAACTGTTCAATTCTCACCGCACTTGGCTTTCCCAGGAATGATTATGCACTCCTTATGAATGTGACATTGAAAATCTGTACTTTTTATAGTACACAGTGGGAAAAAATGTAAGCTGTAAAATGTTGCTTTAAAAACGTGTTTAAAAACAGTGTTCTGACACTTTATTGCACAATGAGCTCTTACATTAAGCATTTATGGCAGCTACAAATTCACAGCATGGTTTTGATGCAGTAATAAAAAGCACCAAAATGGGTCCAACTGACATTTTACAGCCAGAACAAAGGGTTGAAAGTTTAAAGCTTATATATAGCTACTACATGTTACATATTAGCTACATTATCTATAACAAGCTTGCATGTTGTCTACCCCAAAGGTATTTCTGACAGTAAACTATCAGTAAATCTACAATTTAAACCACTTTCAAAGTCAAAGTACATCAAATTATATGGCCAAACAAACTTAAAGTAACCAGGGGGGACTCCAGTCTTTATCTGTGACTACTGGATGCATACACAGTTCATCCAAAGTCCGTTTTTGCCCAAAGAAATGAACTGACCTCTTTGTTACTCTTCTCTGGAGTTCCAGCTAGTCCCTAGTCTTTTTGTACTCAGTAAGATTGAGTGAAAAATTCACTCAGATATTCCGAATACTTTTCCCTTGAATTTTGACAAAATATTAAGGATGTGTTTGATACTGTCAATTAGCCAACAAATACGACAAACATGCAGCTCAGTACAATCTTCTCCCTACTCACAATCCTCCACTACCACCAGTTCATCTGTGGCTCGTTATCAATATCACATTAGTATGTTGGCTGTGTGATATTTTTTCCTGGAGTTTATCCAAAATGCATGCCTATCTCTAAACTGCTGGTTTGGAACTTTAAGAGATTAGGTATTTGAAACAGGTGTTCTATATAATTCTGGCAGTTTTCAGACAGGATTTCCTAAGTGTCTAAGTTTTAAATGATACATTATTATCTAGATAGCAAGTTAGATAGATAGATAGCCTTTTCAATGGGAGTGAACAATCAGATTTTACATGGTACATAGATTTACCTATGGCAAAATAATTAGCGTTATTTTCACCAAGCCCATTTTTTTATAAAATTGCTATTGCCAAAAGGCTTATAATTTAGTCATAGCATAGTCCAGTTTCTCAGCTTAGCAACAATGTGCTCTTCCCCAAGGGCTAGTTTCATTTTCATGCTGTGTTCACCAATTTTATGTTGGACAGACATTATGGGATTGAGCTATATAAAGTTTTTTTTTTAACCATTCAATCTATTCTCTGTACTCTCAACAAATTAAGTGTATGCCTTCAGTGGTCAAACTGTATACAATGTTTGTTTAATTCTGTGAATCAAAATGCAATACATAAATCCATAAATACTGTCATCAGGTTTCATTCCACTCTGAAAATTTTAACATATGGCGTTTCTTTTAATTTGTATGAATGCTCTTTGAACACCGGTATCATTTATATATATAACAACATACATCTGAAGGCATAAATCTTTAATCCCTTGAAAAAATGTCTCACAATGACCTCATGGTATCAGTGCATTTTGAATTCGGCATTTAAAATCATGAGAAGATAATAAGTTCTTTTTGGTTTCTTTCTGAGGCAGCTTTGAATTCCTTACATCACATGGTTTAGAAGTTTCTATTTTATATATGAAATTGCATATACTGAAAATATTGTTGATATGTTCATGTAATTAAAAGGCTAGAATATATGACTTTCTGTCTAGCTCAGAAATATCTCATTGGCTTCCATTAGATGTATTGCCCTATTCATTTCATAATCATATGATGAAAAGGCAAGCTGCTCATTGTCACACAGAAACATAGGAAGCCAGCCCCGCCTCACCCTTACAAATCTAACATCAATCTTTTCACATTGTTTTTCTATACCTTTTTAAACACATGTATATTATATAAATGAAATTATGAAACTTGCCTTTTACAATTCAAGCTATAAATAGACCAAGTTTAAAAGTCACTTTCTCTTGCCTCAAAGATCACAAAAATAATTCTTATATTTTTATTTTATGGCTTTATTTTCTTTGTTTAGGGTTTTCAATCCAAATACAACTTGAAGGAGTGGTACCGTAGAGGTACAACTTCATTTTCATTTCAAAGTGCTTAACCAATAGTTTCAATAGCATTTAATACATGATTTCAACTTTTATACTCTGAATTTCAAATAAAGTTAAAGTTCAGTGATAGAGAAAGGGACATGGCTTATGAAAAAAAAATCTTAAACTGAACCAAGAGCCAAGCTAGCTAGGCTGGAGTTTTTTGTTTGTTTGTTTTTAACTAGTATTCAGTAGGAGATAAAGTGTTGAAATGTCTCCTGAGAAGACTTAATAAAACACTCAAATTACATTTTTAAAAATTACCAACATGTATATTCTGCTAACAAGAATGACTACAAGTGTTTACAATTTTTAATGCTTTAAAAGGCCAATTAACTGGATCTTAGGTTGGGTGAACATAGGGCTAGTAAAGAAAGGACAAGAGGAACAGTTAAAGATATAATTTGTTTTAATGCTGATTCAAAGTCCCAAGTTTTTGTTTGTGTTTTAATTTTAGTCAAATAAAAATACTTTTCAGATATATAACAATAGATAAGAAAAGAAAATAAAGTTTGGATTAATGAATTATTAATCACTTAAATCTTCTCTCTAAATCTTAATGCTTATTTAAAAATCCTTGCAAATGATTTGGTAGTTATAATGACAGTATTAGAAATACAAAATAAACATCAATCTTGACACCCATATGAAGAAGTTAATATCAGCACTAAATGACAATAAAATTAAAATTAAATTCAGTGATTTAATTACTGTAATTATAAAATTATTATTGAAGTAATGTTGAAAAGGAAAAGAAAATTAGTGTGGGGTCAGGTACTGAAGAAAGGAGGAAGAGAAAGTTGAGTGAAGACTTAAATCCTGCTCTTGCTTTTTAGAAGATGACTCACTATAAATCAAAATAATAATCCTTTATATTACTACAGACCTGGAGTTCTAAATGCACAGTCTGTGGAAACACCGACTACTTTGGAGCCTCCAAAAATCCCTAGAATTGTATGCAAAATTGTTTGCAGTTTGTGATGGTGCTATATGCATGTATGCACTCTTCTTGTATAAATAATCCACAGCTTTCATCAGAATCACAAAAGAATTTATGGCACCCCAGGGTCAACAATCACTGATCTAGACCTCAGAGCTTACAAAGTGCTTTCACAGTTATTAACTAGTTTGATCCTTACAACATAGGAACAGGTCTGGCACTAAGCCCAGGACAGTAATGTTTCAACTTCTCTGTGGTCCTGGGAAAAAAAAAAAAAAGGGGCCTGGAAAAACTATTCTTGTTCAAGTACAGTTACTAAAGGTGTAGCTCACTTCTGTAATATTTGTATTTTATTACACTGAAGGAAAAAAGACTTGAAGAGGTTTTGTGGCTAAATAGGGGAAGGCAGATATTTTTACAGGGAGGGAGAGTAGGAGCTTCCCCAGTTTTCCTTGCTTCATACCAGGTAGCCAAACCCATCACTTGAGAGTAAAGTAGGTGTATGCCAGAAATGGTAAACATTCCATTTCAGTGAAGTCAGTCCAAGGAAAACAAAAACTTATTTTATGTAGTGGAAGCTGCATGCATTTCTTTGAACTCCAACAGTTGAAGTCAAGGCATTCTAGATCATAGTTATTACTGTGAACCTATACTTTAACTAACGATCCTTTAAATTAGTTTTTACATCTCAAAAGAGGAGAAAGACCACCATTTTGAACAAAGAGTTCAGACAAATGCAACTCTATAACCATCCATTCTTTCTTATTGTTGGTGTTAGCTGGCAGTGAGTTGGTTCCAACTCATAGTGACCTTGTGTATAACAGAAATAAATTGCCCAGCCATACACTATCCTCACAATCATTGTTATGTTTGAGCCAAATGTTGAAACCACTAGTAACTCCATCACATTGAAGTGATTCTTCTTTTTGGCTGGCCCTCTACTTTACCAACCATAATAGCCTTGTCTAGAAACTGGTCTCTCCTAACAGCATGTCCAAAGTGCATGTCTAAGGAGGATTCTGGCTGTACTTCTTCCCAGACAGATATGTTTGTTCTTCTGGCAGTTGAAAATATATTCAATATTCTTCACCAACATGATAATTCAAATAAATCAATTATTCTTCAGTCTGCTTTATCCATTGTTTAGTTGTTGCATGCATATGAGGCAATTGGAAATACCATGACTTTAGTCAGGTGCACTTTAGTCCTCAAAGTGACATCTTTGTGTTTTAACACTTGAAAAAGTCTTTTCCAGAAGATTCTACCTGTGCAGTACATCCTTTGGTATCTTGACTGCTGTTTCTGTACAGACTGAGAGTGAAATTAAGTAAAATGGAATCCTTCCTTGATGACTTCAATGTTTTTTCCATTTATTATGATGTTGCTTATTGGTCCAGTTGTGATGAATTTTGCTTTCATTATGTTGAAACAATCCCTACTGATCTTTATTAGTAGTCCATCTTTGATCTTTATCAGCTTCATGCCATCTTTGCTTTCAGCAAGCAAGGTTGTGTCATCTGCAATATCTCAGGCTGTTAATGAGTCTTTTTCTGTATCTGATACTATGTTCTTCTTTGTATAGTCCAGCTTCTTGGATTATTTGTTCAGTATACAGATTGAAAACATACAGTGAAAGGCTATGACCCTGATAGACTTTTTTTTTTCTGAATTTAAACCATGCCATATCCCTTAGTTCTATTCCAGCAACTACCTCTTGGTCTATGTACAGATTCTGCATAAACACAATTAATTGTTCTAGAATTCCCATTCTTTGCAATATTATCCA
The DNA here is from genome assembly GCF_000298275.1 of Orycteropus afer afer. Lineage (NCBI taxonomy): Eukaryota > Metazoa > Chordata > Mammalia > Tubulidentata > Orycteropodidae > Orycteropus > Orycteropus afer. Next base: position 3,473,927 of record NW_006921649.1, read on the forward strand.
TCATTTGTTTTGAGCCACACAGTTATATGTTTTGCATAGTCAATAAAACACAGGTAAACATCTTTCTAGTATTTCTTCACTTAGCCAAGATCCATTTGACATCAGGAATGAAATCCTTTTTTCAAGTCCTCTTCTGAATCCAGCTTGAATTTCGGACAGTTCCTTGTCAATATACTGCTACAACCATTTTTTAATTATCTTCAGCAAAGTTTTATGTGCATGTGATATTTTTACTTTACAAAGTTCTTTTATTCTTTTTCCCATTTTGAAACAAAGAAGACCCCATCACCTGAATTTTAGTCAAGCTAAATCAAAAGGAATAGAAGCTAAAATGTTAAAAAAAAAAAAAAAAAAAAGGTCTAAGTTTGAACGATTTAGAAACGTCTCCAAACTGCCTGAATAAATCTGACTCATTCCTGTTGGCCCAGTTGAAATACTTTATATTGATTTTTATAAAACAATTCTAATATTGATATCTATCTTTATGATCATGCAATATGTGCCAAAATACTTTTATTAGGTGTGTATTTTTATATTTGCTTTTAGTTTTGTTTTTATATTTTACTAAAGTTTCTTGAAAAGGAATGGTGTGGCATTCATCCTCACAAAGCATGTTTCAAGAAGTACAATGCTGTCAGTGATAGAATAATATCCATACGCTTACAAGGAAGACCCGTTAATATGACTGTTATTCAAATTTATGCCCCAACCACCAAAGCCACAGA
>NW_006921649.1:3476772-3477699 GCF_000298275.1 Orycteropus afer afer
GCTGCGATGATGGGATCAAGTATAGCAGGGATTGTGGGGCTGGCGCGGGATCGGGCAGTGTTTCGTTCTGCTGTGCGTGGGGTCGCTATGAGTCGAAAATGACTCGACGGCACTTAACAACAACAACAACAAAGTTTCTTTAGAATAGAAATAATGTTTTTATTCAGCGTTGTGATTGAACTTCCAGTAAGATGGTGAAATAGACAAGATACACAGACCCTCTTCAACAATGAAAAGATAAACCAATTTACCCAGATACAGAAGACAATTCTGGAGCCCAGACCTTTGAAAGGAAGGATACAGAAGTGGATTAAATAGTAACTAGTAGAAGAACTTGAATGAAAACAGTGAAAAAGGAGACAAATGGAGCTGAGGACTATCAGCTATCCTGATTGCATGGCCAGTTTGAATATTTACAAGTGGAGTTAGGACCTGGGCAGTAACCTAAGAATTGGCCCTGTTCACCATGGGCTGCATGGACAACTGCACTAGTGGCTGATGATTAGAAAGGAAAACAGCAAATAGGGAGACAAACTGAGCTGTACACTTTTGGCTTTCTTGAGGGTGAAGCCATTTTGAATATTTACAAGCAGTGTGGTCATTTTGGATATTTAAAGTGGCAGCCTTCCTATCCCAGCAATATAAGAATAGGTTCCACTTGCCAAGGACAGCATGGGCAACCACACTGGAGGCAGATGAATTGAAAGGTGCAATATTCCTCTTGTTACTCTTATACCCTACACCCTCTTCATGAATGGAGTTATGGCCATCCTCCACCTCCACCCAACTTCTGACAGGGAGAAATTCCATCTCAATCTGTGTGCTCCATGGTAGCCTGGATGCCTTGCCCACCTATCTCACCCCTCAGATTTGTTTCTTTGTTTCTATTCTTTAAAAAAAAAAAAAAAAATTTTATTCTTACTTTTT
>NW_006921649.1:3478562-3487529 GCF_000298275.1 Orycteropus afer afer
GTCAAGTGCCTTAGGCACTATGCTACCAGAGCTCCTATACCAATATACAATTACCAATTAAACATAAATATAATGACATCACAATGTCTTGGAGACAATATAACATCACAGTACATACAAAGAAACAAGATAAAATAGTAGAAACAAGGGACCAGGATACAGACCCAGAAAATATCCCTGAGGATGAAGCATCATTGGAACTTCCTGATAAGGAATTCAAAATAATTGTATTTAGGTACCTTCAACAGATTGAGAGACAGATCATGGGACACTGACAAAATTAAGGAAAACACAGACAAAACCCTGGAACAGTTTCGGAAGACAATACGAGAACAAAATGACAAAATAAATGAAAAATGAGAAATGATACAAAAATCTACAGATAGAAATACAGAAGATTAATATAATAATTTCAGAAATAGATACATTGAATAAGCAAAGGAATAGAATCAAATCAGTAGAAAACAGAATTAGTGAGATTGAAGAGAAATACAACATTGTGATTAAGAACACGTACCCTGAAGATAGAAAACATGAGTTTCATTTCCAGCTCTGTCACTTCTTATGATGTGATTTTGAGTAAACTACCAGAAGGCTGGAAGTTCAAACCCATCAGCCACTCCTCAGAAGGAAGGTTGGGCAATCTATTTCCGTAGTCATATTGCCTCGGAAACCCAAGGAGGGGTCACTATGAGTTGGGTATGACTCCACGTGACTCCACAGCACATAACAACAACAACAACAACAATAACCTATCCTAAAAGGATATCTGGTGACACAGATGTTAAAGCATCTCACTGCCAAGCAAAAGTTGTGCAGTTCAAAGCTACCAGTGCTCTGGAGAATAAAGATGAGGCTATCTGCTTCCATAAAAATCTACAGCCTTGGAGAGCTCTGGAGCAATTCTACTCTGTCCTACTGGGTTGATATTAGTCATAACCAACTTGAGGACAATGAGTTTTTTGTTTGTTTGTTTGGTTGGTTTACCTATCCTATCTGAGGATCACTTCTCATCTGTAAAATTTGGATAATATTATTACTTGTATTTTGCAATAGCTGTGATTATTTTATGAGTTAATATATGTAAAATTATTAGACTAGTGTTAAATAGGTTTTAAGTAATATAGTGTTAGTCACAGTCCTGGTGGCACAGGAGTTAAGTGCTCAGCTGCTAAAGAAAAAATTGGTAGTCAGAATCCATGTGAAAGTCCACAAATTATGTTAGCTATTGTTTTTAATGTTTCTGTTGTTGTCATTACTAATATTGCTATGGAATATTCTTTATATATGGTAATAAGTCAGTAAGAACTTGTAGATTGTTAAATCTCATCACCTACACCATGCAATGATTCCTCAACCAAAGAACACTTTGAACTTAGTGATTGTTGTGATTTTCAAACTTGTGTTGTCATTATTGTGGTGTTGTTCCTTATTTTTTGAATATTTTAAGGGCACAATTTCCCAAATAGAAACTAGCATAAAATTCAAGGCTCCTAAATTTCTTATTCTACCACTTGTCTGTCAGTTTGTTGTGCTGTGGTGGGTTGTGTGTTGCTGTGAGGCTGGAGGCTGTGCCACTAGTATTTCAAATACCTGCAGGGTCACTCATGGTGGACAGGTTTCAGTGGAGCTTCCAGACTAAGACAGACTCAGAAGAAAGTAGGGTCAATCCACTTCACGAAGAATTGGCCAGTGAAAACCTTACGAATAGCAGTGAAACATGGTCTGATATATTACTGGAAAACATTATGAATAGCCCTGAAACATTGTCTGATATAATGCCACAAAATGAGCCCCTCAGAGCTGAAGGCACCCAAAATAAAACTGGGAAGATCCACCTTCTCAAAGTAGAGTCAACCTTAATGACGTGAATGGAGTTAAGTTTTTGGGACTTTCATTTGCTGATACAGCATGTCTCAAAATGGGAAAAAACAGCTGCAAATATCCATTAATAATTGGAACATGGATTATATGAAGTATGAATCTGGAAAAACTGGAAGTTGTTAAAAATGAAATGGAACACATAAAGATTGATATCCTAGGCACCAGTGAGCTGAAATGGACTGGTTTTGGCCATTTGAAGTAAGATAATAATATGATCTACTATGCTGGGAATGACAGATTGAAGAGGAATGACATCATATTCATTGTCAAAAAGAACATCTCAAGATCTATCCTGAAGTACAATGCTATCAGTGATAGGATAATACCTATACGCCTACAAGGAAGACCTAGCAATACTATTATTAAAATTTATACACAAACTGCTAAAGCCAAAGATGAAAAGATTGAAGACTTTTTACCAACTTCTGGAGTCTGAAATTGGTCATAGATGCAATCACTATGTATTCATTATTATTGGTGATTAGAATGTGAAAGTTGGAAAAAAAAATAGGAATTGTTGGTAGTTAGAAACACAGCCTTGGTGATAGAAATGAGGTTGGAGATTGCTGATAGAATTTTACAAGACCAATGACTTATTCATTGCAAATACCTTTTTTAGCAGCATAAAGAGTGACTATACATGTGGACTTCACCAGATGAAATACCCAGAAATCAGATGGAATATATCTGTGGAAAGAGGTGATAGAGAAGCTCAATATCATGAGTCAAAACAAGGTCAGGAGCTGCCTGTGAAACAGACCATCTGCTCATATGCAAGTTCAAGTTGAAGTTGAAGAAAATGAAAATATGTCTGTCAGAGCCAAAATATCACCTTGATTATATCCCACCTGGATTTAAAGGCCATCTGAATAATAGATTTGATGCATTGAACACCAATGACTGAAGACCAGACAAGTTGTGAGATAACATCAAGAACATCATACATGAAGAAAGCAAATGGTCATTAGAAAAGACAGGAAGGAAAGAAAAGGCTAAATAAATCAGAAGAGACTCTCAAACTTGCTCTTGAACATTGAATAGTTAAAGTGAATGGAATGAATGGTGAAATAAAAGAACTGAACAGAAGATTCCAAAGGGCAGTCAGGAAGACAAAGTAAAGTATTATAATGAAATGTGCAAAGGCCTGGAGTTAGAAAACCAAAAGGAAAGAACACACTCAGTATCAAAGTTGGAGCTGTGTGTCAACTTGGCTGGACTACAATTCTGTGTGGTTTAAACAGTTATGATGTGGGTTATTCCCATGATGGGATCAGATGTATATGTTTTGAGCAGCCTATCCATTGAAAGGGAGTTCTCCTAGGGGTGTGGCCTGCTTCCAATATATTTGTGGACAACCTGGGAAAAAAGACACTCTTCTGTGGAACAGGATCCTGTTGTGCTGCCTACAACTGTCTGTGAGCAAACAATCAACCATTTAGCCTGCAGATCTTGGATTTGTCATTCACTGGAGTCAACAGCTGGTATACTGTCTGCCAACTTTGAGCTCATCAGCCCCTGCAGCACCATAAGTCAGGAAAAGCCTCTAGCTTGATGTTTGATCCAAGAACTTAGGACTTGCCAGATTCTATAAGTGTGTGAGCCATTTTCCTAAGATAAATTCCTCTTTTTCTATATGTATATATAAGCTTTACGGTCTTGCTTCTCTAGAGAACCCAGCCTAACACAATCAGCATTCCTCAAGCTAGAAGAACTGAATTAAAAATTCAAGCCTCAAGTTGCAATGTAGAAAGGTTCTATGGGCAAAATATTGAATGACTGCAGGAAGCATCAAAAGAAGATGGAAAGAATACACAGAGTCACTTTTGCAAAAATAATAGTTTAAAGTCCAACTCTTTTAAGTGGCAGCATGTGTTCAGGAACTAATGGTACTGATGAAAGAAATCCAAACTGCACTGAAGGAACTGGCAGAAAACAAGGCTCCAGGAATTGAAGAAATACTCTTTGAGATGTTTCAACAAATAGATGCAATGCTGGAGGCACTTACTTGTTTATGCCAAGAAATTTGGAAGACAGCTAACTGGCAAAGTGAATGGAAGGGATCCATATTTGTGGTCATTCCAAAGAAAAGTTATCCAACAGAATGTGGAAATTATTGAACAATATTACTAAAAAGGTTAGGAGGCCACATCTCCTGACCTCCTCTGACCCCACAAGAGGAAGACAGAATCACCATCAGTAACCCAAGGCCAGACATGCTGCCTTCCTCCAGCCCTTTCACCAACTGTTCCTCCCAAAACACCCACCACCTTTCTGCTGGGTTTGATAATTTGCTGCAGTGGCCACATAGAGCTCACAGATTATGGGGTTTATCAGGGAAGCACCAGGCTACAATCCAAGTTCAGGAAAAATGCCCAGTCTCTCTCAGCCCACCGTCTCTCACAGTTTCTCTCCCAGCAGTGCGTGTCCCTCAGTGTCTCACTCAGCAATGCGTGTCTCTTACATCTCTTTCCTAGCAGCACATGTCTCTCCTTCTCAGCTAGCAGTCAGAGAGACCTCTGTCTCTAGGAGGCCTCCTTTTGAGCCTGGCACAGTGGCCAAACTAGTCAATCACAACATCAGAATTCTAAGCACCCGAGAGAGAGAGAGAGAGAGAGAGAGAGAACCTCCCAAAACATTGCTTTGTGCCACGCCCAACAGAAATACCCCAGGAGGATAACTTTTATAATCAGGAGTTCCTCAGTTGCTCACAGAAAATTGCACCATGGAGTTTACAAAGACTTATGGCTAGAAAAGCCATACTAGGTAATTTACTATAATGCAAGTGTCATTAATATCTCACATAAGTAAAAACTTTCTGAAGACAATTAAAATAGTTGAAGCAGTATATTGACAGAGAACTTCCATAAATGCAAGCTGGAATCAGAAGGGGATGTGATACGAGGGATATCATGGCTGATATCACATGGGCCTTAGCTGAAAGCAAATACTAGAAAGATATTTAACTGGGTTTCATTGACTATGCAAAGGCATCTGACTGTGTGGATCATAACAAATTATGGATAACATTGTGAAGAATGAGAATTCCAGAATACTAAATTGTGCTCATGAGGAACCTGTACATAAACCAAGAGGCTGCCATTCAAACAACACAGGGAGATACTGCATGGTTGAAAATAAGGAAGGGTGTATATCAGTATTGTATTCTTTCACCGTACTTATTCAAACAGTATGTTGACCAAACAATCTGAGAAGCTGGACCATATGAAAAAGAACATGGCATCAGGATTGGAGGAAGACTCATTAAAAACCTGTGATATGTAGATGACACAACCTTGTTTGTTGAAAGTGAAGAAGACTTAAAGCATTTATTCTTGAAGATAAAAGACTACAGTCTTCAGTATGGATTATACCTCACCATAAAGAAAATGAAAATCCTCACAATTGGACCAATAAGCAATAACATGATAAATGAAGAAAAGATTGAAGTTGTCAGGAACTTCATTTTACTTAGATCCACAGTCAATACCCACGGAAGCAGCAGTCAGGAAATCAGACATTATATCGCACTGGACAAATCTACTGCAAAAGACTTCTTTAAAGTGTTAAGAAACAAAGATGTCACTTTGAAGACTGAGATGTGCCTGACTCAAGCCATGGTATTTTCAATTGTGTCATATGCATGCGAGTGCTGGACAATGCATAAGGAAGACTGAAGAAGAGTTGATGTCTTTGTATTGTGGTGTTGGTGAAGAATACTGTGAGTACTGTGGACTGCCAGAAGAACAAAAAAAAAAAAAAAAAAAAACTGTACAGGAGGAAGTTTAGCCAAAATACTCCTTGGAAATAAGAATGGCCAGACTTTGCCTGTTTATGTTATCAGAAGAGACCATTTCTTGGAGAAGGATATCATGCTCAGCAAAGCAGAGGATCAGCAAAGAAGTGGAAGACCCTCAACAAGATGGGTTGACACAGTGGCTGCAGTGATGAGGATAGCAAGGACTGTGAGGGTGGTGCAGGACCAGGCGGTGTTTCGTTGTTATACATAGAGTCCCTCTGAGTCAGAGCCTGCTCAAGGGCACCTAATGACAAAAACAGAGTTCTGTTTCTCAAGTATGAAAACCATGAAATACAGATGAGATTTAGCTTCTCAGATTTATTTAAGTGGCAAATATCACATAAAAAAATTGGGTTTCCTTATTTCCAGAGAAACACTTTTTCTTTTGAACACAATGCTTCATTTTCCATGTAAACTATGTAAGTGCTGCTGTTTTCTTATACCACTTCTATTGCAAGTCAAGTGAAACCATAAATCAGTAGTTCAGTCTACACTATTCCTAAACCAGACATGCTGTAGTTATGAGGAAATTATAGACAAGTTCAAGTTGGAAAAAAAAAAAAAGATAGATTTATGCTTATCTTTATTGGATCCATAACAAGCTTTGTTATTGTTGTTAATAGGTGGCCATCGAGTTGATTATGACTTATGGCAATACCATGTGACAAAGCAGAACTGTCTCACAGAATTTTCTAGGCTGTAATATTTACAGAAGCAGATGGCCAGGTCTTTCTCCCTTGGAGCCACTGGATGGATTAAAATGCCAGCTTTTCAATTAGCAGCTAAACTAATCCTTGTGGCACCAGCTTTACTGTGGATATATTGAAAAGAACAAAAGTTTCTGAAGCAGAAGGACTAAGGTCTAAATTCCCCATTCACCTCTGACTAGTCAGTTCTTTAACCTAGTCCAAATTATTCAAATCTCTTTGAACTTTAAGAGTGTCAGATGCTCATAATTACACCAAATACCCCATAATTGCCACCCTCCCCCCATAAATTAGGCCATGTTAGACTGATAAAACCTCAAGTCTCAAAGGAAAATGGAAAAGAACATAGTTCCTTTTGTAAATCATTTGTGCTTCTAATGCAAAACTTAAACCTTAGTACATGTGTTCATATATATAGATATAGATAGATGTATGTATGTGTGTATGTATGTATAAGTGAATATTTATTTATTTCCTTTCCTTTTCCCCTATAATCCTAGGTAAGAAAAATTGTGGCTGGCAGTATGAGGTTTCTGATCCACACCACGCATACATTCATACACACCCATTAAAAAAAATTATAATTACTTCCCCATTCTAAGTTCCCCTTTACCATACTAAGTTTGCAAACACCTAGTGTATAGCTTCATTACTGTAAAATCTATCTGATTTTTAGATATCTATATCTTAAATTTATTGAAAATTTTTAAATAAAATAATATATATTTATATTTTATTTTCTACTTTTCCTTTTGATGGTAAGTTGTGTTTTGCAAGGAATTTGTCCATTTTATCAACTTATTAAATTTGTTGGTATAGTGTTTTTATTGTTTAGTCTTCTAAAATCTATTAATTCCTATATGCTTCATGACAACGCAACTAATTAGGTACTGATATTTTGCTCATTTTAATGCAAGGAATCTAAGGTTCTAGGAGTTTGAGTAAATGATCCAACATGTGAAAACTTGTATGATTCAATAAGTCAAAGATAAGCAACTATACAGAGAAATTGAGAAAATAAATGAATAAAAATGTACCAAAAAGGAAATAAATAACCCATAATCATATGAAAAGATGTTCAATCTTATTGTAAAAGGTAAACATTGTTTTGTTTGGAGGGTATATGGTGTTCATAATCAAGAACAATAATAAAATGGTGCTTATTGGTATTGCATCTAAGCATGTGAAAACTCCTTGTCACTTCCTTTCTTGCTAATAATGTAATAGAGCCATATCAGAACCACCATCCTCAATGTTATATCTAATTATCTAAACTTCTTCCTCAGTCACCAACTCCAGCACAGGTGAGAAAGAGAGAATTATATTTAGTTGTATTCTGCTCTTCTGTGTTCATTCAAAATGGCTTTTCTATCTCATGCCAATGGTTTCATGGAGGTGGGGATTGATCTGTGAATCTGTTGCATGATATGTTTGAAATTTTTATGAGTTTCATGTGTCAGGTGATGTCAAACTCTCTCATTACCAGACAGCAAAGAGAGGTTAGGTTGACAAGGAGTTATCATTTTTATAAGATATGGCTCTGTTTTGATTTTTATGAATAGCAGTTTCTGTGCTTTGTCACTCTATGCAGTTAAAAGTGCTAGTGTTGAGTGCTTGATAAGCCCTTGTGAGTGGTAAACGAAATGTAACTCTACTACATGTTAACTCTGTTAAAATCACTTAGTTTTTTAACCTTCCTCTATTTTTTTCCCTTTCCACATTTTTCATTCACCCTTCCAGATTCCGCTTCCCTTAGTAAAATATAAAAACAGCATCTACCCAATTTTGTTCAATGGACCACATCTTCTCACCACTACCAAAGTCAATCTGTTATCCTCCAGCACTCAAACAAACATTTCAAACAGTGTTGGTCTTTGAGCCAAGATTGGAAGAAATGCCACATGTGACCACCATGCATGGAGGTACATTTCTAACTCCTCGCAAGTAGGAGTAGGTGTGAACAAGAATTCTAACTTGCAAGAAAGGAAGTTTATGGAGAAATGAGGCACATCCATTTCCTATATTTGTTTTGTTCACCCTTCCTGTTGTCACAGTCTGTTTGAGCCAATAGTAACACTGCTAAACAAATGGATTTCCATATTTTGTTATTCTGGAACTCAACCGAGACATTTTACATTATAAAATGTACTCTATGTTCTGCTTCTTAAATGTTTTCATAGGCTGAAACTCATCTTTTATAGCTTTGGGAATATGAATGTAAACTTTAGATCAAATTACTGTTGGTGAAGCATGGCTAAATTTTAGTTTAATGCAAATCCTTTTTTTCATTGACCCTTTACTTTATACAGCATGATGTCCTTCTCCAGGGATTAGTCCCTCCTTATAACATGTTCAAAGTAAGTGAGACTATATCTCACTATCCTTTCTTCAAAGCAGCATTTTGGCTGTATTTCTTCCAATATAGATTTGTTCATTCTTCTGACAGCCTATGGTATATTTAATATTCTTTAAATATTACAAATATGAGCTCTGGTAGCGACTTGACTGCTAACCAGAAAGCTGGCGATTCAAACCCACCAGCCACTCCTTGGAAGGAAGGTTGGGCAATCTACTTCCATA
>NW_006921649.1:3488159-3490636 GCF_000298275.1 Orycteropus afer afer
TCCTACTTCCGTAGTGATACTGCCTCGGAAACCCAAGGAGGGGTCGCTATGAGTCGGGGCTGACTCGATGGCACATAACAACAACAACAACATTAAATTGAAGTGGCTTCATTTAAAACATTTTTATTCATGTATTGATATACCAAGGTTAGAATTTCTAGTGTGAGGCCAGAGTGTGTTTACATCAAACATGTTTTTCATATTGAAAATAACTTCCTTTGTTCATAAAAAAAGTATTGACACCTTATGTTTTGATATAATTTCCCATATCATATACCATATAATAGCCAACAACAGTATTACAGAGGAGCTCTGGAGACACAGTGGTTAAAGCTACTAACCAAAAGTTCAGCAATTCCAAGCTACAGCAGCTCTACAGGAGAAAGATGAATCAGTCTGCTTCCATAAAAATTTACAGCCTTGGCAATCCTATGGGATAGTTCTACTGTGTCCTAAAGGCTCACTATGACTTGGAATATACATGATGGCAGTCAGTGACCATGACATTAAAAAACATTAATCCTAAATCATCAAAATGTGCTTAAATAATCTAATTCATTCTTACTTCTTCCATGACATGAAATTATTTTCAGAGGGTGGGGATATGAAAGTTTGGAAGGTTTCTTTCCACAAATTCTTGTATTTAATTTATCCAATTAATCAAACAGTAGGTGTCGCGTGTTCCTTCAATAGCTCCAAGTTCATTTGCCATTATTAGTCCACAAGACTGTTTGCAAAATTTTCTAAAGTCACTGTAGATATGACTAAGCAGGTAGTAATTTGAAATCTAGTCTGGAGATCTGTGGAGAAGTTCCCTAGATTTGTTTAATAATTTTCCCATCCAGCATGGCAAAAAGCCATTTTGGTGTTGGGAAAAGCATCCCATACTTTACCATCTCTCTTGAATCAAAAGTGATTTTTTTTCCCTAAGAAAAAGGAGTCTTTCTTTGGATCTTACCCCTCAGTTTTGCTCATCACTGATTAAATTATAAGCATATAATTGACAAGTATTTTATGACTATAGCCCAAATCCATTGACTTAGATATACAGAAAACCAGAACAATAACAACAACAACAACAAAAGAAAAATAATTGAAAGAAAACTTGTCTTTTTCTTTCCAAATTAGTATGGACTAAAAGTATAAGTCAGCAAACAAGCATTTGAAATATTTAAGGGAATGTTTATTTTAAAACTCCTTAAAGAGTTTCAGGAGCATCTAGTTACATGGAAATAATTGATGTGTTAATTTCGGATCTTCCTTCTCTGATATCTTTCCACCATTCTAAACCTTAAAATCTCATCAGTAAAATTCTACCACAGATTTTGATGTTATTATAGCTTTAGAGAACCCAAACCAAATGTCATGTGTGTTTTTCAAAAGAAACACAGCATGCTTCACAGTGAGCTGAATTCCTTCTCATTTTCTGTGACTTCTGTGATAGAATTTTTGTTTATGTCAAGATCAAGGTCAGAAACACATAATTTTGTGCATAACAGGTCTTCTGTGCAAAGAAAAGTTTAGCATCTTATTTATTTATTTATTTATCTCTCCTGCAAAAAGGGAACTTAAAATAATAGAATCTTGACATTTGGAATTGGAAAAGTTCTAAAGGATAATCAAGCCCATCCCAACTGTTTAAGACTAGATTTGATCTTGAAGAAATTGAGCCCTAGAGAAATTAAGTGACTGGCTGAAGGCTACCCGTCTTATTAATGACAGATTTAGAACAGCTGTTGAATATTCTACCACAACTCCTAATCCAGGGTTCTTACAACTGTAATTGAATTCTGTTTCTTGGTCTACTTTTAATTTTGCTTTGATTTTATTTCTATTTACTAAATTTTCAAATCAGTTGCTTATCCTGTCTAATGAAACATGGAACACTCTTTGCAAACTGTTTTTTAAAAGAACAGTTTTTCTTAGATCATATATACAATCCAAAGAAAAGTGGAACATTGTAAAATATTCAGGGAATGTAGGGTAAAGCATACAGATAGATGATAGATAGATAGAGAGAGAGAGAGAGAGAGAGAGAGAGAGTACAAGGCTCATATTCTGTGAGTTCAATAAATGAATTGGAATTATTTCAAATACCCAAATTGATGCTGCTTAGATATTGTTCTTCTGAGAGATGCAGTGTTTGAGCCACATAGGAAAATTTCCTGATTTTATTTATTTTTTCTTTTTGTATTATTTTTTTCCAAAATGCAGCTAGTTTTTATTTTTTAGATTACAAAATTGATCTTTATTTTCTAGCCTGGAGACTATCACATAGTTATTTAGTGCCTACTATGTGAAAGGTATCCTTTCCCCATACTTATTCAATCTATATGCTGAGCAAATAATCCCAGAAGCTGGACTAGATGAAGAAAAACATGACATCAGGATTGGAGGAAGTATCATTAACAACCTGAGATACACAGACGATACAACTTTGCTTGCTGAAAGTGAGGATGACTTGAGGCACTTACTGA
>NW_006921649.1:3494756-3496229 GCF_000298275.1 Orycteropus afer afer
AAGAATGCTGAAAGTACCATGGACTGCTAAAAGAACTAACAGATCTGTCCTGGAGGAAGTGCACCAGAAATGCTCCTTGGAAGTGAGAATGGCCAGATTTCGCCTCACCTATTTTGGTCATGTTGTAAGAAGGGACCATTCCCTGGAGAAGGATGTCATGCTTGGTAAGGTGGAGTGTCGACGAAAGAGGGGGAGGCCTTCAATGAGATGGATTGACATGGTGTCTTCAATAATGGGCTCAAGTATAGCAGGGATCCTGGAGCTGGCTCAGGATCGGGCATTGTTTTGTTCTGCTGTGCATGAGGTTGCTATGAGTTGGAAACGACTCAACAGCACATAACAACAACACCACCTCCCACCAGCCACTCTTCAGAAGGGAGATTGGGAAGTCTACTGTAGGGATACTGCCTCAGAAACCCAAGGAGGTCTCACTATCAGTCAGATCCGACTCCACGGCAGTGAGTTTCTTCCAGTGCAAATTTGTTTATTCTTCTGACCACCTATGGTATATTCAATATTCTCCATTAAGCCCATAGTTCAAAGGCATCAATTCTTCTTAAGTCTTCTGTATTCATTTTCTAGCTTTCACATGCATATGAGGTAGTTGAAAATACAATGGCTTAGGTCAGGCATACCTTAGTCTTCAAAGTTACATCTTTGTTTTTTAACAATTTAAAGGGATCTTTTGCAGTCAATTTTGCTGAATTTAGCATGAGGTGGGAGCTCTGGTAGCGTAGTGCCTAAGGCACTTGACTGCTAACCAGAAGGCTGGCAGTTCAAACCCACCAGCCACTTCTTGGAAGGAAGATGGGGCAATCTACTTCTGTAGTGATACTGCCTCAGAAACCCAAGGAGGGGTCGCTATGAGTCTGTCCGACTTGACAGCACATAACACAACAACAGCTTCCATGGGTGTTGACAGTAGATTCAAGTAAAGTGAAACTCCAAACAACTTCAATTATATCAGTAAATGAGGTTCTTTACTCTTTTTACATTACTTTTGCCTTGCAGAACCCATTAATAATCACCATGTAAGTAGAGGAGTCAAAGAGTGGTGACAGTCATATTTCAATCATATACTACGTGAAAGGTACAATTTAAGTGATTTTTTAAAGAAATTATCTTTAAAATGATATATGCAAGCTTTGAATAGTGTGGACATGATTTCTAAGACTATGATTTTTAGCATTTTCTTGTGAAAGAATTTCACTAGAATACAGTGTTTAGAATAAGTCTCAGTTTTGTTTACTTTTTTTTAGTTTCAGCCGTATTTACATTGCTAATACAGTTTTTATAATGAAGTTTTTTTGCATTGTTGTTGTTGTTCAAGTAACATCTCAAGGGCATATCTTTCTCTACCAATTTCTCTCTTTTTTTAACTTTCATTGATTACCCTATGGAAGAGCAGTTATATAAGAATTCTGTCATTTGGAAAGTGGACATCAGTATCTTTAGATTTCTTCTAACGAAAAA
>NW_006921649.1:3496369-3507537 GCF_000298275.1 Orycteropus afer afer
TTTGGCCTCAATCTTCCCAGGCTCTTTAATCAGATAATGAGGCAAAGTTTATGTGTAGCTAAGTTATTAAGAAATAACCTAAGAGTGATGGATGAGATAATAGAACACACACAGTGAGAGAAAGAGAGAGAGACAGAGATAAAGATAAAGAGTGAGGAGACACAAAGACAGAGAGGGAGAGAATACTAGGATATATTATCACAGAGATCAGGTGGATACAGAGATAATTTAATCTCCCCATGCCCGTCTAAATAGCCTTATGAAATGTCCCTCAGAACTGTCCACCTGGGGCACAAAGGAAGAATCATTCATTCACTTCCTGTGATCAAGATCCCTGTGGTTTGTGATTGTACAAATATGAATGCTGAGATGGTTCCCACTGGTCCACACTTTTTTCAGAGAAACCCAAGGACGGGAATGAGAAGACCAATGTGAGATCAGGGCAAAGCCCATTCCAACTGTGCCTGCCTAAATCTGATCAACACCCACCTAGTTCTGACAACTACAGAGCAATAGGTGAGGTCAAAAAGATTTCCAGTGGAACACAAAAAGGGTCCATTACAAGGGCATATTATGCCTTCCGATTTTCTTTTTCATCCCATATTTCTGAAGGATGGAAAATTACATGCAAAACAAAAAGAAGAGAACCTATAATTTTAGAATAAAAGCACCCTCGAATGTGGAACATGATTTGCTTAACTAAACTCAAAACTAACTAGCTGCATGGAAAAATTAGTTGAAAATGTCATGTACAAAGACAGTCTTATAGACTCATGAGGTCACAGGGATAGAAGGGATCACCACATAGAAATGTCACTTGGTCTATATGCCACCCTGAAGCATTAATTCACAAGATATTTTATTATCTTGACATTTAAATATAGTCAATCGGCTCAATTACTTTTCAGAGCAAAGTTTTACTTACTGTCTTGGAAAAGCTATCAGTGCTGGTTGCTGGAGCCACAGAATGAATACAGATATTTGTTCTTCTTCTTACTATAGAGTTAATTTAGCAGCTCAGGCTCATCAGAATCTCACTTATGGACAAAGCCACTCCATGACTAAGAACTTGGCAAATAGGGAGCAGAGAGGAGAATACACATTTTCCAACAAAAAGTTTCTGTGTTCTTTAACTTAAATATGATTTTCATGATAATATTTTTTCCCACCTACTATATATAACCCTTATCTCTTGACTTAAATGAAATAAAAATCTCCATGTAGACTTTTGATAACTTATAAGCATCTCATTTGATATCTCTTGCAATAAATTTTTTCTACCCACCTCACCTTTGGGCCCATGTTTTAGGAATATTTACATTAATTTGCAGGTGTACATCCAAACTATGTCAAAGAAAATACATGCATACATTTAAGATTTATAGAGACACACATGCATTGGATCTCCTAACTGAAAAGTTTGAAGGACTTCTGGTTTTAGTTATGGCTACATCCAAATGTTCAAGTGATGTCATTAGGATTCTGCCCAACTCTTAATTCTGCTCTTTCTTTGGTGTCCTTATTTTCAAATATGGGTATCACAAACTTCAGATTTATGTTCTATCAGCATAAAAAAACTCTGGGAAGGGTGTACTCTTTCCTACTAGTTCTAGAAAAAGTCCCATGAAGCACTTTTATTATTTTTATTGTGATACTTGTCCATTCCTGTGACCAGGAGAATTGACTTATCTTACTGTCCAGGACCAAGATATATACTGTCCCTTGGAAAAAGGGCATAGACTTAATCCTCCCCAACTGTCACTGTAAACACTGACATTAGAGGAACCATTAAAACTTTAATAGACAATCTGAGTTCTATTACCACGAAAAGGCAAGTTGGAATGGCAAAAATATCAGATGTTTCTTCCATGCATCTCTGATGACCTTTTGTGTGTTCATAATGTCTATCTGCACACTGGTCCAGAAGATTCATTAGGCCAAAGGTTGTTCTTTGTTCATCCCATTGAGACTTTCATCTATCACAGTTCCAGTCACTCCTTAATGATTAAAAATTGAATTAGTCTCATGTCTTCTAATTAAAGATATTATACCACTGTCATTCAGATGAGTTTGTTTATAAGACAAATCAAACAGTTTAAAATGATGTATGACAAAGAGTAATCATCTAATTCTGATTTCACTGTGTAAGATAGATAAATAATCAATAAATCTACCCAAAAGAGAGGAACAAAAAAATGTCTTAAGATAAATAGCATGAGTAGCATTATTGAAATCTGCTCCCAGTTTTATCTTCAAGACATTTGGTAGTAATTCTTCTGCAGATTTTTACAGATGAAAATAAAGTAGATGCAGAAATTTATAAAATTCTATTGTGCTTAATCATGAGTACCAAATAGTTTCTTCAATGAGAAAACTAGATTTGCTTAATTTTAAGTGCTTCAAAAAATAAAAACAGAACTGAAACCCTATTAATAGGTCTATATATATATGTGTGTGTGTTATCTTTCTATTTGATCTGTTATAGAAAACACATTCTGTAATGTTGTTGTATAAAATGAATGCAATTGAGCATATGCTAGTTTGGATATTCTTTTACCATCTTATCTGTCAGTCACATAGGGATAAAATAATATCTCCTGCTTTAAAATAAAAATCTCCAAAGTGCTGAAACAGTCTTACACAATTCATGGTGAATGTAAAAATAATCTACAATAGGGTCTTATGCCAAATTAGGCAGCACTTTAGTGAAGCAGGGAATAAAGGCTCAAAGTGAGAGGGAGCTAGGAAGGGAGCATTCTCCTCCTTGTCAGTATAATTGGTTCATTAAATAGAAGGAGAGAAGGGGAAGAGATAAAATAGAAGAAGAGTTCCCACTATTAAATATGTATCACACAAGGTCTCTCAACTTGCTTTCCAGCATCATGGCTGATGTACAGACCCTAATAAGCAACAAAGTGAATAGGGAGCTGGATTCCCAGTTGTCTTATTCGGTCATATTCCATTGATACAGAGGAGGGTGCACTGGCTTCCCTAATCTCAGGGATCAGGCCCTCAAGCAAAACAAAAAGAAGAAACGGCTGATTAAAGCCACAGTAGTCGGGACCTTTGTGCAGCCTTGATATGTGGTGTATATTGATACATGCCCTTAGAGAGAGTACACATGTGGTCAGTGGAGTGAGGTGATCTTAGCTCTGGGATGAATAGTGCTACTATAAACATAAGTCATTATTAGTAGCCAGCATAAATAGGTTGGCCTGTCATGAGGTTAAGATCTGTGATCCATTGGGATTTGCGACTTTTCAGAGCAGGGGGATGCAGCTACTGTGTAACAGTGATATCTGTCTTGAGAACACATCCAAGGGCCCATGGAAAAGTGGTTTCTTATAAATGTTGCTTTTAATTAAAATGGTTGTTATAAAGAGCATTGTCAATCAGAGGTGACCCTTGGATTGAGTTTTGATCTCCAACTAACTGTTCAGTTCTATTCAAGGGACAAAGAGTCAGGAGGGGACTAGAGAGAATAATATCAAGGCAGGAGGGGACTAGAGAGAATAATATCAAGGCAGGAGACACATTTACTTGTGATGTGCCAAATCATAAAAGTTTCAAAGTTTGGGTTTTGGTTCAAATAAAATCCCAAGAGTTCAGATGATTTTCTAAATCCTCTGAACCTCATGGATGCAGAGAACCCACTGAAAGAAATCTCTTCACTAACAAATATGGCCAGAAGAATATCATCAGTGATTTAGACAAGTCCAGCTAGATGAAAAAGGAATGCCCTGCAAAGCTACTGTTTGCCCAAAGAAAATGGGAGAGGGGATAAAGGCACCAATAGTGTAAATGGCATTTTAGACAAGTCTTATCAGTAAATGAAAAGCTGGAAGTCCTCACAGCATGGTTGTTGATTATAAAACAAACATAGAACTCCAGAACACTCAGGATTTGAGGGACACCCATTGCCTCTCAAAGCATACCCTATCTGCCATGGTTCCTGACTTTTCCATTCCTAGTTTATAAATTTATAAAAAGTAATGCTGGAAAAAGTCAGAGAAGAAAGAGTGAGTCTAAGTTTTCTTAACAGTCTGTTTAGTCTCTTTTCATCCCTTCTCTGTTATTCCTGTTACTTTTCCTGTGAAAGTTTAGAACTGATGTGGGAAAAGTCTAAGTGACTGGAGTTTCTTCTCTTCATAGTATCTGTTCATCACCATGTAAAATCTGACACTCTTCCAGATACTTCTACCATCTTTCTCTACAATAACTGTAGAAGACTACTTTCACTCTCTAGATCCTGGGCTTGTCGCTTAACAATGTAGTTGGAAAGAATATCATAAAGCAATTCATATCCACAAACCTACTGCTACTCAGTCGATTCTGACTCATAGTGATGCAAATGACACAGTAGACCTGCCCCATAGGCTGTCCAAGGCTGTAAATCTTTACAGAAGCAGATTGCTTCATCTTTCTTCCATTGAGCGACTGGTTTAAACATTGAACAACTGTATTTCTGTAAAGATTACAGTCTAGAAAATCCTATGGCCAATTCCACTACATCAGTTGGGGTTGCGGTGAGCCAGAGTGGACTAATTAGCAACTAACTGATTGGTAATGATAGGCAGATTCCAGAAAGCCAAGTACCACATCCACAAACACACACACACACACACACACACACACACGCTTCCCTCAGTTTGAGACAACTCTGAAGGGCCCCACAAGCTCCAGAATCACCGTTTGTTCTAGGATCTCTTAATAGCATAGCCCTAACTACATTGTCAGGAGCTCTGGTAGCACAGTGCCTAAAGCACTTGACTGCTAACCAGGAAGCTGGTGGTTCAAACCCACCAGTCACTCCTCAGAAGGAAGATGGGGCAATCTACTTCTGTAGTGATACTGCCTTGGAAACCCAAGGAAGAGTCACTATGAGTCAGGTCCGACTCAACGGCACATAACAACAACAACAACTACATTGTCACTCATGGTTTTTGTTACCTAGTGTCACTCTCACAGAGCATATACCACAAATCGTGGCCTGAAAAACAGGAGTTTATTTTCTTACAGATTAGTAGGCCAGAAGTCTGAGTTCAAAGTGCCAGCTCTAGGGGCTGCGTGAAAGCTCCTTGACCTTGGGCTTCAGTTCTGCCTCTTGCTCCTGGCCCACTGAAGCTGGAGCCTTTCTTCACTCAGACAGCTGCTGGCTGCTGAGGCTGAGAAACCCAAGGTTGACAAATAAAAAGGCGCAGTTCCAATATTACTACACAACATAGCAGGCCACTAGTTCAAGTCCAGGGACAGTCCCAAGATTGGCAGGAAACATGGCTGACTGCTGAGTGAAGACTTGGCTACAAGCAGGTTGCAAGCATGCAAAAAAGCTACAGACTATTCCCAAAGCTTCTCCTTATATATTAGGAGCAGAGCATATCCCTGAGGCAGCTACTCAACTGATGACAATGGATTCCACCATGGAGTTGATTATTAATCTCTCTATGGGGAATAACTACATCCAGCTGCCCAGCCACTCATAACCAGGCCCATACAAGTTGACACTTAGCTCTCACTACCACAGTCATCTTCTTCCTCTGTCTAACCTTACTTTCCTCACTTGCTTAGTAGTGTTTCTACTTATATCTCAAAACAAACAAACAAAAAACCTCACTGCCATCAAGTCGATTCTGACTCATGCTGGTCCCTCATTGGTTTCTGAGGTTGTAAATCTTTGTGGAAGTAGATTGTCCCATACTTCTGCATAGCAGTTGAGGGGCTTGGGCCACTGACCTTCTGGGTAGCAGCTAATTCCACTATGCCACAGAGTTCCTTATCTACTGAGATCATGCCTCAGTAAATATTTTGCATGCAACTGTTTCCAGATAATCAGTACAAATCTGTACAGTACTTCTTACATTCTTGAGGAGCTCAGTTTACTTCCCATAAATGCCATTGTTTAGCATAATATTGCTACAGCTAGCTGAGTCACTAACACCTTCTATTGTAAAGATAAGGGTGTATGTAGTAGGGAGAGCCAAAACTGAGACTGCATGGAGAAAAGTGAATAGAGGTCAGTAGAGGCCTTGGCAATTATGGGTGCATAATCATGGGTCTTAGCATACCAGAGGAAAATCCTAGCCTCTGTCAGACAAGCTATCATTTCATTTTCACCTCCAACCTGCAAATTTCAAAATCGATCCTTACTTTTTATACCTGCCCTCCACGTTGCAGGTATAAAAACATTTCAGAACAAATGTGACCTGATCATTTTCCTATAAATAGAGATCTTAATTATCACATTTACCCACTTTATTTCTTTCGAAAGGTTTTTAGAGGTTGTATATCAATGACATCCCTTCTGAAGGATTTGCATTTGAAAGGCTGTTCAAATTTAATTCACATTTGACACAATGTTTTCTCTTACAGAACATTACTGAGTATCAGAAAATCACTTTTCAGTGGGCTCTATTCTACATACCTGTGATCATTTCTCTTTTTATTATGGGTAGATTCTAAGAGAATTTCATATAAGTTTTGGAAATGGAAAAAAAAAATCAGAAAATGCTCACATTCTTTCTTTGGTTCCATTTTGATTTTTAACCTGAACTTCCTGTATTGTCTTCCCTGTAGGGAGTGCTGCCAACAGGGGCCTGCTGGACAGTGTCTCTGGGCTTCCTGGGGCTTCTGGGAGCTAGAACAAGCATTACCCTGAAGGGAGCACAGTGCCATGTTGATGGAGAGTCACTATTAATTTCTGACTCTTTGCTCTTCTCCTGTGAGAGCAAGCCTGTATGAAATCACTCCACATGCCCCGATGGTTTGTTTTTCACGTCAAGCTCCAGCAGTTCTCAGTGAAAACTAAGGTTTCATACCTCAAAACCAGTCTAGAGTGAAGGTTCTTTTTAAGGGTAGCAGGATGTACAGCTTAATCCCATTCTCTCAAGGAAAAAAAAAAAAAAAATGTTGGTATTGATAGAAGAGGTCCCCTTCTTGAAAAGATCTGTCCAGCAAAGAGATGAGAGGCCGCTGGAATTAGCAGCTATTTGTGTGGTATGTTGTTCTCATAATAGGAAATCTTTTGTCGCCATAGTGAGTTTGGTCCCCCTCCCTGGTAAAAATACACCAAAGGCAGATGCAAATGCAGGCTACAAAGTAAACTCTAGACTGGTATGCTGTCTTCGTATCATTGTTCATTTTATAGGTTTTGTCAGTTTCTGAAAAACGGTGGCGGATAATTGGCCTGAGATGTAAAGCCACGCTCGGCTGTTCCAAGGAAGAAAGAAAGACAACGTTAGTCCACAAGGCCACGTTTTGTGAAACATACTCTTCCTTTTTAATAATAAGCAAATACACAGTGCTCCTTCTCAGCATTGAAAAATCTGTAGTTTTCCCTCTGCAGTGTTGTACAAGGCATTTAACTGGTGCCATTTGTAATGCTGTGGTCGGTCTCATTGAACAAGGAGAGTGTACACTTGTTATCTTAACCAAAGGCGAATGACTGCAGCACTCTGGCATGGCTGTGTGAGAGCCGCAATATCCTTCCAGCATATTTGACCTCATGGTGATAGCATCAGAAACAGCGATAGCAAATAATCAGGAACCAGAAGCTGCCATTCCAGCCACTATCATGATCTGCTGGGTGTATTCAATGTTTCCTGTTTGGAAGTGGGTAAATATTTGCCAAGAAATATAAATATGAAAATCGGACTGCTGAATTCAGGTCACGAACAGAAGACAAAGCAAGTATCCAGTACTTCCCAGGGGAATCATAAACATGTTGGCATAAAGAAATTTCATGCCTCATCCAAACTTGGTCACCCTGCCATATTGTTGGCCCTGTGGCATTGACAGAGGTCACTGTGGTTACACCTTGCCTTTAGTTATTATTACTTTATTTGAAATCTGTCATCACTTTAACTTTTCTCTTTAAAATCCTATCCCTACTACATGTCAGTTTCTTTGTAATTTATGTGGTTTCCTTCAATCCACTCTAGACACAGCAATCAAAGTGATCTTCAGAAAAGTAAATTTGACTATGTCACATCTTCTTCAAAAATCTCCAATGGCCTCCCATTGCACTTACAATCAAAACTCTTCAGCATAGATCCAAGGTTCAGCATGATCTGTATTTGCCTCTCTAAAGCTAATCTCCTCTCATACTGCTCTTCCCTTTGCTTATTTTATTCTGTGAACACTGGCTTCCTTTGTTTTCCTAGGATACACCAAGTTCTTTCTGGCCATGAGCTTTTAACCCTCTACCTGCTCTTGACATAAACTGGTTGTACTCAAATTGATTCCAACTCAGAGAAGTGCCATGTGTGTCAGAGTAGAACTGGCTCTACAGGGTTTTCAATGGGTGATTTTTCAGACATAGATTACTAGACCTTTCTTCTGAAATACCTCTGGGTAGACTTTAACCTCCTGTCTCTGGGTTAGCAGCTAAACTATTAACTATTTGCTCCATGCAATGACTCCATAGAAGTCACTGGGAAAGGCCAAATAAAGAAATCTGTACATGGATTAGATGTTATATAATATTAAAACCAAAAAAAAATCAAGCCTAATGCCATCAAGTCAATTCTGACTCATTTGTTGTTGTTGTTATGTGCCGTCGAGTCAGCCCTGACTCATAGCGACCCCTCCTTGGGTTTCCGAGGCAGTATCACTACGAAAGTAGGATTGCCCAACCTTCCTTCTGAGGAGTGGCTTGTGGGTTTGAACTGCCAGCCGTCTGGTTAGCAGGCAAGTGTCTTAGCCACTACGCTACCAGGGCTCCCATTCTGACTCATAGTGACCCTTTAGGACAGAGTAGAACTGCTCTACAGTGTTTGCAAGGCTATAAATTGTTATGGAAACAGACAGTCACATATTTCTCCTGCAGAGTAAATGGTGGGTTCAGACAGGCAACATTTTGCAGTTAGCAGCCAAGCACTTAACTAACCACTGCACTACCAGAGCTCCTTATTATGTAATATTATTGGATTTCTTCATTGTGACAATAATGTAGTTGCAAAGATGAATACTGTGATTCTTAGAAGAAGCATGTTGAAATGTTTACAATAAAAGGCTAATAGTGTTTATCACTTGTCTTCAAATGATTTAACAAAAATATCAATGTAGATAAAGATAAAACAAAGCCAAATGTTAATTATTTAAGTAGTAGATATACAATTTCATTGTACTCTTTTTCAATTATTTAATATGTTTTAAAATTTTTATTAAAAAAAAAAAAAGTTGGGAAAAACATCTGCAGAACTTTTTTACCTAACAAGTCATACAAAAATGATCCATTGTATATAGTTAGTACTCTAAGCCAGTTGCTTTTTAAAGAGAAATCAGGAGATGTCCCTTTCTTTTTTTTTAATTTCATTTTGCTTTATTAGGTTTTTCCTTTCAAAATATCACTTTCTCTACCAACACACTGATAAGACAAGAGAAATTCTTACATATGATTATCACTGTCACACTGGTACATCCTTAAACAATATGAATATTTGGGGTAAGAAGTGCCAGAGGACTGATGAAACCCAACTCATATCCATCAAGCAGTCAACTTGTCTTTCTCCCTTGCCTCAGCTGAATCAGTTGGGGGTTTTTGGTTGCAGCTTACAGATGAATAAATCAGTAATGGGGCTTCAGATAAAGCAAAAACCATGCAAAGAAGAAATATCCTTCATCAGGGTTATTATGTCGGTTCAAAATATTTTCAGTCCTTTTATTTCTCCATTCATGATTAAAATTCTCAGAGATAAAGTCTATTGATCCTATCATAGGTTGCATGTTATCCTGCTCAACCCTCTTGATGGACAATAAATAATATTGTGAGCATACAGCTGCTAACCAAAAGGTATGTGATTCGAATTTATGAGCTTCCCCATGGGGAAAAGATGAGGCAATCTGCTTCCATAAAGATTTAAAGCCTTAGAAACCCTGTGGAGCAGTTCTACTCTGTCCTGTAGGGTCACTATGAGTCAGAAGCGACTTGGTACTAGGTCTCTCTCTCACTCTTGGGAGGAGTCGCTGGGTAGTGCAAATGGTTAACATGTTCTGCTGCTAACCTAAAGATTAGAGAGTCCAGTGTTCCCAAAAGCACTTCAGAGGAAAGGCATAGTGGTCTATTTCCAAAAAACCAGCTATTGACACAATGCTATGAAGCACACATCTCGTCTGACAAACATGAAGTCACCGTGAGTTGGAGTCAGTAGCAACTATTTTTTTTGTGTGTGTGTATAGGGGGAGGTTGTTGTTTTTCCCCCCTGAGTAGGGAGGTAGTTCCTATAAGCAAATCAAGTATTTTCTGCAGAGAGAAAAATATTTGTAAGTGGTAAACCTCATGGTCTTCCACAATGGTCTTTCAACATCTTTTTTTTTCACTTATGCATACACACCATAGCAAGTTTGAAAGATTTTGATCAAGCACAAATTAAGTTGATATCTAAATTTTTTGTCATAATTTAAAATTCTTTCAAAGGATATAACTCCGAAGATATTGTGAATATGCATATTTAAAAATAAAACTCTTATTTCCATTGAAAATTTTTTTCCAAAACAGGTAAAATTATAACTAACATAGAAAATAGATATAAAACATATAAAAGATTTTATTTCACTCATTTAGAAAAACTGGGGAGATACTACAATCTTCAAATAGAATCCAAATACAGATGGCATTTGTAAGTCAAGAATGTTGATGTGAATGTGCAAATGGAAGCTAAACTGTTTTTTCCACATAGGAAGAAGGGTTGTGCCCCACTGGAGAGAATTCATTAGCATGTCTTCAGATAGGAATTATTTTGCATGGTACTAGTAATCTACCTCTTATGGAGTTGTCAAATAGACAGTACATAGTTTTCCCTATAGGTCCTTCTTTTAAAGGAAAATAATTTCCACATTAATTTGATACCTTTATTTTCTTTCTCCTGCCTTCCTTCCACCTTATAGGGATATATGTATATATGTATGAAAGTATGTGTATGTAAGCTCTCATCAAACATTCAAAAGAATTTTTATTTCTCTTTAAAAATTTTAATGCCTATTTATATAATGTTTATAAAACTTTGTTAATTATCCTGTTATACTTCTCCCCAAAATAAACATATATAAAATTGATTAAAATCATATTTTAGGGTCATAAACCTCTAAGGATCAAACAAATGCTTCTGGATTTAGTTGACATTATAACTTGTCATTATTTTTACATCACACACACTCATAAACACACACAC
>NW_006921649.1:3507637-3522069 GCF_000298275.1 Orycteropus afer afer
GTATTTAGTAAATGTTTACTGAATAGATAAAATTTTGTGTGGCCTCATGTACTGTGGACCTTATTTTGATTATCTTCTTTTTGGTCCCCTAAAGTTGGAAACTTCTTTCTGTATCCCTTTCTATTCTCATCCTCACCAGTCTTGTGGGCTACTGAAATTTCTTCCATTCCCTTCCCTTCCATTTCTCTTGTACATTTCAAGAGAGAAGGGCAAAACCAAAGTAATGTCATTGAGCTTCTGAGAGGGCATCACAGATGGGAAGGAGAGAGAACATATGATGGAGGGCATCAGCATGGTTCCATGTCTTCTCAAAAGGCTCCTGGCAAAATGTAAGCAGAAACAAGCTAAGCAGATGGTAGGAGTCATCTGCTTTTGCAATTCACTTGTTATGTTTTGCCTACCTTCCTATCAATTTCAGTTTTTGAGCCCTTATAGGCAGGGTCTTGTCCATGTTTATTATTGGAGAAGCCACCTAATGAGAGTTTGGTATTTTATACACATTGTTTACTACATTAGCAAATTTTGTTGGGCAATGCATGGTCAGTCCTTCAGGAATTATACATGATAAACTTGACTTGAACCCATGATGTTTCAAATTACTTAGATGACCTTGAATGGACTTGGCCAGACTTTCCTATATACATTTCTCAAACAACTTTTACAGTCCTAAGTACTCCAGTGATACCCCATCTGAATGTGAAAAAACAAAACATATATTAGCAGTTGCAAAGTCCTAAAATATGGCAGGAGTAGGAGTTCTTAACCTACAAAGTTCATTCATTCACTCAATGCTTATTATAGTGAACACTATTTATTGGTGTTACACAACATAAAGACGAATACTCTTTGCCTTTTACATTACTCTATTTGAACTAGAAAAAGAAAAGAAAACATTAAATATTCACCATGCTTAGTGTTATAGCACCCTCAAATTTACTTATTGAAAAGTATCCCTGGGATGACAATAATCAGGAATTTTATTAAGACTGCAATTTTCATTGATTAGGGTTTAAGCTCCTAACAAAAATGTGGTGTTCTTGGTTTTTAGCCAACAAAAACCTTTGTGTATAATAACCATAAGGAGTTTATCATATTTGACAAGAAGGCATTTGCAAAGAGTTTATACCATTGATGTCATATTTAGGCTTTTGTTTGCTTTTGTATTTTTTTCTTGTGATGATAAACTCTGAGAATGTATATATAAATTGAAATTGTTTGCTACCGTAAATTTACTTTTTGAAAGAAATTGAAAGCATGTGAAAAACAAACAAACAAACAAAAAACAAAACTCCATGATTTATAAATGAATGTGTAAAATGGTGACCATAATCTGGATGTACATTAAATTATACTGGTCTATTATAATCATTATGTTGTTGTTAGGTGCTCTCGAGTTGGCTCTGATTCATAGTAACCCTATGAGCAAGAGTACAAAACACTACCCAGTCCTGCTTTCATCTCACAATCCTTGCTATACCTCAGTCCAACATTGCAGCCATGGTGTCAATCCTTCTCATTGAGGGCCTTCCCCTTTTTCATTTACCCTCCACGTTACTAAGCATAATATCCTTCTGCAGGGAATGGTTCCTTCTGACAATATGACTAAAGTAGGTAAAACGAAATCTGGCCATTCTTGCTTCCAAGGAGCACTCCAGCTACACTTGTTCCAGGTCAGATTTATTAACTCTTCTGGTAGTCCATGGTACTTTCAATATTCTTTGCCAAAACCACAACTCAAAAGCATCAACTCTTCTTTGGTCTTCCTTATTCATTTTCCAGCTTTCACGTGCATGTGAAGAGATTGAAAGCACCATGGCTTGGATTAGGCACACCTTAGTCTTTAAGGAGACATCTTTGCTCTTCAGCACTTCAAAGAGGTCTTTTGCAGTAGATTTGCCCAATGCAATATGTCGTCGAATTTCTTGACTGCTGCTTCCTTTGGTATGGATTGTGGAAACAAGTAATATGAAATCTTTGATAACTTCAATCTTTTCTCCATTTATCATGATGATACTTATTGGCCCAGTTGTGAAGATTTTCATTTTCTTTATGTTGAGGTGTAATGCATACTGCAGACTGTAGTCTTTAATGTTCATCAGTAAGTGCTTCAAGTCATCTTCCCTTTCAGCAAGTAAGGTTGTGTCATCTGCATATGGCAAGTGGTTACTGAGTCTTCCTCCAATCCTAATGTTACAATTTCTTCATATAGTCCAGCTTCTTGGATGATTTGCTCAGCATACAGATTGAACAAGTATGGTGGAAGAATAAAACAATGGCACACTCCATTATTGTTTTTAAACCATCCAGTATTACCGTGTTCTGTTCAAACAACGGCCTTCTGGTTCATGTACAGCATCCTTGTGAGAACATTTAAGTATTCTGGAATTCCCATTCTTCTCAACGTTATCCATAATTTGTTATGATCCACATACTCAAATGTTTTGGCATAGTCAATAAAACACAAGTAAACATCTTTCTGGTATTCTTTGCTTTGAGCCAAGATCCATCTGACATCAGCAATGATATCCCTGTTCCACATCCTCTTCTGAATACAGCTTGTATTTCTGGAAGTTCTCTGTCAATATACTGCTGCAACCGTTTTTTGAATGATCTTCAGTAAGATTTTACTCGCATGTGACATTAATGATATTGTTCGATAATTTCCACATTTTGTGGGATCACCTTTCTTTGGAATGGGTACAAATATGGATCTCTTCCAGTCAGTTGGCCAGATAGCTGTCTTCTAAAACTCTTGACATAACCAAGTGAGTGACTCCAGCATGGCATCTGTTTCTTGAAACATTTCAATGGGTATTCTGTCAATTCCTGGAGCCTTGTTCTTCCCCAGTTCTTTCAGTGCAGCTTCGACTTATTCCTTCATTACCATTTGTTCTTGAGCATATGCCACCTCATGAAATGGATGAAGATTGACCTTTTCTTTTTGGTATAGTGACTCTGTGTGTTCCCTGAATTTCACAGTCTTTCAAAGGGGAAATGCAATCTTGCCTAATCCTTGCCATAGAAGGAGACATTATCTGTTGTTATTGGTCAGGAAACAAATCTGTCCTCCACCTTGAAAGGAGGGACTATGTCTTCCAGTAGTTTGGATGTAGTATTTTGTAAAGATACTGCAAGACAAAAGCTGTCATAGTCAAGTATGAAGATCATGAAGGATTGTTCCCACAGAAATATCACTCACTACTAAATAGGCATAATAAGAAGATTCCCAGTTTTGCATATACCATTTTAAATAATATGTAGAAAGGCAAAACAAAGCTGGATTATATTTACAATTTGAATTATGATTTTACCTGGAAAATTAACATCATATATAATTAAAGTTTCAGAAGTCGCATTTTAACTTTTTGTTAAAGGATTGATTGCAAGTCTAGCATTTGTAAACAATAGACAACCATTTTTCTGATACAAAGAGACCAAAACTATAGCTAGAAGGTAGGAGTTCAATGTTTGTTTTGGAAAATAAATAAACTATTTTAATTACAAGAAATCTAGAAAGTACTTATTTTTCTAAATGCTAAAATTTAAGAATATTAGAACTTGAAATCTTTATAGAAGTTGTGTCATGCCCAAAATTTTGTCATGCTCATTAGCATAAGTTAACTTGTACATTCCCCATGTACTGCATAGTTATAATTAATTTCTACATACATATTTTGCCCCTATGAAGATTCAGAAACACAATCCACATGTTGACATGTCCTGTCAATGTCAGAAATGCCCTGGTTAATGTGATGAAAATGGAGATTTCTGGAAAACTCCAGGAACTAGAAAATTACCTCTTGAGATATTTCGAGGCTTAATTTATTCCTCACAATTCTATCAATAAACGCTATAATGCCACTTATGGAAAACTAGGATATGAGAACATATTAAGTAAAATCCATGTCATCCCTGTGCTGTAAAAAACTTCTTTATAGTGTTAAAAACTAAGGAGCACCTGAACCCAGCCTTGGTATTTTTAATAGCTTATACGTGTGAGGAAGGTAGACAATGAATAGGGATGATTGGAGAACTGTGGTGTTGACAAAGATTACTGGAAATACCATGGAGTGCCAGAAGAACAAACAAATCTGTCTTGGAAAAAGTACAGCCAGAATGCTCCTCAGAAGCAAGAATGGCCAGACTTCATCTCACATATTTTCATCCTGTTGTCAGAGGACCAGACCCTGGAGAACGATATCATTCTTGGCAAAGTAGAGTTTCAGCAATAAAAGGGGAGACCCTCAATGACATGGATTTACACAGTGGCTGCTAAGATGGGCTCAAGCATAGCAAACATTGCGAGGATGGAACAGGACCAGGCATTGCTGGCTTATTTATTTATTCATTTAGATTTAGCATTTTTAATTAATTATTTTTAAAATTTGTTTTAATTTCTTTTTCTTTTTTTTAAATTTTTTAATGTGATTCAGGTGAAATTTTACAATAATTTCATATTACATTCAACAGTTCATACATAGTTTCTTTTGTGACACTGATTACAATTCTATAATGTAACAACTTTCTTCCCACTTCCTCCCTGTGGTTACATTTTTTGCTGTGTCCTTCTTGCCTATGCATTCCTGCTTCCCTAGCTTTCTCCCTGTATAAACCCTGCCTTTCTGATCCTCATAGTTGATTGCTTTAAGGAGTGCATCTCCAGAGTGTAGTTGTTCCACTTGTAGGCCTGCCCATTTTTTGACTAAGAGTTAAGCCATGATAGTCCAATCCCAGGCCTGAAGGGTAAAGACGGGCTATAGTTTCTGGAGTTTTACCAGTCTCTATCTGACCAGTTTTATTTGGTTTTTATCTGAGCAGTAAACTTGGTCTATTTCTTTTATGTTTTTGAATTTTGTTCCACATTTTTCTCCCACTCTGTCCAGGATTTCTAATTTTGATTCCCTTCCAAGTGGCTAGAATTGGTAGCCAGGCCTCATATAACTCTTCTGGATTCAGGATCTTGTAGGCTGAGATTCTCGTGGTCCAGCAGTCCTTTGGACTGTTTCCATGTGTCTTTTATTTATTATTTTTATTTTTATTTTATTTTATTGTGATTTGGGTGAAGATTTACAGAGCAAATTCACTTTCCATACAGCGGTTCATATACACTTTGTCTCATGAAATTGACCACAGTTTACCACAATGCAATAGCTCTCCTCCCACCTCCTCCCCACAGTTACCTCTTCCTAGTGTCCATCCCTCCATGGGCTCCTGTCCCCTGAGCTGTCTCCTTGTGCATAAGCAGCCCTTCTTTCTCCCATGATTGTTCACTCCAAGGAGTGTATCTACTTGAGGTTAATGTTCAACTCATATGCCTGTCTTTTGTTTGGCTGGAAACCACAGGTGTGGGTTCGATTCCAGACCCGAAGGGCAGCTAGGAGCCATAGTCTCAGTGATTCCATCTGGCTCTATTGGACCAGCAAACCTTGTCCCCCCATTTTTTTCCTCCAATGATTTTGAGTTTTGTTCCAAATTGTTCTCCCTCTCTATCAAGGATCTCTTACACAGATCCCCTTTCAAGTGGATGACAGTGGTAGCCACGCACCGTCTAGTTCTTCTGGTTTCATAGTCATATAGGCTGCAGACCAGATGGTGTACCAGTCGCTAGGACTAATTGTTTCCATGAATTTTGGTTTTCTTCATTCTTCTTTGTTCTGGATGAGGAGAGATCCATAGTTGCATCTAGATGGCAGCTTGCTAGCTTTTAAGATCCCAATCACTACTTGCCAAGGTTGTAGGTGGGACAATGTTTTGTGTAGTATGTTGTGCCAATTGAGCTTGATGACCCCTGTGACTATGGTCCCAAGCCCACAGGTTGAACTACTCGGTCTCTCTGGGTAGCTGGCTGTGACCAAGCAGTGACCACAACCTTGCCTCTTGTCAGCTCTACTATACACCTGGGAATTCTGATCATTCACATAAACTTGTAAGACCATTGTCTGCCAACACTATATCCATGTGTCCTTGATTTCCTTTACTTTTCTTTGCTCTGGATGAGGAGATACCAATAGTTTCATCTTAGCTGGCTACATGCAAGCTTTTAAGATTCCATTTGCTACTCACCAAAGTAGGATGTGTTTTTTTTGTTGTTGTTATGTGCCATCGACTCAGACCTGACTCATAACGACCCTTCCTTGAGTTTCCAAGGCAATATCACTATGGAAGTAGATTGCCCAATCTTCCTTCCAAGAAGTGGTTGGTGGGTTTGAACCACCAGCCTTTTGGTTAGCACTCAAGTGCCTTCCTCACTACGTTACCAGAGAACAATGTTGTTGTGTACTGTGTTGTGCCAATTAAGCTTGATTGACCATGGTCCCGAACCCACAGGCCCAGTGACTCACTCCCTCAAGGTGCTTAGTTGTGACTTAGAAGTTGTCCTAACTTTGTCCCCTTTTAGCTCTATAATTCATGTGGACATTTTTATAGCACCAACAAATACGTATGTTGGAATATCAGCTGCCAAACCTATGTATGGCCATGGGTATATTCCCATTTGTCTACCCAGATGTGATTTTCTTGTTTGTCTACCTATGTATCCTCCTATAGATTAGTGTTTGTTATTACTGATAATGCAGTTTGTGTAATTAATAGTATTCACCTTTGTTGTCTGTACTCTTGTGTACCTCTCTTTGTCTTCAGTTTCCTTACTGATATTGTGCTGGTCACACAGTTTTCTTCTATTGCTTTTCTCTTCACCCAAATCAACTCATGTCTCTTAACTATCCAGCAGTTCTCCATCCCCTCTCCTCCTATTCCTGATAATCAGCAAACATAATTTCCTTTCCTGTGCAAAATCTCCATGACTTTTTAATAGTAATGGATTAATACAATGTTTGTCCTGTGATTGACTTACTTAACTCAGCATAATGTCCTTCAAGTTCATCTACATTATGAGGTGATTCTTCATTATTCTTTAATGCTGTATTATGTGTATGTACCACAGTTTGGCTATACATTCATCTGTTGACAGGAAGTTAGGTTGTTTGCTTCTCTTTCCTGTTATGAATAGTGCTGCAATGAATATGGGTGTGCATACATCTATTTGGGTCCTGGATCTTACCACTTTAGGATTTATTCCTAGTAGTATGATTGCTGGGTCAAATGGTGTTTATATTTCCAAACTTTTAAGGAAGTTCCATGCCATTTTCCACAGTGGTTGTACCATTTTACAGTCCCACCAGTATTTTATAATAGTTCTATTCTCCACACCCTGGCCAGCGTTTGTTATTTTTTGTCTTGTTGAACTTTGATACGATTCCTGGGGTGAGATGGCATTTCATTGTTGTTTTGATTGGCAACTTTCTAATGGCCAATGATCTTGAGCATTTCTTCATGAGTTTGTGTCTTTATTCAAGATATTCTGCTTGAATATCTTCTTAGGTGAAGTGCCTGTTCATGTCCTTTGCCACTTCTGAATGAGATTGTTAGTCTTTTTAATGTTGAGGTGTTAAATTTTTCTATAAATTTTAGAGATAAGTTCCTTATCTCATACATCATTGCCAGATATTTTTTTCCCAAGCTATAGGCTCTATTTTTACTCTTTTGGATAAGTCTTTTGATGCACATAATAATGTAATTGTTGAAGGTCCCAATCATCTAGTTTCTCTTCTGCTGTGTGTACTTTTTTGTGTTGTAATGGGTAGTCTATATATGCCATATATTAGGGCCCTTTCATTTGTCCCTGTGTTACCTATGATGAACTTGTATAATTTTGGGTTTTATGGTTAGGTCTGATTCATCTTGAGTTTGTTTTTTTGTATTATATGAGGTACGGATATTGTTTCATTTTTTTTGCAAATGATACCCACATTTGCCAGTATCATTAGAAACTATCTTTCCTGCATTTAATGGGTTTCAGCCCTTTGTGAAAATTAGCCGTCAATAGGTAGATAGATCTATTTCCGGATTTTCAATTCTGTTCCACTGGTCTGTGTGTCTATCATTGTGCCAATACCAGGTAGTTTTGAGTAATATGTCTGTATCAGGTTTTGAGATCAGAGGGTGTGAAACCCCATACTTTATTTTTCTTCTTCACTAGTCCTTTGCTTATCTGAGCTCCCTTTCCTTTACCTATAAAATTAGTGATTATTTTTTTCCATGTCCTTAAATAATGTTGATAGAATTTAGATGAAAACTACATTGAATCTATAGATTGCTTTGGGTAGTATCCACAATGCTCACTCTTCCTAACCATGAGCATGGTATGTTCTTCCATTTATTTAGGTCTCTTATAGTTTCTTATAGTAGTATTTTATAACTTTTTTTGTATACATCTTTTTTGTACCTAGTAAGATATGTTCCAGAGTATTTTATCTTTTCAGTAGCTATTGTAAATAGTATTTTTTCTTTATTTCCTTTTCAGTGATCTCTTTTTTGATGTAGAGGAATCCAACTGATTTTTGTATATTGTTCTTATATCTTGAGCTTTATTGAATCGTTCAGTAAGTTTCAGTAGTTTTCTCACTTAGTTTCTAGTGTTTTCTATGTAGAGGATCATATTATCTGCAAATAGAATTAGTTTTACATCTTCTTTGCCATTTTGAATGCCTTCTCTCTCTCTCTCTCTCTCTCTCTCCCTCCCTCTCTCTCTCTCTCTCTCTCTTCCCTTGTTGCCCTAGCTGAGACTTCTAATGCAATAGAAGTGGTGATAGAGGGCATAGTTTTCTGGTTCCCATTCACAAAGGGAATGTTTTCAATCTCTCTCCATTGAGAATGAGATTGGCTGTTGGTTTTGTGTATATGTTGTTTACTATGTCAAGAGATTTCCCTTCCAATCCTATTTTGCTGAGAGTGTTTATCAGGAAAGGGTGTTAGATTTTATCAAATGCATTTTCTGCATCAATTGATATGATCATGTGGTTCTTTTCCTTTCTTTTATTTATGTGGCAGATTATGTTAACTGTTTTTCTAATAGTGAACAAATCTTGCATACCTGGTATGACTTCCACTTGGTTACGATGTATTATTTTTTTGATATAGTGTTGGATTCTATTGGCGAGGATTTTATTGATGATTTTTACATTTATATTCATATTGGTCTGTCATGTTCCCATTTAGTGGTATCTTTGGTCTTGTTATTAAGCAAGGGTAATGCTTGCTTTATAGAATGAATTTGGGAGTATGCCATCCTTTTCTATGTTCTAGAATAGTTTGAGTAGTATAGGTGTCAGCTGTTCTCTGAACATTTGATAAAATTCACCAGTGAAGCCATTTGGGCCAGGACTTTTCTTTGTGGTGAGATTTTTTTTTTTTTTTTTACTTGCTCAATTTTTTCCTTTGTTATGGATCTGTTCAAATTGTCTCCCTCAGTATGTATTAGCTTATGTATGGCTTCTGTTTCTAGAAATATTTCCATTTTTTTCTAGATTTTCAAATTTGTTGGAGTACAGTTCTTTATAGCAGGGATTGTGGGGCTGGCACGGGATCGGGCAGTGTTTCGTTCTGCTGTGCATGGGGTCGCTATGAGTCGGAAATGACTTGACGGCACTTAACAACAACAACAACAACAGTTCTTTATAGTATTCTGTTATCCTTATTTTAGTTGTTTCTGTTGTGATGTCACCCATTTCATTTCTTACTCGTTTTCTTTAAGTCTTCTTTTTCTTTTCCTTCGTTAAATTTGCCAGTGGTTTGTTGATTTTGTTAATTATTTCAAAGAGTCAGCTTCTAGTCTTGTTGATTTTTTCTATTGTTTTTCTGTTTTCTACTTCACTTTTTTCTTCTCTGATCTTTATTATTTCCTTTCTTCTGGAAAGAAAAAAAAAAAAAGAGGAAGAAGCAGCAGCAGCAGTTCTGGTGGTGTAGTGCCTAAGGCATTTGACTGCTAACCAGGTTGGTGGTTCAAACCCACCAGCCACTCCATGGAAAGAAGACTGGGCAATCTACTTCAATAAAGATTTACCACATCAGAAACCCAAAGGGGGTCGCTATGAGTCAGAATCAACTTGATGGCAATGAGTTTTGTTGGGTTTTGGTTTCTTCTGGAAACTGTAGATTTCTTTTGTTGTCCTTATAATATTTGGAGATGTTGGATTAAAGTGTTCATTTTAGTTCATTCTTATTTTATGATGTGTGCGTTTATTACTATAAATTGTCCTCTGAATACTGCTTTTGGTATGTCCCCAAGAATTTGGTATGTTGAATTTTCCTTCTCATTTGTTTCTAGGAATTTTAATGTATCAGACTTCATTTCTTCTGTTACCCAGCGGCTCTTAAGAAACATGTTATTCACTTGCCATATATTTGATTTTTTTCCCCAATCTTCTTGTTATTGATTTCTAATATTATATTATTGTGATCCAAGAATATGCTTTGTAGTATTTTGAGTTTTTAAATTTGTTGAGACTTGTTTTGTGGCACAACACCATATGGTTTATTTTGAAGAATGATTCATGTGTACTGGAGAAGAATGTGTATTTTTTTTGGGGGGGGGGGTGTTTCTAGATATATCTATATGGCCTAATTGATTGTGTTCTTGAGATCTTCTGAATCTTTGTTGAGTTTTTTCCTAGTTTCTCTGTCCTTCATTGAAAGTGATGTATTAAATTCTCCTACTACTACTGTAGAATTGTCTATCTCTTCCCAACTCAGTTAATGTTTCCTTTATGTATTTATTAACTATTTCTTTGGGTACATTGATACTTTTTATGGTTATATGCCCTTGGTCAATTGATCTTTTTATCATCATACAATGCGCTTCCTTTTCCCTTATGCTGGTTTTTGTCTTCAAGTCTGTTTAATTAGAAATTAATATTGCCACTCCTGCACTTTTTTTTGTTACCATTAGCTTGATATATTTTATTCTACCCCTTGATTTTTACTTTATTTTTATGTTTGTGTCTTGTTTTCTTATCCAGTCTGCCACTCTTTTTCTCTTGACTGGACATTTAATCTATTCACATTCACTGTAATTAATAGTAGATATGACTTTAATGTTGTCATTATTTTGTGTTTTTTGTTTGTTTATGATGTTGATGATTTCTTTGCTCCAAATATTTTTTTCTGTTTTGAGTTCATTTTGTTACTAATTTTTTTTTTCCTATACTTCATTATTGTTAGTTTTGTATTTACTAAGTCCTTGTGATTTTTTTTCTTTTTCATTTTTGTTAGAAAGCCTATTAATTTTCTTTGTGGTTACCCTGTAGTAAATTCTTATCTCCCTAAGTTTGCCACAGTCTGATCTATGTTGATATCATCCTAACTTCCACTCCAGTTGGAAATTTTGTAAATATATATTTTATTCCCACTATTTGCTCTGTGTTGGTGTTGTTTACAAACTGTCCCCTCTGGTTCTTTCTTTTCTTTTCTGTAAGCTTATTTTGGTCTTCAGAATGCCTTTCTTTGGTTGGTTTCTGTGTGATCTTGTCATGTGTCTTAATCTTAATTTGTTATTTTATATTGGAAGGACTCCCTTTAGCATTTATTGAAGTGTTGGTTTGTTTTTTATATATTCCCTTATTTTCAGTTTGTCATAGAACATCCAAATTTTACCATTATATTTTGCTAGATTTATAATTCTTGATTGGCAACTCTTTTCCTTCAAGGAATTGTATATTTCATCCAATTGCCCTCTTGTCTCCATGGTATCTGTTGGGAAATCAGAGCTTAGTCTTATTGGTTGCCATTTGTAGGTAACATTTTGTTTTATTGAGCTGCTCTCAAGATGTTTTCTTTGTTTTTTTGTCTTGGAAAGTTTGATTATGTTATGTCTTGTTGACTGTCTCTTGATATCCATCATGTATGGGGTTTGTTGAGTTTCTTGGAGGGATATCTTTTTGTCTTTCTTGATATTGGGGAAGTTTTCTGCTAGCAAGACTGAAGCTTTTTTTTGCAGTTTTTTCTTTTTCTTTTTTCTTTTTTTCCTCCTCTTTCTGAAATTCCAATCAGACAGACATATAGTATTTCTTTTGATAAACATCCCATATAACTTGTAGGTTTTCTTCATTCTTTTTTCTGATTTTTCCTTATACAAATTGGTATCAGAAATTTGTCTCCTAGCTGAGAAATGCATTCATCAATCATTTAAGTTTTACTCTTTTCTCTTGTGTTATCTTTCTCCATAATTTTAGTGTTTATCATCTAGATATCTAATCGCTGTTTGTATATGATTTGTAAATTTCTGTTTATTTAGTCATTTTCCTCTTGTATGATTTGCCTAAATTCTTTAAGGGTATTGTCTGTCTTTTCTTTGTTTTTGTTTATGGTTTCCTTGGGCCCTTGGAAGGCTGTGTGTGTGTGTAGTCTCCTTTTCTAATCAGCACTAAATCTAACTCTTTACTGTTTTTATCTCATTTGATTCTCAGAATCCCAGGTTTGTCATTTATATCTAGTTCACTAGGTTTTTCTGGTCTTTGTTGTAGAGGGATTGGGAGGAATGTGTTAGCAGGATACCATCTTGTGTCTGCCCTCAGGATGGGCAGTGTTTCATTCTCTCCTACATAAAGATGCTATGAGTTAGAGACAACTTGATGGCACCTAACATCATGCCTTCCAGAAACTCATATTTAAAAAGAACGCAAGAGAAACTATAGAGGTCCAAACCAGTCCTTTTCCTAAATAGTATCAGTATTCAAGATTAAACAAGAAGAAGAAAAAGAAGAAAGGATATCCTTTTTGGAATTTCCTTCACCATCAGAAACACCAAAGTTAAGTTCCTTGAAGAAAAATAGCTTGTTGCACTTATATAAGCCAAATTTAGCTTGTTCAAGCTTCTGCTTGTGAGCTTGGACAAGTTACTTAACCTGTTTATCTCATTTCTTTTCATCTGAAAATAGAGATAATGATATATGCAACTTTACAGGGTATTAAAAAAAGATGAAAAGTGTTTGACATAATGCTTGATACAAATTAGCATTCAAAAATTTTAAATAACATGATTGTGGTTGTTGATGTAAAGGTAGCTTCCGTAGCATGTACTTCAAAAGCACATCTGATATTAATGCAATATTTCCATTGTTGTCAATTTACATAATTATGTATGTACAGTTTTGTTGTTGTCAGGTGCCGTCAAGTCATTTCCGACTCATAATGACCCCGTGCACATCAGAATGAAACACGGCCCCATCTCGCACCAGCTCTATGATCTTTGCTATACTTGAGCCCATTGTCCCAACCACAGTTTCAATCCATCTCGTTGAAGGCTTTCCCTTCTTTTGTCGACCCTCCACCTCACCAAGCATGACATTCTTCTCCAGGGAATGGTCCCTTCTGACAACATGACCAGAGTAGTTGAGACAAAGTCTGACCATTCTCACTTTCAAGGAACATTTTGGGTATACTTCCTTCAGGACAGATCTGTTATTTCTTTTAGCAGCCCATGATACTTTCAGCATTCTTTGCCAGCATCACAACTCAAAAGCATCAACTCTTCTTCAGTCTTCCTTATTCATTGTCCAGATCTCTCATGGATACGAGGTGTGAAAATATCATGTCTTGTGTCAGGCGCACCCGAGTCCGCAAGGAGACATTCTTGCTCTTCAGCACTTGAAAGAGTTCCTTCACAGCCAGCCTGCCCAGTGTTGCACATTGTCTAATGTCCTGACTGTTGCTTCCATTGATGTTGATTATAGAACCAAGCACCATGAATTCTTTGACAACCTCAATCTTTCCTCCATTTATTGTGATGCTGCTTATTGGTCCACTTGTGAGGATTTTTGTTTTCTTTCTATTGAGATGTAATCCATACTACAGACTGTGTTTCTCAGTCTTCATCAGTAAATGCCTCAAGTCATCCCAACTTTCTGCAAACAAAGTTGTATAATCAGCATATCTCAGGATGTTAATGATTCTTCCTCCAATCCTGATGTCACATTTTTCTTTATCTAGTCCAACTTCTCAGATTATTTGCTCAGTCCCAGGGTTACAGGTGAGGAGAGACAACTCAGGGATGCCCGAAGTAGCAAGAGGGAAGAGCAGGAGAAAGGGGATTAAAAGCCAGGAAGCCAGAGAGAAGAGCGGTCAGCCAAAGGGATTAGGTGAGAAGAGGCAACTCAGGCCCGCCCAGAGTAGCAGGCCACAAGAGCAGGAGAAAGGGGATAAAAGCCCGGATCCCAGACAGAGGAGTAGTCAGCCCCAGGGACAACTCAGGGACACACAGAACAGCAGGGCAGAAGAACAGGAGAAAGGGGATTAAAAGCCAGGAAGCCAGACAGTGGTACAGTCAGTCACAGGAACCCAGTTGGGGATGATATGAGAGGTCTCCAACAGCAAGACACACTTGTCTGTTGGTTTGTCCTGCTGTGGTGACATGTAGACATGAGTTTCGAGGCTGAGCCTCTGCTGTTTAAAACCCAGCAAGATGCACCTGGTACACAGGTAACAGACCAGCTTGTAGACTGAGACAGACTAGGAAGAAGGAAGAGGCCGTCCACTTCTCAAGGAATTGGCCAGGGAAAACCTTATGAATAGCAAAGAAACACTGTTTGGTACATTAC
>NW_006921649.1:3530590-3531939 GCF_000298275.1 Orycteropus afer afer
CAAGTTTGTCCTGCTGTTGGAGACCTCTCGTATCCCCCCCACCTGGGTCAATGTGGCTGACTGTTCCTCTGTCTGGCTTCCTGTCTTTTAATCCTCTTTCTCCTGCTCTTCTGGCCTGCTTCTTTGGGCGTCCCTGAGTTTCCCCTCCTCACCTAATCCCTTTGGCTGATTGCTCTTCTCTTGTGCTTCCTGGGTTATACCCCTTTCTCCTGCTCTCCCGGCCTGCTACTCTGTGCTACGCCCGTGCTTAACTTGCTCGCGGAGACCCGGTCCCTCTCGGGAGGGTAACAAGGGAAAGTGCTCAGTGCAGATCAGTGAGTAAGCACAAGCCTGCCCATGCTTACCTCGCTCCCGGGGACTAAGCACAAGACCGCCCGTGCTTACCTAGCTCCCGGAGACCCGGTCCCTCTCGGGAACATGATATTAATGATATTGTTTGATAATTTCCTCATTCTGTGGGATCACCTTTCTTTGGAATGGTTACAAATATGGGTCTCTTCCAGTCAGTTGGCCAGGTAGCTGTCTTCCATATCTCTTGGCATAACCGAGTGAGTGCCTTCAGTGCAACATCTGTTTGTTGAAATATCTCAGTGGGTATTCCATCAATTCCTGGAGCCTTGTTCTTCGCGAATTCCTTCATTGCAGCTTTGACTTCCTCCTTCAATACCATTGGTTCTAGATATATACCACCTCCTGAAATGGATGAAGATCAACCAGGTCTTTTTGGTACAGTGATTCTGTGTATTCCTTCCATTTTCTTTTGATGTTTCCTGCATCATTCAATATTTTGCCCATAGAATATTTCAATATTCCTACTTGAGGCTTAATTTTTTTTTTTTCCTCAATTCTTTCAGCTTGAGAAACACTGAGCGTGTTCATCCATTTTGGTTTTCTAACTCCGGGTCTTTGCACATTTCATTATAGTACTCGGCTTTGTCTTCTTGAGCTCCTCTCTGAAATATTCGGTTTAATTCTTTTATCTTGTCATTTCTTCCATTTGCATTAGCTACTCTTTGCTCAAGGGTAAGCTTCAGAGTCTCTTCTGTCATCCATTTTAGTCTTCTCTTCTTTTGTTGTCTTTTTAGTGACCTCTTGCTTTCTTCATGGATGATGCTCTTGATTTCATCCCACAATTATTCTGGTTTTTGGTCTTTGGTGTTCAATGCATCAAATCTGTTCTTTAGATGTTCTCTAAATTCAGGAGGGATATATTCAAGATCATATTTTGTCTCTTATGGACTTGTTTTAATTGTCTTTAACTTCAAATTAAATTGGCATATGAGCAATTGAAGGTCTTTTCCACAATCATCTCCTGGCCTGGTTTTGGCTGAAGATATTGAGCTTTTCCA
>NW_006921649.1:3532818-3541663 GCF_000298275.1 Orycteropus afer afer
TGCTATTCATAAGGTTTTCCCTGGCCAATTCTT
Source organism: Orycteropus afer afer (assembly GCF_000298275.1). Lineage (NCBI taxonomy): Eukaryota > Metazoa > Chordata > Mammalia > Tubulidentata > Orycteropodidae > Orycteropus > Orycteropus afer. The sequence continues at coordinate 3,532,852 of NW_006921649.1, forward strand.
TGAGAAGTGGACAGCCTTTTCCTTCTTCGTAGTCTGTCTCATTCTGCAGCCAAGCTGATACCTGTATACCATGTGCCCCCCACTGGGTTTGAAACACCAGTGGCACAGTCTCAATACTCACAGCAATATGTCACCACAGTAGGACAAACCAACAGACAAGTTTTTCTCCCTTAGCTGTTGGAAACCTCTCCAGCCACCCTTACCTGGACCCCTGTGGCTGACTCCTCGCTATGACCCAGTCCCCTTGGCCTTTTCTGTCCTATCCCTACTCTCCCACCTTGCCCCTTGTGGGCCGTGGACTGAGTTCCTTCTTCTCATCTGGATCCCTGTGGCTGACTCCTTGATCTGTTCCAGTCCCCTTTGCCTTTGTACAGTATGCAGCAGTATATTGACAGAGAACTTCCAGAAATACAAGGTGGATTCAGAAGAAGACATGGAATGAGCAATATCATTGCTGATCTCAGATTGATCTTGGCTGAAAGCAAAGCATACCAGAAAGCTGTTTATTTGTGTTTCATTGACTGTGCAAAAATGTTTGACTGTGTGGATCATAACAAATTATGGATAACAGTGAGAACAATGGGAATTCCAGAACACTTGTTTGTGCTCATGAGGAACCTGTACATAGACCAGAATGCTGTCATTTGAACAGAACAAGGGGATACTGCATGATTAAAAATCCAGAAGGGAATGTGTCACAGTTGTGTCCTTTCACCATACTTATTCAATCTGTATGCTAAGCAAATCGTCCATGAAGCTAGACAATATGAAGAATGTGATATCAGGTTTGGAGGGAAACTGATTAACAACATGTGATATGCAAATGACACGATTTTGCTTGCTGAAAGTGAAGATGACTTGAACACTTACTGATGAAAATTAAGGACTACAATCTGCAGTACGCATTACACCTCAACATAAAGAAAATGAAAACCCTCACAACTGGACAACAAGCAGCATCATGACAAATGGAGAAAGATTGAAATTGTCAAAGATTTCATATTATTGGGTTCTGCATTCAACACCAATGGGAGCAGCTCAAGACATTAGACAACATAGTACACTGGACAAATCTACTGCAAATGACCTCTTTAAAGTGGTGAAAAGCAAAGATGTCTCTTAGAAGATTTTTTATTATTGTTGTTAGGTGCAGTCGGGTCATCTTTGACTCACAGAGACCCTATGTACAGCAGAATGAAACACTGTCCAGTCCTGTGCCAACCCCATGATCCTTGTTATACCTGAGCTCATTGTGGCAGCTACTGGGTCAATCCAACTTGTTGGGAGCTTTCCCCTTTTTCGTTGACCCTTCACTTTACCAAGCATGACATCCTTCTCTAAGGAATAATCTTTTTTTACAACAAGACCAAAGTAGATGAGAAGTAGTTTGGCCATTCACACTTCAAAGGAGTGTTCCATTTGCACTTTTTTCCAGGACAGATTTATTAGTTCTTTTAGCAGTCCATGATACTTTCAGCATTCTTCACCAATACCACAACTCTAAGCATTGACTCTTCTTTGGTCTTCCTTATTCATAGTACGTCTCTCACATGCATACAAGGTGACTGAAAATACCATGGCTTGTGTCAGGCACACTTCAGTCTTCAAGGAGACATCTTTGTTCTTCAGCACTTAAAAGAGGTTTTTTGCAGCAAATCTTCCCAAGGCTATATGTTCTCTGATATCTTGACTGCTGCTTCCATTGGTGCTGATTGTAGAACCAAGTAATATGAGGTCTTTGACAACTTTAGTCTTTTTTTTACATTTATCATGTTGTTGCTTATTGATCCAGTTGTGAGGACATTTGTTTTCTTTATCTTGAGGTGTAATCCATACCGCAGACTGTATTCTTCAATCTTCCTCAGCAAGTGATACAAGTCATCCTCACTTTCAGTTAAGCAAAGTTGTTTCATAAGTGTATCACAGGTTGTTAATGAGTCTTCCTCCAATCCTGATGCCACATTCTTCTTATAGTTCAGCTTCTTGGATTATTTTCTCAGCATACAGATTGAATAAGCATGCTAAAATGATACAACCCTGACACACTCCTTTCTTCATTTTCAACCATGCACTATCCCTTTGTTCTGTTTAAATGATAGCCTCCTTGTCCATGTATTGGTTCCTCCTGAGTACAATTAAGTGTTCTGGAATTTTCATTGTTCTCAATGTTATCCATAATTTCTTATTATCCACACAATCTAATGCTTCTGCATGGTCAATAAAATGCAAGTAAATATTTTTCTGATATTCTTTGCTTTCACCCAAGATCTATTTGACATCAGCAATGATATCCCTTATTCTAGTTTTCTTCTGAATTCAGCTTACATTTCTGAAAGTTCTCTGTCAATATACTGCTGTAACTATTTTGAATTATCTTCAGTAAGATTTTACTTGTGTGTGATATTGATCCCCATTCTGTGGGATCACCTTTCTTTGGAATGGCTACAAATATGGATTTCTTCCAGTCAATCGGCCAGGTAGCTGTCCTCCAAGTCTCTTGGTATAGCCAAGTGAGTGTCTCCAGTGCAGCATTCGTTTGTTGAAACATCTCAATGGGTATTCTGTCAATTGATGGACCATAGTTTTTCTCCACTTCCTTCAGTGCAGCTTTGACTTCTTCCTTCAGTACAATTGGTTTTTGTTCATATACTACCTCCTGAAATGGATGAACATCTACCAATTCTTTTTGGTACAGTGAACTGTGTATTCCTTCCTTTTTTTTTTTTTTTTTTTTTATGTTCTGGTAGCATAGTGCTGAAGGCACTTGACTGCTAACCAGAAGGCTGGAGTTTCAATCCCACCAGCCACTCTTCAGAAGGAAGGTTGGGCAATCTACTTCCGTAGTGATACCACCTCGGAAACTCAAGGAGGGGTCATTATGAGTTGGGTCCGACTCGATGGCACATAACAGCAACAACAACAGCATCATTCACTATAATGCCCATAGAATTTTTCAATACTGCAACTCAGGGCTTAAATTGTTTCCTCAGTTTTCAGCTCGAGAAATGCTGAGTGTGTTCTTCACTTTTGACTTTCCAACTCCACGTCTTTGCACATGTCATTATAATAATTGACATTGGCTTCTTGTGTTGCTCTTTGAAATCGGTTCAGCTCTTTTATCTTGTCATTTCTTCCATTTGCTTTAGCTTCTCTTTGTTCAAGGGCAAGCTTCAGAGTGTATTCTGACATCCACTTGGGTCTCTTCTTCCTTTCCTGTCTCTTTTTTTAATGCATTTTATTGAAATATAATTTATGTACAGTGAAACACACAAAACTAAATTGACATCAGTCAATGTACTTTTTTTTTGAAGTGTTCCCTCCCTTCCCCGCCCCTCCAACCCCTAGCAACCAAGAAAGAAAGCTTCCTCCATATTTAAACCTTTCCTTGACCCTCCACAACAACAAACTAATACTATATTTGTCCTTCTGTGATTGACTTATTTAACTCAGCATAATATCCACCAAGTTCATCCATATTATGGAGTGTTTTGCAGACTCCATAATATTTTTTACTGATGCATAGCATTCCATTGTGTGTATGTACCATGATTTGGTCATCCACTCTTCCGCTAATAGGCATGTAGGTTGTTTTCATATTTTTGCTGTTGTAAATAGTACTGCAATGAACATGAGTGTGTGTATAACTGTTCCTATCCTGGCTCTCACCTCTCTAGGATGTATATCTAGTAATGGGATTGGTGGGTCAAAAGGTATCTTCAATTTCAGTTTTCTAAGGAATCATCATATTTCTTTCCACAGTGGTTGTATCACTTCACAGTCCCACCAGTAGTGTATGAGAATCCCAATCTCTCCACATCCCTGCCACCATTTGTTATTTTCTGTCTCGTTGAACCTTGTCATCAGTGCTAAGGTAAAATGTCATCTCATTGTTGTTTTGATTTGAGTCTCTCTCTCTGATGGCCAATAATTGTGAGCATCTCTTCATGTATTAGCTGGCCACCTGAATATCCTCCTTGGTGAAGTGTCTATTCATGTCTTCTGCCCAATTTTCAATTGGATTTTTAATTCCTTTGCTGTTGAGTCATTGAGGATTTCTGTAAATCTTAGAGATAAGTCCCTTACCAGATATATAATTATCGGCAAATATGAATTTGTTGCTGCCATTTTTGTCATGTGCTTTTTCGTGGTGTTGATTTCTTTGTTCCACATAATTTTCTATGCTGAGCTCATTTTGTTTATGAATCGTGTTATCACTTTCTTTGTTGCTGTTGTTTTAGTATTTGCTAAATATTTATGCTAATATTTGTCCAGCACAAGTATTTTTTATTTTGATGTGAAGGTTTATCATTTTTCTTTGAGGTTACCCTGTGATTTATAGTTTTCTTCCCAAGTTCAGAACAATCTATTCTGTCTTATAGCTGTCTTGACTTCCCTACCATCTAGAAGTTCTATAACAACACAGTTTTTTCCCTCTTTTTGGTTTGTAGTTGTCCTCATTTGTCAGTTGATATCTCTGGTTCCCTGTTTACAGTCTTGTAAGCTTCTTTACTTTGGATACTTCTATAGCTGGGTTGGTTTCTGTTTTATATCATCATGTGTGTTAATGATCAGTTGTTGTTGGCTGTTGTTTCTTCTCTATCCAAAGAGCTCCCTTTAGCATCTCTTATAAAGTTGGTCTGGTTTTAACAAATTCCCTTAATTTCTACTTATCTGGAAATGTCCTAATTTCACAATCTTATTTGAGGGACAATCTTGCTGGGTACATAATTCTTGGTTGGAAATTTTTCTCTTTCAGTGTTTTGTGTATACCATCCCATTGTCTTCTTGCGTGCATGGTTTCTGCTGAGAAATCCGAGCTTAGTCTTATTGGTTGCCTCCTGTAGGTAACTTTTAATTTTTCTCATGTTGCTCTCATGATTCTTTCTTTGTCTTTGGTTTTGGTGAGCTTGATGATGATATGTCTTGGTGATTTCTTTTGGGGTCTATCTTGTTTGGAGTTCATTGGACTTCCTGAATGGATATTTTTCATCTTTCATCATACCAGGAAAATTCTCTTCCAACAAATCTTTGACAATTTTCTCAGTGGTTTTATTTGTCTCTTCCTGTTCTGGAATTCTGATTACACATAAGTTATTCCTTTCGATGGTATCCCACATGAACCTTAGGCTTTCTTTATTTGTTTTTATCTTTTTTCTGATTTATCCCTTTCCAAAGATATGTTGTGATATTTGCCTTCAATCTCACTAATTTTGTCTTCCATTGATTCAATTCTGCTTCTTTGCCCATTCAATGTCTTATCTATTTCTGAAAATTTAGTTTTAATCTTCTGGATTTCTGTATGTAGATTTTGTATCATTTCTAATTTTTCCTTTATTTTGTCATTTTGTTCTTCTATTGTCTTCCAAAATTGTTTTAGGGTTTCTCTGTGCTTTCTTCAATTTTGTCAGTGTTTTCCTTGATCTCTCAATTCATTGAAGATACCTAAATATAATTATTTTGAATTCCTTGTCAGGGAGTTCCAATGCTGTGTCTTCCTCAGAGATGTGTTTTGGATCTGTATCCTGGTCCTTTATTTCTCCTGCTTTATCTTGCTTTTTTGTGTGGACTGTGATGCTCTGCTGTCTCTGAGGCATTGTGATGTTTTGTGTTTATATTTAATTTGTGATTCTATGTTGGAGTGACTTGCCAATGATTTTCATTTACTTTGTTTTGTTTATATGTTATCTACGCAAGCAGGGTACCATGCCGTGCTCCTCTATTCATTAATTGACAGCACTTATACATTCACCACCTGTCTCCTTTCCTGTTGTCAGCCTTTTGTATGTCCCTGCCAACTTTGGCAAACAGAGCCTATTCTTAAGTCCCTGGAATCTGAATGAAAATAGTATCACTTTAAAATCCAAAATGGCTGCCACTTATAAACATTCAAATGGCTACACCCTCGGTCACTTTAAATATCCAAAATGGCTGCTACATGTAAAAAATCAAAATGCCTGTGCCTCTAGACAGAGGAAAGTCAACAGCTCAAGTTGTCTCCCTCCTTGTTATTTCCTTTCCTAGTCACAGGCCACCAGGGCAGTCATCCCCACAGCCCTTGGTGACTCTTTAGGTCAATTCTCAGGTCCCAACACCACTTGGAAATATTCAGGCTGTTAGTTCCATCAGAGTACCTGACAGCCTGCAGCTCCCACCATCTCTGTACTCACTGTTTCCATTCAGATTTTTCCACTAGTTCGTGCCTAATCCACTTCTGTATAGTTCCTTTCAAAGCTCAGAGCTCCAGGATTATCTTCTATATCTCTGTCAATTGTTTCTCCTTTTCTTTGTTGAAGAGAGTCTGTGTTGCTTGTCTGTCTATTCCTCCATCTTACTGGAAGTGACTTTCCTGTCTTTTTAATGACCTTTTGCTTTCTTCATGGATAATATTCTTGATGTCATCCCATAATTCCTCTGGTTTTCAGTCATCAGTGTTCAATGCATCAAATCTATTCTTTAGATTATCTCTAAATTCAGGAAGTTATATTCAATGTCATATTCTGGCTCTCATGGATTTGTTTTAATTGTTTTCAACTTCAACTTGAAATTGCATATGAACAGTTGATGATCTCTTCCACAATCAGCTCCTGGCCTTGTTTTGGCTGAAAATATTGAGCTTTTACATCACCTCTTACGACAGAAGTAGTCAGTTTGATTCCTGGTGTATAGCTGTCATTTGTTGAAAAAAAGTATTTGCAATTTGTAAGTTGTTGGTTTTGCAAAATTGTATCATGCACTCTCCTGCATTATTTCTATCACCAAGGCCAAATTTTCCAACGACCAGTGATTCTTTGTTTCCAACTTTTGCATTCCAATCATCAGTGATAACACATTTTGATTGCATATTTGGTCAATTTCATATGGCAGAAGTTGGTAAAAATGTTCAATTTCCTCATCTTTGGCTTTGGTGGTTGTTGTATAAAGTTGAATACTAGTAGTATTAACTGGCATTCCTTATAGGCGTATGGATATTATCTTATCACTGACAGCATTGTACTTCAGGACAGATCTTGAAACATTCTTTGTGATAATGAATGTCACGCCATTCCTTTTCATTTTGTCATTCCTGACATGGTAGATCATATGGTTGCCTGATTCAAAATGGCCAAAACTAGTCCATTTTAGCTCACTAATGCCTACGATAGGAGCTCTGGTAATGTAGTGCCTAAGGCACTTTGACTGCTAACCAGAAGGCTGGTGGTTCAAACCCACCAGCCACTCCTCGGAAGGAATGTTGAACAATCTACTTCTGTAGTGATACCACCTCAGAAACCCAAGGAGGGGCCTTTATGAGTCAGATCTGACTCAACAGCACATAACAACAACAATTCCTATGATATCAATCTTTATGCTTTCCATTTCACTTTTGATAACTTCCAATTCTCCTAGATTCATACCTTATATATTCCATGTTCTGATTTTTAATGGATGTTTGCAGCTGTTTCTTCTCATTTTGAGTCATGCCACTTCAGCAAATAGAGGTCCCAAAAACTATCCATATCATTCAGGTCAGCTCTACTCTGATGAGACACCTCTTTTACAGTTGCTTTTTGAGTGCTTTCTGACTTGAGGGGCTCATCTTCCGGCACTGTATTGGACAATGTTTCAGGGCTATTCATAAAGTTGTCTAGTAATATATTAGATGGTGTTTCACTGCTAAGCAAAAGGTTTTCACTGACCAATTCATGGAGAAGTAGATGGCTTCTTCCTTCTTCTAAGTCTCAGTCTGAAAGCTCTGCTGAAATCTGTCCACCTTGGACAACCCTGCTGGTGTTTGTAACACTGGTGGCACAGCCTTCGACCTCACAGCAATATGCAAACCACCACGGTATGACATACTGACAGACAAATTCTTCTCCCTTAGCTGTTGAAGACTAAGGTGCACCTAACCCAAACCATGGGAGCTCTGGTAGCATAGTGCCTAAGGCACTTGACTGCTAACCAGAAGGCTGGTGGTTCAAACCCACCAGCCACTCCTCAGAAGGAAGAAGTGGCAATCTACTTCCTTAGTGATACTGCCTCGGAAACCCAAGGAGGGGTCACTATGTGTCGGGTATAACTCGACGGTACATAACAACAACAACAACAACACCCCAAATCATAGTGTTTTCAATTGCCTCATATGTATGTGAAAGCTTGTACAATGAATTAGGAAGACCAAGGAAGAGTTGATGCTTTTTAGTTGTGGTGTTAATGAAAAATACTGAAAATACCATGGACTTCTAAAAGAATTAACAAATCTGTCCTGGAAAAAGTGCATCCAGGATGCTCTTTGGAAGCAAGGAGACTTCGTCTCACCTACTTTGGTCATGTTGTCAGAAGGGACCTTTCCCTGGAGAAGATATCATGCTTGGTAAAAAGAAGTGTCAGAGAAAAAGGGGAAGGCCCTCAATGAGATTGATTGATACAATGACTGCAATAATGGGCTCAGGTATAGCAAGGATTGTGAGGCTGGTACAGGACTGGGCAGTTCTTCATTGTATATAGGGTCACTATCAGTCAGAGCTGACTTGATGACACCTAACAACAACAACAGCATAAATAATTCTAATTAAGTATATTATAATTTAATTTTCTTCTTTTTTGATCAGCTTTATTGAAATATATTTTCATACTATGAATTCACCTATATAAAGTGTAGAATTCAACAATTTTTAATATATTCATCAAGTTGTGTTCACTCAGTGATTAATAGATAAACAAAAGTGATATATACATACAATGGAATACTTTTGGCAATAAAAGGGAATAAAACATTGATGTATGTGCTCTAATAGTCTCTCATGCTTTCTTATGGTTGCTATTTGACATATAT
>NW_006921649.1:3541763-3588049 GCF_000298275.1 Orycteropus afer afer
TTAAAATATCTCCTGTAGACAGCATGTTGTTGGCTCTTGTTTTTTTGGTTGCTAAAAGCAACAACAAAAAAAAATCCTGTCTGATAAACTCTCTTCTCATGGGGTTATTTAATCCAAGTGCTTTTAATGTTATTGCTCATGTTTAGTATTTTTCTTTATATAGTTGGATTTAGGTCTGCCATTTTACTTTCTTTTATGATTTTATATATCTCATGCATTTTTTTAGTGTGTATCTCTGTCTCTCTGTTATGTCTTTCTTTTTTATGCATTAGTGAATATTTTCTAGTGAAAAATTTTAATTCTTTTAATGCTTTTTCCCTTATTTTGGGGGGTTATTTCCTTAGAGGTTGCTTTAGGACTTACCATTAAAAAAAAAAAAAAAAAAAAAATTGCTGTCGAGTTGGATCAGACTCATAGCGACACCTCCTTGAGTTTCCAAGGCAATATCACTACGGAAGTAGATTGCCCAATCTTTCTTCCAAAGAGTGAAGGAGGGCTGGTGGTTTGAACCACCAGTCTTTTGGTTAGCAGTCAAATGCCTTCTTGATTTATGAGAATGTAGTTCAGATTTATGCCATTAGTTCTATGGAGATACAGAAATGTTACTCCTACATAAGTCTATTTATTCTTTCCCTTTCTTGTGATACCATTGTACACATATTATAATTATATACCATATTTTTAGACAAGTAATACATGTGCTATGCATTTTCCCAAACACAACCTCCTCCAAGGCACTTTCATAAGCATGCTATGCTAATTTTTGTACATATTGTTATAAAAATTAGCATAGGATGTTTACAAAAATACCTTGGGTGGAGTGTTCGGTTGGCAAAAATACATATAACGCACATGTTATTTGTGTAAAAATACAGTTACAATCCCAGTTATAGTTAGTTATAGTTAGTACTTTATAGAATTATATATCTTTGAAAGAAGAAGAACAAGTATATATTAATGGAGTTTGGTTTTAGCCTCCTTATTTACTGGTTCTTTTTGACAAACTCACCATTAGTCTGTAATTTAGCTTGTTACTCTCATGCCACTACCAACCTCTTCTCAATTGCTGTCTTCCAAAATCCCCATTGTTTTTGAAGACACTCTTAGGAAAGAAATTCCTCAAACACTGTTCCAAATAAAACCAGTTTTCTTGGGGAGAGTTTTGTTGCTTTCTGTTTTCATCACCTGTCTCTTTCCCTGGGCAAAATCTTTGTGGCACTGCTCCAGAGTTAGGGAGGAGAAAGCAACCTATTTCTCTTAGATGAACATCCTGGCTTTAGGAGCAAAGCACTGGGTAGAAGTGATAGCCTCTGGTCTCCTTGATTCCTGTCTCATAGCATGGAACCTATATGCTGGGTAAGGTTAAATGATGTTCCATACATTTCCATATTTAGAGTAGACCTTCTGCCCTATGAATTGGGACTGGTTGGAGGAAGAATATCCCAGGCTTCTTAACTGCTGTTGTTTAAAATAAAATGTCTGCAATATGAAATTGGGGGAAAAAGAAACTGAGAAAGTGTAGCTCCAGACTGTGAGGTAGGGAGAGAGGAAACCTGTGTTCTTAGATGTACCTACTCTGGGTAGCCCTTCCATCAGGCTGAGCTGGAAGGGGGAGAGGGGGCAGTTCTTGCCTCTGGTGCCAAAGACTTAATAAGAATTTGTAATTGTTCTTAAATCAATGCTTATTTGTTGGATGACTTTAAGGCAATTTTCAGAATATCAATAATTAGGGTTTTATGTTTGTTTTTTATAATTTTCATCAGTTATGGTTGTTTTGCTAGGAACAAGTTCTGTGGAGCTCATCATACTATCCTTATTAATGTTGCCCTGCTCTTAATTTTTCTCTGATAAATTGTAGCAATGTTAAAATTTTAAAAATTTACATATTTGAGGAGAAATCATCCAGTTATTATCTCATATGTCTCACTTTGTTTCAGTAGGAAATAATACTTTGTTATGCCTTTTTTTTTTTTTTTAATAAATAAGGGCTAGAGATACATTCTGATTGCTTTCTCAAGTTTCAAGTGAAACAACAAACATTTCCATCTGACCTACAATAACCACAGACTTGAATGGACATGACAGTAAGACATGGTTTGCTTTACAAGATTATTTTTTGGGCACTTGACTTTTTCTGAATTTTTTTTTTTTTTTTAAAATAACAGTCTTAGGAAAAGCTATTCAGAGTGTAGGATCTCTGTTGGGTTCCATCATGTAATTTTATATTTACTTCAATTCAATAGTAAAGGATATTGGAAATTGCATTTTTCTATCAGAAAGGCCCAGACAATTAGCAGGCTCAAATTTTCAACATTCAATTTTTGAGTACTGACTGATTAAAGATTTGGTTTTCATTTTTGTCCTCATGGGTTTCCTGGTCTATGTTTTCAGTTGAATTAGAGAGAAATTATTTTCTCATGACATACTCTGCCTTTTGAGAAGGTAGGTTAATACCAATATTTCACCAAAATTAGAGTTTTATTTGTACATTTATATATATATGTGTGTGTGTGTGTGTGTGTGTGTGTGTGTGTGTAAAGCTCTACTCAGAAGTTAAAAAAAAAAAAATCTAGACAAAAATGTTTAGAATAGTGTTTCCCAACCAGGGATGATTTTGGTCTCCAGAGGACATTTGGTGAAGTCTAGAGTCATATTTGGTTGTCACAAGGGAAAGGAGTTACTACTAGCATCTAGTGGGTAGAAGCAAGGGATACTCATAAATATTCTACAATGTAAAGGACAGGCCTCCATAACAAAGAACTATCTGGCCCAAAATTACACCAAGATTGAGAAACCCTGGGTTAGTAAAAACCAGTGTTCTCAAATAATACAACTCCAAACTTTATTCTCTAATGCTAAGGACTGCTAACCGTGTCCAGCTCCTACATTTTAGAGACAGATACATTCTAGTTCAATTTATGTGTTGGAACCATTGGTTTTATAGCAGTGCCCAGTATACTTTTCTATTCCTTTCTCCAAGAGATGATACAAATTAACAACCTCACTGTGATTTAAAAAGTCATAACAGTTACTATATCTGGAGAAATAATAATTGTCATGTGTATTTCATTACGGATTACACCAGAACATAAAGAAAACAAAGATACTCACAGCTAGACCAATAAGCAACATCATGATAAATGGAGAAAAGATTGAAGTTGGCAATGATCGCATTTTACTTGAATCCACGGACAATGCCTGTGGAAGCACCAGTTAAGAAATCAAACAACGCTTTGCAAGGGGCAGTTCTGCTGGGGCAAAATATATATATATATATATAACTTAAAGGTGTTAAAAAGTATAGATGTCACCTTGAGGACTATGGTGTTTCTGACCCAAGGCATAGTATTTTCAATTGCCTCATATACATGTGAAATTGGAATAATGAATAAGGAACCAAAGAACAATCAATACCTTTGAATTATGGTATTGGTGAAGAATAATGAATACACCATGAAATGCCAGAAGAAGGAATGCATCTATCTTGGAAGAAGTAAAGCCAAAATGCTCCATGGAAGTCATGATGGTGAGACTTCATGTCATGTATTTTGGACCTAATTCCACGGAATCAGGAAGGGCCAGTCCCTGGAGAAGGGCATCATGCTTTGCAAAACAAGGAGGAGCACCCTCAATGAGATGGATTGACACAGAGGCTACAACAATGGGCACAAACATAGCAACAATTTTGAGAATGGCACAGGACCAGGCAATGTTTTGTTCTGTTGTACATGGGGTCTGTAGGATTCAAAACTGACTCACTGGCACCTGACAATGACAACAATGTGTAAATTTTAACAAATACACAGCAGGATAGTGCAATGCAAAAGAAATGATCCTGCCAAAAGGCAGTCTGGCTTTTGTGCTTGACTTTCCCCATCTTTCTCACTTCTCATATCCAATCTACCAATAAGTAAATGGTCTTGTATCTACTTCTGTAGCAGCCAAACTTCAAGATGTCCCAAAATATTTTTTGCTTCTCTTATTTACCAGGGCTAAGGAGCTCTGGTAGCATAGTGCCTAAGGCACTTGACTGCTAACTGGAAGGCTGGCTGTTCAAACCCACCAGCCACTCCTCAGAAGGAAGGTTGGGCAATCTACTTCTGTAGTGATACTGCCTCAGAAACAAGGAGGGGTCACTATGAGTTGGGTCCAACTTGACAGCACATAACAACAACAACAAGAACAAGGAGCTCTGGTGGCATTATGCCTAAGGCATTTGACTGCTAACCAGAGGTTGGTGGTTCAAATCCACCAGCTGCTCTGGTGGCATAGCAGATATTTTGGTTACCTAATGCTGCTCTAACAGAACATACCACAAGTAGGATGGCTTGAACAAACAGGAATTTATTCTCTTACGAATTGGGAAGCTAGAAGTCTGAGTTTAAAGTGCCAGGCTCGAAGAGCTGGGTGAGAGCCCCCAACCTTGGGCTTCAGCTCCACCTCTTGCTCCTGGCCCACTGAAGCTAGAAGATTTTCTTCATTCAGGCAGCTGCTGGCTGCTGATGCTGACCAACCCAAAGTTGTCAAGTGAAAAGGCAAGTCCCGATATCACCAAACAACATGCCAGGCCATTAATTTAAATCCAGAAAAAGTCCCAGGATCAGCAGGGCAATCTTGCTGCTGAACAATGACTTGGTTGCATGCAGGATTCAAGCATGCCAAAAAGCTAGAGACCATTCCCAAAGCTGCTTCTTATATATGGGAAGCAGACCACATCCCTAAAGCAGCTACTCAGATGCTGCAATATATTCAACCATGGAGTTGATTACCAATCTCATCCTGAGGAATAAGTACATCCAGCTTCCCAAACACAAACAGGCCCAGCCAAGTTGACACAGAAACTTAACTATCACAGTGAGTAAGACATTTGGCTGCTAACCATAAAGCTGGCAATTCAAACCCACCAGCTGCTCTGTAGAAGGAAGATGAGGCAATCTATTTCTGTAAAAATTTATAGTCTTGGAAACCCAATGGGGTCACTATGAGTTGGAATTGACTCTATCACAGTGGGTTTGGTTTTCCATTTTCTGTAATTTACCTTTCCCTGTAGTCTCCACCTTAACTGAATAAGGTGGCATCTGTTAAATAATGATTTGTGACACCTGCTTTGGTCTCTTGGATCACTTGCTTTGAGGAAAGTTAACTGCACTATTGATGAAGATACTTAGTAACCCTATTGGAAAGGTTCATGTGGTGAGGAACTGAGACGTTCTTCTAATAACCAACACTAAATTGCAAGGTATATGGGTAACCACCATGGAGATAACATCCAGGCCAGTGAAGCCTTCAGATAATTGCAACTTTTGTCAGCGTTTTAACTGCAACTCTTTGAAAGACTGAATGACAATCACTCAGCTAAGCTGTGCCTCAATTCTTCATCTACACAAACTATGTGAAAGATGCATTGACTTAAATTGCTAAGTTTTGGGGTAATTTGCTACACATAAATAGATAACTAACATAACCCCCTTAACATCTTTGAAAGCCGTGCATTTTTCTCCATTCCCACTACCAATGTGGTTCAGACCACAATTGTCTGCAATAAAGAATGGTAATGCCAAAATAATGTTGCTGGTCAAACTACCTTCCCTTTGGCCACTGCACAGGACTCAACCAATTCTCCCAAGCAGTACACTGTCTCTCTAAAGTGACTTTCCTTCATTAAACATACCTGGACCCCAGAGTGCTACATCTCTTAGTGGTACAGTTATTTTAGTAAAACACACACACAGAGACATACACATCACAACCATTTTCTGCGCAGCAGAAACATATCAAATTGGAGGTGAATTTATGTATCTCCACATTTTTCCAAGAGTCACCATGGATCTGACTGATCTCTAAGACTTTGATGCTGAGGTAGAAGAAAATTTTCAAATTCCATTTTCTTTATACTCTATTTCTCTTCTGTTATGGAATGGATTTTGTACCCCGAAATATATATTGAAATCCTGGACCCTATGCCTGTAAATATATTTCCTATTTCAAATAGGTCCTTTGCTGTGTTAATTAGGTCATACCCCAGTAGGATGAGTTCTAAATATTATCACATCTTAGTGCTAAAAAGAGAAAAATGTGCCTAGAAACACACAAGGAGAAGAGAAAGACAATCAATAGAGACAAATCCATTAACAGGAATTGCTAGCTTATACTAAAAACGGTTAATATATAAGTATGGAACTCTTCCTAGAAGTATGGGCTGAATTCAGACCCCCTAGCCCTCCTGAACTATAAGAAAACAAATTTCTGTTCTTTAAAGCCTCTCACTATCGAATTTTTGTTACAGAAGCACTAGTTTACAAGATACACTCACATAATCTTTTGTCCTACACTGTAAACTAGTCTATCAATCATATTTTGGATATAAATTCTCCCCCCTTGTCTTTAGAGGATGACTTCATCCTCTGTGGACTTTAATCAATGAAAGAGATGAATATCACCTCTATTCCCAGCAGCATTAAGTGAAATTGTGTTCATTAAAAGTGATATTGCCCAGCTTCTAATACCAGCAGTTGTTTTTGTTAGGTGTCTTTGAGTTGGCTCCAACTCATAATGACCTTCTTACAAAAGAACAAATGGTGCTCAGCCCTGCACCATCCTTGCAAGCTTTGCTATGTTTGAGCCAATTTTGGGGGCCATTGTGTCAATCCATCTGATTGAGGGTCTCCCTCTTTTTTGCTGACCCTCTGCTTTATCAAGCTTGATGCCCTGCTCTAGTAGTTTACAGTCCCAGCCATTGTCTATTAAAAATGCTCTTACATTGACACTTTTATTACTAAATTGTAATCATATATTGGCTTATATATCATTACCACCTCACTTTAAACTACTAGAGAGCAAGATTGTATTCTGTTAAGTATTATATCCACATTGGCTAACTCACTTTTTGGCATATAATAGATGATGGGTAATTGTATCATTGAATTAATTAATAAGTTCATTAATTAAGTAATCAATTAATCACACAGACCAGAACAGTAGGACTAAATTATTAAAATCCCCACATTGTCTTCTTTGTGGGGATGATGCAGGATTGGGCAGTATTTCATTCTGTTGAACATATGGTCACTATAAGTCAGAACTGACTCAATGGCACCTAAGAAAAACAACATCTTCTTTAAGTTATTATTATATTTTTAATTTCCTTCTTCCTTTTCCAAATGTCTAGGCCCTAATGTACTAACTGAAAATAAACCCTGCAATGTTCATTTAAATTCATGTTGTTGTTCAATATTTTGATCTTTTTTCTTTCCACATACATCAGAGCTTTCCAAAGACACTCATTGAGATTCCCAAAGAATTACATTATATGTAAGATTGTCCAAAAAAGTTAAGAAGAGCACAATTCCTATAGATCCAAACTTACCTGAACATCTTTAGATAAAGCACCATTCTGGATTGAAAAAATTGGATTTTTTCCAAATCTGGATTGAGGAAAAAAAAAAAAAAAAAACTTTTGATGAGATAAATAGCAGAAGTGTTATACCAAGGATCAAGAATATAGGAGTTAGAACATTTCCAGTTCAAAGCAACACTCTCTTAGATTCTTTCTTTAGAAATATATTTAGTGAAAACTAGAATTTTGTAGGAATCCCTTGTTTTGGCTTCTATTTCCTGTTCCTAAGGGGGGAGAGAAGGGCCTAGGCTTCACATACTGTCCCATGCAAAAAGGTTGCATAAGGAGATATTAAAATTTCATTAACATTTACCTCCACAACTGATATTAGGCTTCCTTGCATATTGTTATTCCAGACCATCCATGAAGATTTTTTTGTTCTTTCCCAGCACATTAGCTAAGATTCATAGTGGTACAATTCAGCCTAAAACATATAATAGCCAAGGTGTTATATTTTGGCTAGGAGCTGTTAAAACAGGACATCTATAGATTTTCTTTTGTTTTAGGTTCCACTAGTCACTTTCAGAAGTGACTTATCTGTGAGTTTCTCTAAGCAAATGACCCTGATCTTCCTGTATTCAAAGCCAACAGATCTAAGAGTACCATGGTTACTGTTAAAACTATTGAATTATCAATTAACCTTCCACCATCAATCTAAAAGTTAATTGGCTTATTTTCTATTTCCTTTCTTAATAAATTGAGACTTTCTGTTTCTTTCAGTATTGAGTTCCTTTTAAAGCCTGAATATTCTTCAGATTATCAAGAACCTCATAACTCACTTCGGGAAAAGGAAACCAGAGTTAGCTTTGCAGTTAATATATCTTATTGTCCTTAAAAGAAATGTCTGTATTTTCTCTTAGTAAAACCTTTAAGTACTATACAATGTTTTACCCTGATGTGAACATTTATTGAATAAATTAATGCATGAGTAATCATTGAAATGTTTGACTTTTCTCTATTTCTTTCTTTCTTTCTTTCTTTTTTTTTGCAACTTAGCCTTATGGCTATTTGGTATGATTAGCAAGCTTTCAAAAATAAATGGTTATAGTTGTATCATCAGGAAACATGTATTAACTTTCAGAATTTGTGTCTCTAAAATTATTCTATGGATTAGATATAAGAAAAAGAGTATTAATTCAGATCTCATTTTCTTTCTGCCACATACTCATGGAGTTTGAAGAAGCAAGGCTTTGTTATTAGACAAGTTGGGTTCTGTTTCCATAATTCCCAACTGCATCAACCAGGACAAGTCATTTAATTCCCTGAACTTCAGTTATTTCATTTATTAAATGGAGACGTTGTTGTTGTGTTGTTATGTGCTGTCGAGTCAAACCTGACTCATATATATATTTATTAAATGGAGACAATTATACCTAATTCAGAGAGTTGGTGTAAGAATTAAATGTAATTAAATTAAGTGATGTATTTTTTGTTTTTTATTCCCAAAATAATATTCAAGGCTACCTCCTGCTGGCCCTCAGTCAGTAACTAACATTCATTGTCTTTACTAATAATTTTAAATTATTTTAAAGAAATTTCATTTTAAATTAAATAATTAATTTAAAATATTATTTAAATTTAAGTTATTTATATGCATCACTTTATTTGAGAATTTAAGTATTTTCACTTAAACATCGGTTAATTCTGGATCATTAGCTTTCTGGTAATCTCTTTAATTCTTTAAAAAAGGATAGAGTTTTCCTAATTCTTCCTACCTCAATCACAATAATGTTGTTGTTGTTGTTGTTATGTGCCGTCGAGTCGGCGGCCCCGACTCATAGCGACCCTTCCTTGGGTTTCCGAGGCAGTATCACTACGGAAGTAGGATTGCCCAACCTTCCTTCAATCACAATAATAGATTTACAGATTTGCAGGTATGTACAAACCCATCAGCCACTCCTTTGAAGGAAGATTGGGCAATCTACTTCCGTAGTGATACTGCCTAGGAAATCCAAGAAGGGGTCGCTATGAGTCCTGTCCGACTTGATGGTACATAACAACAACAACAGTTTCAATGGCACACCTGGGCTCTGATGATTGGTTCCTTTCTGAGTTAGTTTCTTTTCTTCTGACTAGGGGAATTATAGATTTGATGTTTGCAGAGTGGTGGCTCATCCTGTGCCCATCAATACTGCCTTAAGAACTTTGTGTGTTTTCCTTAAAGCTGAAATTCATCCAATAGTCCTTTCCACTCTAATGGTCTGTGTTCTGGACTTAAATTACCCCTTCCTTATTCAGATAATATAGGTACAGATACTATGCCCGTCTCCCAGACCAATAGTAACCCAAGTGAGCAACGGAGAGACTCAATGTAGCTTTGTCCTGTTCAAACTCCCTGAGTTTTCCTCCTATCACTGATGTAGTAATTTTGACCATCACCTGTCTCTTGCATAACACAAGCAAAAGAAAATAAAAATTTCAAATCTGAAGTATAATTTAAAGGGACATAATTTTATTTTATACAGCATAACCCCACTTACATGAATTTAATTATCCTTTCTTGAAAAAATAACTATTCTAATTGAAATAACATAACCTGATATGTTAAGCTTATAAAGACATATTAATACAAGTAGTCCCTTACAGAGTTCAGTTTTGATGACTCCATCATAAATAGATTCTGATGTAATTCTTATTGTTTTTTATAGTTCTCATTTTATTTCCTTTTCTTATCAGTATCTTTGTAAATATGATCTTTATATATTTTTGAGTGTTAGAAACATTACATATGAATTTACAGACATATTTTAATACATGATTTTTTTTGTTCTTTTTATTAGGTGTCTTCAAGTTGGTTTTGACTCATAGCAACCCTATCTGCAACAGAACAAAAAGCTGTCTGGTCTTACTCACACTCATAATCATTGCTATATTTGAGCCTATTAGTTGCAGCCATGTGTTGCAATCCATCTTCTTGAAGATCACGCTCTTTTTCACTAACCCTCTACTTTATCAAATGCATTAATTCTTCAGAGGTCTTCTTTATTCATTGTACAGCTTTTGCACACATATTAGGTGATTACAAAGACCATGGTTCAAGTCAGGCACACCTTAGTCCTCAAAGTGACATCTTTACCTTTTAATATTTTAAAGAAGTCTTTTGCAGAAAAGTTGCCCAATGCAATATGTAATTTGATTTCTTGGGTGCTTCCATGGGTGTTGATTGTGGATCCAAGTGAAATGAAATCCTTGACAACTTCAATGTTTTCTCAGTTTATCATAATCTTACTTATTGGTACAGTTGTTAGGATTTTTATTTTCTTTATCTTGAGGTGTAGTCCATATTGAAGACTATAGTCTTAAATCTTCATCAGTAAGGACTTCAAGTCATCTTCATTTCAGCAAACTAAGTTATATTGGAACAACTGCCTCTTGGTCTATGTACAGTTTCCTCACAAGTGCAATTAATTCTCATTCTTCACAATGTTATCTATAGTTTTTATTATTATTATTATTTTTTTTTTTAAATAATCCACAGAGCTGAATGCCTTTGCATGGTCATAATAAATTACAAGTAAACATCTGTCTGGTATTTTCTGCTTTCAATCATTTATATTCCTTGTTCTACATCCTTTTCTGAAAACAGCATGACTTTCTGGCAGTTCCATGGCATTGTACTCCTGCAACTGTTTTTGAATTATCTTCAGCAAAATTTTACTTGTGTGTGATATTAGTGATAGTGCTGGATAACTTCTTCATTTCACTGGATCACTTTTTTTTGTTTTTTAGAATGGGCATGTATATGGATCTCTTCTAGTCAATTGACTAGATAGCTGTTTTCCAAATTTCTTGGCATAGACAAGTGAGCACTTGTAGACTTCTATCCATTTGTTGCAATATTTCAATTGATATTCCATCAATTCCTCGAGACTTGTTTTTTGCCAATGCCTTCAGTGCAGCTTAGAGTTATTCTTTCAGTTCTATCAGTTCTTGATCATATGCTACCTCCTGAAATAATTGAATGTCAGCTAATTCTTTTTTGGTACAGTGACTCTATGCATTCTTTCTCTCTTCTTTTGATGTTTCCCGAGAAAAGAAACCCTTGTGTTACAGTGGTTAAGCAATAATATGTTAACTGCAAGGTCGATGGTTTTCACCCACCAGCAGCTCAGTGGGGGAAAAATGGGGCAGTCTGCTGCCTTGGAAACCCTGTAGGGCAGTTTAGTCTCTCTTGCAGGATCACTATGATTCAGAATCTACTCAATGGCAACAGGTTTATTAACATAAATGCATACTTAAAAAATATACAAATCATAAAAACTTACTCCAACCATGAAGAAGAATTAGACATATTGGCATTTTATCAGTTGCAGTAATAATTCCACTTGTGGAAAATTCTGAATCATCGGATTATCCGTGAGAATGTGGATGGCATTCCTAACCAGAAAATTAGTGAGTTGTCTATAAAGTCTTTAATTTTTTTCTTCATGTATATCAAGGTAACAACTCACTGCTTCTTTAATCTGCCTATCAACTTTAGCAAAGCGATCAGTGTTTGGGTCTGTGTTTTCAAAAAACCGAAGTTCCTGATTTAATTTAGAAAAAAACTCCAGCTAATCCTTTCACTGTAAAATTTGTTGCCAACTTCTTTCCTTCCTCTTCCTCATTATTTCTTTTTTTTTAGCAGCATTTCTTTTCTCTTCCAAATCTAGTAAGTCCTGATCTATCAATATCCCTTCTTGTGATCTGTAAGCTGTTACACATCAGTGATACCAAGTCCTAAACTCAGCATTCTTGCCCTAAGGATGATTCTTCTGCCAGTCTCTTCCATCACATTATCCTGATCAAGTGCTTGGAGTGTGTTCATATATCTCAGCAAGTTTTCCCATATTCTTGCATGCATTTTCCTGTAATTTCCTCCCAGGAAGATGTAGTTACAATAAGATGTTAAAAAAAAAAAATATGATCATAAGTATGGTGTGTGGTAATTGAGTACATCGTAAATCTGGGACTACCTACTACCTGTACATGTTGTTGACATGTGTCTGTGCACTTGTATATGTGCATGCATGTTTCCTATCTCCCAATGATTTAAACTTTAAATGGGATGGAAGTTTTCTGTCCTTGAAGGGAGAAGTCCTTGTTCATTAATATATTATCTCTCTAATTCTATACCCTTCTTGTCTTCTTTGTAGCCCCAGTTTGGGTATATGTCTTGATTTTAGGATGTTTAGAAGAAAGTTTACTGTAATGGAGAAAAAAAAAATCTTTATTTTGAGTGAGAGAAATAAGGTCATTGGGTGGCTCAAGCTCCTTGCGATTCACTGCTAACCTAAAAGTTGGTGGTTCAAACCCACACAGTGGCACCACAGAAGAAAGGACTGACAGTCAACTTCCATCAAGAATACAGCCAAGAAAACCTTCAGGAACAGTTTCACTCTATAATATCTGGGGTTGCCACACGTTGGAAAGTTGGAATTGACTTGATGGCAATGTCTATTTTTCTTCCTTTTTTTTTTGGTTAATGAAAGAAATGGCCTTGTTATCCTGGTGGGCTTCACTTCTGTCTTTTTTTTTTTTTTCCCCTAATTTTTATTCCTTTTTCTGAGATTAGATTTTGAAGGAAGGTCCATCTAGCACACAGGTGCTCTAGGGATAACTCAACCCCAAAATTTTCTTTGTTTAAATAATATGGGCTCATCTATTCCACTTCTTGCTCCTAGAAACTCAGATGGTATTTTTCTAAAGGAAAATTACAGAAAATTTTTTTTAAAAAAGGTTAAACTCTACCATTTGATGAAAATATATGATTTTATGGAATACGTATAACTAATTTATCAAATGTCTAGTTTTAGATCACATTGATACCATTTATAGGGTTTATAGCTTTTTAGTCTTCTTATCATTTCAACCCCATCTATGATGGTTTGCTAAAGATACATGCTTTTTTATAAATACAAGTTTTTTTTTAACTTTCAGGACTGACTGATTTATTTATTTTATTTTTTATTTATTTAATTTTAAGAGCTTGTTTTACATTCAACGTAACGTATACATTTAGTTTCATTCCCCATCCTCCATGTCCAAACCTAACCCAGTCTCCTCCCCTCCCCACCTATAACCCTACCCTCTATGTCCCTCATATTTTTGCACTCCTGTTTGTCCTGCATTTCCTCAGTTTGAATCTTGGTCCTCTGGTGTCCCATGGTCTATTGCTCTAAGCGATGTATTACCATAGAGTATGTGGGTGCGTCATTCTGGGTTGAGTGGTCTGCGTGTACATCTTGTTAACTATTGGGGTGAGTTTTATTCCAGGCACAGAATGTATTCCAGGGCCATAGTATTGAGAATCTCACCAGATTTCATCTGACCAGTAATTCTGGTCATTATTGAGTTTTTGGATTTTATTCCACATTTCCCTCCCCCTGTATCCAGGATCTCTAGATTTGATCCTTTCCTGAGTGGTTGGCATTGGTAGCTCAGAACCATCTAGTTCTTCTGGTCTCCAAGGCCATCATGTCCTAGGGCTTATTGCTTCCAAATGCCCTTGTTGTGTGTGTGTGTGTGTGTGCGTGTGTGCATTCTTCACTTCCGATGCTAGGAGACCATTAGCTGCATCTTAGATGGCCACTTGAAAGCTTTTAAGACCCCAGTAGTTTAGTACCTTCCAGGACTTGTTTTTAGGAATGATTCTGTGAGTTGGAGTCCTAGGATAGCTTGCCTGCCCTGAGCTAGTACACACTTCTAATTTGGTGAAGAATCTGATCATTTTGCAGAACGGCATCCTAGTATCGATACTGAGCTCCCTGTAGGATCAAACTTTTTAACTCCTGATATTAACACCATGCCATCAGTCTCCCAGAGCTCTGGTAGCATAGTGACTAAAACACTTGACTGCTAACCAGAAGGCTGGCGGTTCAAACCCACCAGCCACTCCTCAGAAGGAAGATGGGGCAATCCTACTTCCGTAGTGATACTGCCTCGGAAACCCAAGGAGGGGTCGCTATGAGACGGGGTCAACTCGATGGCACATAACAACAACAACAACAACCAGTCTCCCAGAGTCCTTGTGTTCGCATGAAAGAGCTGGTATTCTCCTGAACATAGCTTTAAGTTCTTCCTGCACTATATGACACTTCAAGCCAAAAGGGTATATAACATGTAATTTCTAACAAAATTACTCATCTTCTAAAGTAACTCCTCTATATATTTATATTTTTACTGAAAAATATGTTCAGCTTGCATTCCTAAATATCCCTATAACTATTTTTCTCCCCCCCAAAAAAAACTTTCTTTATCTTGATTGCACCAATAAAAATTTAACACTATTCAGGTGTGTTAGGCTTAGTTGCTTCTTTTTCTTTGTTCCTTATGGGTTTGTTGTCACCTTATGAGGAGAAACTTTGAACATAATGTTTGGACTTGAGTGTTCCTATAAGAAAACTCCTATCAGAAGTCTTTGCAAAATGCTTGACTATTCCCAACTGTTGTTGTTGTTGTTGTTGTTGTTTGCCGTCGAGTCGGCCCCGACTCATAGCAACCCCTCCTTGGGTTTCCGAGGCAGTATCACTACGGAACTAGGATTGTCCAACCTTCCTTCCGAGGAGTTACTGATTAATTTGTGTGCCCAGATAAGATATGTTGAAATCCTGACTCCTAGTACTTGTTTGGAAGCAGGGTCATAGATAATATTAACAGTTGACATAAGGTCATACTGGAGTAGGATGTATGTCCTTATGAATGATGAGAACAGATTTAGGTAGAAGGAAAGCCAAGTAACTAAGGAGGATTGTGTAGGCCTACAAAAGGCTAGGAGAGAGGCATGGATGAGGTACTTTCAGCATCCTCAGAAGGAATCAGTATAGTGAAGACCTTGATTTGGACTTACGGCTTCCAGAACTGTGAGATAAGGAATTTATGTTATTTAAAGTCACTCACTTTGTGTTGTTACAGCAGCCCTAGGAAATTAATATAACAAGCAATGAAGATTTTTAAAATTGTATTTATTTTTGTTATTTGTCTGTTTCTTTTGGTTCTGTTAGGGGGACATTGTCAAAATGTTTGTTATTTGGAAATTAGAGGAAAAAAAGAAGAATTTCAAAGAGTGTGTCTTCTAGCAGCTCTTGAAAGATGTCTGCAAAAATGAGAGTATCTATGTGGAACTTTAAAAGGGATACATTTGAGTTGAACTTATTAATTCCTTAAGTTGTCACGGGGGAAAAATATCTGTCAAATTATTTTTGACATTCTATACAGTTTACTTTTATAATTAGTGCTGCTATATTCAGGTTGCCAAATTAGGTCCATTTCTGAGTATTTTATTCTTACAGAACATGAGTGATTACCAGTGGAAACCAGCTAGGAAGGAGAATTATAATTGGATAAAAAATTTAAAAGAATGAATTAATTATTGGGAACTATAATTAATCAGGGTTATTCTTCTCAAGGTTAGCACTTTAAAATGTATTTTACAGGTAATATAAAATGCTTCACTTAGTTAAAACCTTTTATAATGATGATAATACACCTGATCACAAAGGCAGTGAAAAATCCCTTCTACATGAAATTCCTTTTTTTTTTTTTTTTTTTAATTTTGTTACTTTTGCTTTGTCGTCTTTCACCAGTGGTCAGACACCAGAACACAAGACAAGACAGTGGTGTCAGTACAAGTGGTGTTACCCTGTGCAGTAACTCATACTGCCACCTTCCCCGCCCATGGACCTCCTCCTACACAGGACCATACAGAAGCCTTGTTGTTGTTGTTAGGTGCCATTGACTTACTTTTGACTTACAGCGACCCCATGTACAACAGAACAAAAAATCGCCCAGTCTAATGCCATCCTCAGAACCCTGAGTAATGTTTACTATCAATTTTAATTACAGAATAATATGTGATAGATTTGTAAATTGCTTAAGTATAATATTTCTTAGGTTACATGAATATGAACAACAAAATTGTTTTGTAAAATCTTTTTACATTGAATTCCACTACTAATTACAATCTAATTAGTAACTAATTAGGCACCTAACAACAACAATTGGTAGCTAAACTGGAGCCTTTTATTATTTTTCTCCCTTTCTTATAATTATTACTTCATTCTCAAAAATTTTATTGATATAGCATCACAAATACTAATTATCACAATATTCACAATAATCTCAATAGTGGGTATGATATAATACTAACCATAAATAACTTCTGTATCTACCTCTAAGGGATAAAAAAATTTCCCTTTGTTAATGTAACCACATACATCATTATCACATTTAAAAATGAAAAATGCCTTGTTATAATAAAATATATTCAGTGTATTTAGAAAATACCTAGGATTATTTATGATGATGAAATTTTTTTTCTTAAAATTCAATATTTAAAAATCTTAAATTTTATTTCATATTTTGTTTCTTGTTATCATCAGGTAAACTCATATGAAATGCTTTGTGTGGTAACATTTAGAAAGAAAAATTGTGTCAATGTGTTTCTGTCTGTTTATCTTTCTACTTGACTATATGGATATACAACCATATATACATGCCTGAAATAATATTTACATAAAACTAGTGAAAGTTATGTCTTGGTGGCAGCATTCAAGTTGATTATGTATATGTATGTGTATGTGGGAGGGTATTTGTGCAGTTTTGGGTATTGCATCAATTTTTTATAATGAGTATATATGTATTTTTCAAAGATAAACTCATTAATTAACAACAAAATGAGGTTACAGGTCATTGTGAGTTCAAGGTTATAATGTAGAATTTTAAAATATATTTCATATGACTAAATATATTCTTATATAATTAAAATAGTCTAAGACATTTTTTAGCAGTAAGCAAATCCAATATCTCAGTGTCTTAAAATATTAAAGATGTATTTCTTGATCATCCTAGTATTGATTGTAGATCAGCAGAGAAGAGGGGCTCTGCTCATTGTAGACATTTAGGAGTTCTAGATGGATGAGGAACTGATGTGCTGAAAGTTTTTAGTTATCATGCCAAGGGGAAGAAAAAGAGTTTTGGAAGGTCTTTCAGGCAGCTAAATGCCAAAACATCACTTGAATTCATTATTTATTGGCCATTCTTAATCATATAGCCCTACCTAATATTAAGAAACCAAGAATTATTTTTCTATTGTACATCCAGAAGAGGGAAAGAACTAGAAATATGTATTAAACTACCACAATTATTTAATAATTTCTCATACAGACAGGTGACCTTGTTCAGACACGTGATTTTTCTAGTTATCATCTTTTTGATTTCCCAAAGATTCTGTGAGGTAGACTAGAGATAAAAAAGTCTTCCTTAAAAGTTAGACCAAATGATCATCTTTCTTATGCTCAAAGACAATATTGTGTGCCAGATGCTGGGGATAAAGACTTGTGAGATACAGATCACTTTCTCAAGAAAACATAAAGTTAGGCAAGTTGAGCTATCATAATTTGCAATAAAACATGTCCACTACTGCTACATGCTGTTTGCCTGCAAGAGTAAGTTAGTGAAACAGTACTATATGAGCTACTGCCAAAAGAAGTCAATGAAATTTGTCTTCACTCTATTAGGAAACTTTTCAGACTTCTCTTTCTCAGTTATATTGAAAAAACTAAGGCAGCTTACATATTTATTAGGAATCTTTAGAAGAATTTTAGTGTCTTCAGTTCTCTAACTTAACTATTTCTAGTCATGCTTCAATGTCAATAACACTAAACTTTTCAATTTATTTTTCCCAACATAGTTTTCCCCTATTATTTGTTATTGTGTGCCGTGGAGTCGGCCCTGACTCATAGCGACCCCTCCTTGGCTTGCCGAGGCAGTATCACTACAGAAGTAGATTGCGCTATTTTCCTTCCGAGGAGTGGCTTGTGGGTTTCAACCGCCAGCCTTCTGGTTAGCAGTCAAGTGCCCTAGGCACTATGCTACCAGAGCTCCTATTATCTAAGGGATATATATTTATTATGAAAATAATTTAAAATAGATAGGCACAAGTATAAATTACTCAATACTAAAACACGAAGAAATAACTGCTGTCAACTTTTGGGAATATATTCATACAGAAAGTTTTCTATGTGTATCTTTAAAAAAAAGGATTACTATTATTGGTATCATAATATACATCTTAATACACTATGATGCAATATTAAAATATTTCACTTAAATCATGTCATAAAATTGTTCCATTTTAAGATATTCATAAATCATATTTATTGGCTAATTGTATAAATGTTTTCTGTAATTTATTCAATCACTTTTACGTTATACATTTAGATTGATTCAAATATTTAATTATATGTACAGAACATTGTTTTGAACATCACTATAAGTACACATTTATGCTCAATGTAGTTATTTCCTTTACATAAAATATTGTTGTTGTTGTTATATGCCATCAAGTCGGACCGGCTCCTAGCGACCTCTCCTTGGGTTTCTAAGGCGATATCACGACGGAAGTAGATTGCCCAACCTTCCTTCCAAGTAGTGGCTGGTGGGTTTGGACCACCAGCCTTGTGGTTAGCAGTCAAGTGCCTTAGGCACTGCTACCAGAGGTCCCACATAAAATATTAGATGTGAAATTGTTAAGTCAGTGTGTATATATATATATATATATATATATATGTATATATTTAGAATTTGGAAGTTTTATAGTCAATTGTCTTCTTAATTTGTACAACAGTGTATACTCCTACCTGAGCTGCATAAGAATACCCCTTATCTTTGAAGCTTTGTGCACCACTTAAAGAATTGTGTATGGCTGCTAGTGTTTTGTGGGTTTTTTTTTTTTTTTTTTTTTTTTTTTTTTGCTTTACTAAGAAGCAACAAAACAGTTCAAATCTCAGAGTTCAGGGGTGCATCACAGATCTCTATATCATCATTGAGCTGACTTCCTTTTGTCTGCTTGCTTTGTTCATTTTAGCATCTGGTTTCTTTCCTCCAATTTGTTTTACCATCCACAGTATAGCTACTACTGCACCAGCCTTCATATCTATATCCTTATAAATAAGCCAGAATGAAAGAAGGAATATACAATCACAAAGCTTGATATTTACATAAATTCTCTCTAAAGAGCTCATTCTATGAAACCCCAGCCATGTGTTTTATTTACACATCATTACCCACACTGTCTGTAAAGAAAGACTGGATATATAATGTTTTTAGCTGAACATTTTGCGACTCCCAGAAATATAGGGAGGTTCTAGTAAAGAATCAAGCGGAATTGATATTGAGTAAGAAATTACCAGCTATTGTCAAAATATTATGTTTATATACATATGTCTTTATTAGTATGTCAAAATTTTATCTAATGTTTTAGTTTATGTTTTTGATCAGAATGACCAATAGTTTATAAATATCTTTTTGGTAAACTTAAAAAGAACAAGAGAAAATTAAAGACATGTTGGCCATGGAAATGTGTTCTTAAAATAAGAAGACCTGGATATCTACTAACTTCATACAAAGAAAAATTGTAAGGGTATTGTTGTAAATTCAGAGGGTACATGTATAACTAGATTAATTATGGAATTCCTGCTTATTTTCTCTACAGAAAAAGAAGAATAATTTTATCTACTTGGTAATCCAAAAAGAAAAGAAAAGAAAAAAGAAAGAGAGGGAAAGAATTTTAGAATATTTTGAAAAATCACTCTGAAAAATGAACTGAAAGTCATGATTGAAAACGATAAATGATCCTTCAAATTACTAAGTCACTTGTGGCAGGTTTCCTAATAGTTTAATCTACTCTCATAGTACCTCTCATTATACATTTTAATAATAAAATATCCCTGAAGGTAATTATCCTTTCCATTTGGTTTCTTAGAGACCACTCAAATAAACCCTCTCTTAAATACAGTTAAAAAAAAAAAAATCCCCATGAAAAGTGTGGCACTTTTTTTTTTTTTTTAACATTGCTAATTTGAGTTCTTTTATCATGATTCAACTGTCAACTGTCCTAAGAGTCTCATGTTGCACAACACAATTTCTATGAAAGTGGTAAGTTAAGAACAATGGAGTAAAGCAGTCATACCTGGACGGAAAGGGCTGAGACCTACATGTAAGATCAAATGATACCCACGATTCCAGAGAGCATTCTTTAGGCCTTCTGAATCTTCGATTCTCATAGTGACCCTAAGTACAACAGAACAAAACACTGCCTGGTCCTGTGCCATCCTCACAATCATTGCCATGCTTGAGACGATTGTCACAGCCATTGTGTCAATCCACCTCAATGACAGGTTTCCCCTTTCCACTGACTCTACACTTTACCAAGCAAGATATCCTTCTCCAGGTCCTGATCTCTCTAATAACATAACCAATGTACAAGAGAAGAATTCGACCATTTTTGCTTCCAAGGAGCATTTGGTCAGGCGCACCTTAGTCTTCAAAGTGACAACTTCATTGTTTAACAATTTAAAGAGATCTTTTGCAGAAGATTTGCCTATGCAATATGTCATCTGATTTCTTGACTTCTGCTTCCATTTGCAATGATTGTGGGCCCAAGAAAAATGAAATACTAGACAACTTGAATCTTTTCTCCATCCATCATGATACTGCTCATTGATTCAGTTGTAAGAATATGTGTTTTCTTTATGTTGAAGTGAAATCCATACTGATCTTCATGAGTAATTTCTTAAGTCTTCTTCTCTTTCAGCAAGCAAGGTTGTGTCATCTGCATATCACAGGTTATTAGTCTTCCTCCAATCCTGATCCCATGTTCTTTTCCTGTAGTCCAACTTCTCTGTTTATTTGCTCAGCACACAGATAGAATTAATATGGTGAAAGAATATAATCTTGACACACATCTTCCTGATTTTAAACAATGTGGTATCCCCTTGTTCTTTTCGAATGACTGCTTCTTCATCTATGAACAGGTTTCCTGTGAGCACAATTAAGTGTTCTGGAATTCTTATTCCTCGCAATATTATCTGTAATTTGTTGTGATCCAAAGACCCAAAAGCTTTGCATAGTCAATAAAACACAGGTGAAACTCTTTCTGGTATTTGCTTTCAGCCGAAATCCATCTGACATCAGCATCATTCAATGCCTTCTGAATCTGGCTCCCATTTCTGGCAGTACCTTGTCACTGTATTGCTGCAACTCTTTTTGAATTATCTTTACATTATTGGACTCATCTGTGATTTTAATAATGTTATTTGATAATTTCTGCATTCTCATGGATCACCATTCTTTGGACTGGGCACAAATATAGATCTCTTGCAGTCACTTGGGCAGGGAGCTGTCGTCCAAATTTGCTGGCATAAATGAGTAAACACCTCCAGTGCTGCATCCATTTGTTGAAACATCTCAATGGGCATTCTATCAATTCCTAGAGCCTTCCTTTTTTGCCAGTGCCTTCAATTCATTACCAAAAAACCCCAAACTCACTGCCATTGAGTCAATTCTGACTCATAGTGACCCCTCCTTGGGTTTCTCTATGGAAGTAGGTTGCCTAGTCTTCCTTCTGAGGAATGGCTGGCGAGTTTGCACTGCTAGCCTTCTGGTTAACAGCCAAATGCCTCAGACACTATGCTACCAGAGCTTGAGGTGTAAATAACACAAAAGAATGATTGGGGCATCCAGAAATGCTAACTGCTGGATATAGCTTTCACTCCAAGAGCTGTTCAGAGAGAAAAGGTAGTTAGGTATATTTGAAAAATGTAATACATGATTTTGCAATTTTTATGTATTATTGTTTTGGCTGTAACAGCTGTCTTCCCCTCTCTTGCTGCTGCTTTGCCTTAAATAGACAAACGTATTCACCAGCCAGATTCCAGAATACTTTGCTGTACGTAATTTGGGAGATGTAGGCACCACATGTCTGTCAGTTTGTTGTACTGTGGTAGCTTGTGAGTTGCTGTGAGTCTGGAAGGTATGCCACTGGTATTTC
The DNA here is from genome assembly GCF_000298275.1 of Orycteropus afer afer. NCBI lineage: Eukaryota > Metazoa > Chordata > Mammalia > Tubulidentata > Orycteropodidae > Orycteropus > Orycteropus afer. Next base: position 3,563,969 of record NW_006921649.1, read on the forward strand.
AAATATCAACAGGGTCATCCATGGGGATAGGTTTCAGTGAAGCTTCCAGAGTAAGGAAGACTTGGAAGTAGGAAGTGATCCTCAAAGAATTAGCCAGTGAAAACCATATGAATAACAGTGAAACACTGTCTGATATTTTACTGGAAAACCTTACGAAGAGGTATAAAACATTGTCTGATATAGTGCACGCAGATTAGCCTCTCAGGTTTGACAAACCAAACCAATTTCACTGTCGTCGAATGGACTAGACTCACTAGACTCATAGCAACCCCTCCTTGGGTTTCCGAGATTGTATCTCTATGGAAGTAGATTGCCCAATCTTCCTCCAGAAGAGTGGTTGGTGGGTTCAAACTGCTGGCCTTCTGGCTAGCAGTCAAATGCCTTAGACACTATGCCACCAGAACTCCCCTAAGGTTGGAAAGCAGTCAATATACAACTGTGGAAGTTTGCTTCCCTAAAGTAGAATATATCTTAATGATGTGGATTAAGTGAAGCTTTCAGGACCTTCATTTTCTGGTGGGACATAACTCAAAAGAGGAAGAAACAGCTGCAAACAATCCATTAATAATCAGAATGTGGAATGTATGAAGTATGAACCTAGGAAAATTGGAAGTAGTCAAAAATTAAGTGGAACACATAAACACCAATATCCCAGCATTAATGAGCTGAAATGTACTGGTATTGGCCATTTTGAATCAGACAATCATATGGTTTACTATGCCTATAATAAAAAATTTAAGAGGAATGGAGTTACATTCATTGTCAAAAAGAATGTTTCACGATCTATCCTGAAGTACAATACTGTCATTAATAGGATAATACCCATACACCTATAAGGAAGAGCTGTTAATATGACTATTATTCAAATTTATCCACCAACCACTAACGCCGAAGATGAAGAAATTGAAGGATTTTACCAACTTCTGCAGTCTGAAATTGACCAAACATGCAATCAAGGGGTATTGATAATTATTGGCAATTGGAATGTGAAAGTTGGAAACAAAGAATAATCTTTCGTATTTGGAAGAGATGGTCTTGGTGATAAAAATGACACCAGAGATTTCATGGTAGACTTTTGCAAGACCAATGACTTATTCATTGCAAATACTTTTTTTTTCAACAACAAAAACAGTGACTATACACAAGAATCTCACCAGATGCAATACACAGAAATCAGATAGGCTACATCTGTGGAAGGAGGCAATGGAGAAGCTCAATATCATCAGTCAAAACAAGGCCAGGAGCTGACTGTAGAACAGATCATTAATTGTTCATGTGCAAGTTCAAGTTGAAGATAAAGAAAATTAAGACAAGTCCATGAAAGAAAATAAAACCTTGATTATATACCACCTGAATTTAGAGATCATCTGAAGAATACATTTGGCACATTGAATACTAATGATTGAAAACCAGGCTAATTGTAGGATGATATCAAGAACACCAAACATGAAGAAAGCAAAAAGTCATTAAAAAGACAGGAAAGGAAGAGAAGACTAAAAATCGATGTCAGGAGAAGCTCTGAAACTTGCTCTTGAATGAAAAGTAGCTAAAGCAAATGGAAGTAATTCTGATATAAAAGAGCTGAGCAAAAGATTTTAAAGGGCAGCTCAAGAAGACAAAGTAAATTATTATAATGAAATGTGCAAAGACCTGGAGTTAGAAAACGAAAAAGGAAGAACACACTCAGCATTTCTCAAGCTGAAAGAACTGAAGAAAAAATTCAAGCCTCATCTTGCAACCTTGAAGGATTCTATGGGCAAAATATTAAATGATGCAGGAAGCATCAAAAGAAGATGGAATACACAAATTCACTATATCAAAAATAATTGGTCAATGTCCAACTATTTCAAAAGGTAGCATGTGATCAAGAACCAATGGTTTTGAAGGAAGATGTCAAACCTGCACTGAACGAATTGGCAAAAAAAAAAAAAAGCCTTCAGGAGTTGATGGAATACCTACTGAAATGTTTCAATAAATGGATGCAGCACTGCAGACACTTACTCATTTATGTGGTGAAATTTGGAAAATAGCTACCTGGCCAAATGACTTGAAAAGATTGATATGTGTGCCCATTCCAAAGAAAGGCAATCCAAAAGAATGTAGAAGTTATTAAATAATATGACTAATATCACACACCAGTAAAATCTTGCTAAAGATAATTAAAAACCATTTGCAGCATTATGTTGACAGGGAAAATCCAGAAATTCAAAATGGACTCAGAAGAGGACATGGAATGATGGTATCATTGTTGATGTCAGATAGATCTTAGCTAAAAGCAAAGAATAACAAATGTCTACCTATGTTTTATTGGCCATGCAAAGGCATTTGGCTGTGTGGATCATAACACATTACAGACAACATTGCAAAGAATGGTTATTCCAGCACACTTAATTGTGCTTATGAGGAATTCATACATAGATCAAAAGAGGACATACTGCACGGCTTAAAATCAGGAAGAGTGTACATCAGGGTTGTATCCTTTCACCATACTTATTAAATCTGCATGCTGAGCAAATCATCTGAGAAACTGGACTATATGAAGAAGATCATAGCATCAGGATTGGAGAAAGGATCATTAACAACCTGCAATATACAGATGACACAACTTTGCTGGCTGAAAGTGAAGAAAACTTGAAGCACTTACTGATGAAAATGAAAGACTACAGTCTTCAGTATGGATAACACCTCAACATAAAGAAAATGAAAATCCTCACAACTGTACCAATAGGCAACATTTTGATAAATGGAGAATAGACTGATATTGTCAGGGATTTCATTTTATTTGGATCCACAGTCAACACCTATGGAAACAATAGTCAGGAAATCAGACATCAAATTGCACTGGCCAAATCTGCTGCAAAAGACCTCTTTAAAGTGTTAAGAAGCAAAGATGTTACTTTGAAGACTAAGGTGCTCCTGACTCAAGCCATGGTATTTTTAATTGCCCCATATGCATGGGAACTCTGGACATTGAATAAGGAAGATGGAAGAAGAGCTGATGTCTTTGAATTATGGGGTTGGTGAAGAATACTGCAAGTATCATGATTTACCAGTAGACATTACAATTCTGTCCTGGAAGAAGTGCAGCTGGAATGTTCCTTGGAAGCAAGAATGGCCAGATTTTGTCTCACCTGGAGAAGGATATCAGGCATGGTAAAGTAGAGGGTCAGTGAAGAAGAGGAAGATCCTCAATGAGATGGATTGACACAGCGGCTGCAAGGATGGTCTCAAGCATAGCAACAATTTTCAGGATGGCACAGGACCGGGATGTGTTTCCTATCTAGAGTCTCTATGAGTCAGAGCTGACTGGATGGCACCTAATGACAACATAACAATTGGCAGGCTTTCAGGAGTGTAGGGAAGAGGGGAAAGATGTATATAGAAAATTTCATTCTATCTGCAAAAGAAGGGGGGAAAAAATGCCAGTAGACTGGGCTTGGGAGAAGAGTGTTTAAGACTTCAGTGACTGAAAGATTTTAGAAGTGCCATAGAGAGAGAATTCTCATTTAGAGAGAATTAGGAATTGGAAGGAAGAGCTTCTGGAATACTAGCGTGGGAACTTGAATGTTCTTTTATCAAGGCTACTGCTGTTGAGGCAATTCTAACTCACAGAAAACCTACAGGACACAGTGAACTGCTATCAATCTTTATGAAAACTGGCTACCACATTTTTCTCTTTCAGAACAGGTGAGAGGGATTCAAACCACAGACCTTTTTGGTTGCCATCCAAACACTTCAATCCCTGTGCCACCAGCATTCTTTCCTTTTTAGTTAAAATCTGACCAAACCCACTGCCATTGAGGTGATTTCAATTCTGACTCATAGTGACCTCTAGGACAGAGTAGAACTGCCCCACAGGGTTTCCAAGGTTATAAATCTATAAGAAAGCAGACTTTTCACTTTTCTCCCAAGGATCAGCTGGTGGCTGTAAACCACCAACCGTTTGGTTAGCAGCCAAATGCTTTAACCACTGTCCCCCAGAATTATTTTCCTTTTCAGTTAGTACTGGGTAAATGATTCCATGTAGATATTGAGCCATGCAAGTTTCAGTATTCATTAAGATGTCACAGAATAAAAGCCTACTAACTTGTTAGAATTCTGTAGAAAACACCTATATATATTCCTCCCTATTTTGTGTTTTTATGGTGTATCATATATACAATAACCACACACAGAAGACTACTCAAATCAAATATCTCCTTAATGATGTTGTGTAGGCAAAGTAGAAGTGTGCCATAAGATTTTCTAAGCTACAGCTTTTAAGAAAGCATATTGTCAGGTCTTTCTACTCTGGAGCTGGGTGGTTTTGAACTGCCAACCTCCCAGTTGTTAATAAAATTATAGGGAAAAAATTATATTTTGCAAACTCAAAGAAACAATTATTAGAGGACAGTAAAAGTTTTATGTGTGTCCTTAATTACTTAAATGCTAGCACAATTAAAAAGAATAAATGACGATATCTAAATGGTAGATACATACCATAAGGATAAATTATATTGATTATTTCCTCCTGACATATCAAAAATCCCCACATTTTTCCTACTGACATCTCAATAAAATAAAACACTCAACTCTATCATGCCACATGGCAATAGCAAACACATTACAATTTTATATTGAAAAAAAAAGTTAACAAGCAGCTTTCAAACTTTTGAAAAGTAATTGAATAGAAAACAGACATTTGAGGGTAGCTTATGTTGCCACAGCAGTATCGTTTCTGTACTCCCTTTTGCTTTTACATCGATTTGTAAAGTATACCTGTGACTGACAAGGCTTTCAACTCTGCACTCTCACAAAAATGTATATTAAAAGTAAAAGTGAGCAACCAAACAATGCTTGGAATTTGCTTTCTATTGAAGAGTTTGCTTAAACCATTTGGCACCTCAAATAAGATCTTCTCCTAAGAGGAAGTTTGCTATGTCTAGACAGTAAAACCTACAACTTAAATTATAGTAAATTTGCTAAGTGTTTCAATACAGTTTTGTGTAAAAGATACCACTTTAGAGTTCTAACTATACCTTACTAAATATACTTCCTTGGGAGAGTTACTGAAATTTCCTAAACCTCAGTTACTTTATCTGCTACTGAGGAAATTAGTAGTGCTCTCATCATGGATTTGCTAAAAGAATTAAGTGAAGTAATGCTTATATAATAATGACATGTAGTTATCCACACTTAGTAACTTTATTGGTGTGGTGAGTAAGATATTTGGCTGATAACCAGGTCAGCTGTTCAAAGCCACCAGCTGCTCCAGGGGAGGAAGATGAGGCAATCTCCTTCCATAAAAGCTTATGGCCTTGGAAACCCAATGGGGTCACTATGTGTTGGAATCAACTCAATGGTAGTGGGTTTGTTTTTTGTTTTTTTAGGTTTATTAAGGAGCTCTGGTGATTTAGTGGCTAAAGCCTTTGGCTGCTATATAAAAGATTTGTGGTTTCAACCCACCAGCCACTCCATAGGAGAAACATGAGACAGTCTGCTTCTGGAAAGATGTATAGCCTTGGAAACCGTATGGGGAAGTTCCACTCTGTCCTAAAATGTCACTATGTGTCAGACTTGACTCAGTGACAATGGGTTGGATTTAGTTAGTAGTTTTATTATTAGAGATTATGTATGGCCCCTAATGTATATAAACCAAACCCCCCAAAAAAGTAATAATAAAAACCCACTGCCATCTAGTCAATTCTGACTTATAGCAATGCCCATTGAGTTTCCAAGGCTTTAAATCTTTACAGAAGTAGATTGCCTCATCTTCCTCCCTTGGAGCAGCTGGTGGGTTCGAACTATCAACCTTCTGGTTGTCAGCAAAGTCCTTACCCTCTATACCACCAGAACTACTATATATCAAGAGAATGGCTGGGATTCCAAATGATTGGAGTTATATTACATATTGATCATTTATATTCTCAACAATGTTCTTTTCCATAAAGATTAACTTATGGAATTGATTTCTTTTCAACATTTAAAGTGAGTTAAATCAATCAGCTTGCATATTCAAAGAAACTTCTCAAAAAATTACTTATCTGCCAAAATAATACTTCTTGGCTTAAATTTTTTTCAGTATATTTGTTATATTCAAATAAACATTAATAATGATAGTATAAAAGCTATAAAATGAAAAAATCCTCCTTATTCTCATACTATAGAAGCCACAATTTTTCCATCATTCTCAATTATTTTTTTCTTTTTATTTCATCTGCTTTTGTCAGGCTTTCACTCTCCCATGCAAACATTTCAAGTATGTTATATATGCTATTCCCCCCCTCCTTTAGGTCTCCTGTCCCCTTATCTCACTTTATAAATGTTTATTCATTACATTTTCTGATCTCACTTTTCAGAAAACACCCACACATGTATGAACACCTAAAATAACCATACATGGTTAGAATCAGAAACCATAACAGCAAAGAATCTTGGTGAAAGTCAACTAACATCTCCTTCTTTGGAAGATGAAGAAATTGAAGCCCCAAGATCATTAAACAACAAAATCAAGGTCACACCAGGGTAGGAAGATGCTAATTCTGCTCCTTTATGGCCGGTGTAAAACCATTGCCTGTAAATATCTAGTGAACATGTTCTAACTTCTTGACACTTTCCCGAGCACTGTGGATATAGCTAAGAAACAACTTACAAAATATGCATCTTCTCATTACTTCGTGGTAGAAAACCAAAGCAAATATTTAGTAGAATATCAAGGAAAGATGCCATTTATAAGGAAAAATAAAGTATGTAAGACATTACAAGAAAAAAAAAAAAAAAACCTCCCTGCCATTGAGTTGCATCCAACTCATAGAAACCACTCCTTGAGTTTCTGAGGCAGTATCACTACAGAAGTAGATTGCCCAACCTTCCTTCTGAGGAGTGGCTGGTGAGTTGGAACTGCCAGCCTTCTGGTTAGTGGTCAAGTGCCTTTGGGACTATGTCACCAGAGCTCCTACAAAGGGCTGCTAAATTTGCTTAATGCAATGAAGTTAGGGTCTGTGCACTGTACGCTTACCATCCTTTTTCATTTTTAAGTGCAGTTTATCCCTTCATTAAGTCACTGCTCTGTCCCAGTTGGGTTCCAAAGTTTCTTTTCTGTACTTTAGAACTATTGACCCGCTTTGCTTCCCTAATTAACATGTAGTCTCCTTTCTTAAGTGAACCTTTGCAAACTGGGAGCACAAGAAATTGGCCAGAAGTTACACAGACATGAATAGAGTTAAAGCAATTTATTTCCTTAACTGTCTGTTCTTCTTTCCAAATCTGCCTTCTTGAGAACCTTCCAGTCCCTTTTTCCCAAACCCCCTTGCATAGTGCTTATCATTTGCTGCACAAACTCTCACCAAGTCCAGATCTCAATGTAATGTGTTGTAAAGACTCCTAGTGCTAATTTGAGAATGCAGAGCTTCAGTTTGATCAACTGAGGCATCTTTATTCATCCAGGCTGCAGAGTCATGGTGGGATTCAACACCTATCTATTTCTTCTATTTATCTATCTATTTATCACCCACCTATCTATCATCTATCTACCTTGTATCATCTATTTGCTTTCTATCATCTATGTACCATCTATCACTCCATCTACCTAGCTACCATCTATCTCTATTTTTATCACCTATCATTTCTCTTTATAGTTTATCTATAATCAATGTATAATCTATCATGTATTGATTTATCAATCTATTATATACCTGACATCTATCTATCTAGCTGACTACCTAGCTAACTAGCCATCTAGCTATCTATCATCTATTTATCATCTCTTTTCCCATTCTAATATTAAACAAATACTTACTATGCACTTACAATGTGCCAAACACTATTAAAAGAATACATCAGTGAGGAACAGACAGAAATTTTTGCCCTTTTAAAGTTTCCATTGTAATAATAAACTAACATTTTCTTTCTTTTCTCTCTTCATTCTTTTCTTATCTTTTCTCAAATTGTCTTAAATCAGATTTCACAAGCCAAATTATTGTTACAAAGATGTACATTCTCAATGTTTAAAAAATAATAATAACTAAAGTCAGAAAGTGCATTTAATATTCAGGACTGGTTTGGCAATAAGAACTAATTTTGTCAATTAGCTGTTTCAGTGGACCATTTCCATGAATTAAAGAAAGTAAATCTGAAGCTGTAAGCTTTTGACAAAAATGTGTATTTAAAGCACAATTATGTATTTACTTTAATATATAATATAATATTTTATATATATATATATATATATATATATATAAATGTATATTTAAAGTAAAATTTATCTCCTGCTGGAAAATGGAAAATGTATACTTCTCAACTCTTTAAGCAAATGGTAATTAACATTTAGCCATCAGTTTAAAATTGTGAGAAAGCATACATAGGTTTTCAAAATTCTTTTATAGGGTATCCAATCAAATACCTAAAAAATCATTTTGCCAGCATTCTACTTCAAAACTCATATGTATGGTTCTGTTATACCTATCAGGAGATTGGCACTAATTATAATGGAAGAAATTGATGACAGAAAAGTAGCTAAAAGGTTTAAATTACAAAGTTTCATATCCATAACTCTTCTTTTATATTTTATATTCTTCTTCAAGTAAATCAATTTTTTTTTTTTTATTTCAGCACTATTGATATGTTAGACCAGATAATTTTTTGTTGTGGGAGGTGAGGGCTACCCTGTGTGTTGTGTTTAACCATATCCCTGGCCTCGACTCATGAGATCTCCATAGCATGCCCTTCTCCCAGTTGTGACAATCAAAAATGTCTCCAGACAATGCCAAACGTTCCTCAGGGGGCAAAATCTTCCCTGGTGGAGAACCACTGTGGTACTGTAACCAGGAGTATTGACTTTCTTCCTGATACAGTGACTGGCAGTCCCATAGGACTTGCTTATCCCTGAAACTAAAATATCAGCAAATTCTCAGCATACATCTAGTCAATGCAGAATAATAGGAACCTTTTCAAGATCTATTCTCCTGAGGTTCACAGTAGCATTCCTCCAAGCTGAGAGGCACCTATTTCATAAGAACTGTTCCTTTGGGAAATTCTCTCACATTCTACAACTGGTTAGTTCATTTATTCTTTCAGAGCTATGTAATCCTACCCAGCAAGCAGCTGGCAAACAGATTAGTTGATTGAAAATTAAAGCTAAACATTGTATGTATACAAGCAGGTAAAAATAATTACTTAGTCATACCTAATTTATGCATGAACAGACAACTGTAGAATAATTTAACTATACACTATTATTTAAATACAGAAAACATTATGATAGTGAGTGAAATTGTTTGGAACAGAGAAGATTCATACCAATGATGTAACTCAGATTTAGCCAAGATTCTAAGAAAATAGGTACCAAGTATCGAATCTCCAAAAGGAAAGCTAGATCATGAGAGCAGAATCTGCAAAGAAAGAAGTGACCCTAACTACCTTTGCTAATCTTATTAAAATTTTGAATTTGGAGGATCTAAGAAGTTTGAAATGAAATGATTTCTTGAAAAAGCTACCCATGATAGGAGGTGAAATGAAAGTTGTCCTTTCTCTTCAAATCTAGTTAGAAAAGCTCAATGATAACCCTCGGAAGTCATTGAGATGGGAATCTTGAGGTTTAGGGAATATGATGGATTGGTGTGTAACTAACTTCTGAATGAAAAGTACACAGAAGGGGCTGCCTAGAGGTCCTCATGACAGCAGAACAAAGCTGTATTTGGAAGTGATTAGCTTCTCTCCAAAGACAGGTCAAAGGTAACTACCTGGAATCTCACAGTGAGAATGTTGGCTTAAGGTCATTTAAGAAGAGCTGCTGCCCAGAAGAGCATCTTACTCACTACCCAGAAGCATATCTTACATATCTTACACTGGCAAGCAACATGAGAAGAAAAGGCTAAATGTACACAGTGGCAGAACTGAGGAGGAATTGTAAAATGTCTATTGAACGATGAACAAGTTAGAGGAAAATGAAGACATCTCCCAGAAATAAAGAAGCACACATAGGGGAGAAAGAAAAAACAGTTGCCATCGAGTTTACTCTGACTCATGGAGACCCCATATGTATTGAGGTGCTTCTGGATGGATATGAACCACTAACTATTAGGTTAGCATCTGAGTGCATTAACTACTTGCATCATCCAGAGATTCCAGAAGAGAGTCACCTTTAAACATTGCACAACCAGAGAAAACCAGTCCTCTGTGCAAGACGACAGTCCAGAAATATCTTACCTGTTAGCAGCTTCTGCTTCCTTTTATTTCAATTATAGAGAAACCAGAGGTAGCCTGGTGATTGAGGGAAGAGAATCAGCAGCAAAGCCAGTGAAATAAAGAAGCCAACCATGTTCCCATTCTGCTACAGGAGGCAGCCTGAAGAAAGCTTGAGCTGACGGAAGGAAGGGCCCACTGGGAGAAACTTTCACCTTTGAATGACCTCCTGAGTTTTTGATCAATACAACAAAGTGGACAAATTAATTACTAAAATAAGATGATTTTTATGGCTGAGAGGGATTGACTAAATAACTATTTATTGGATTGCATAAATATAAGGAGGTAAACTATGAAGCCTGCCCAAGATTTCTTCTAGGAAAAGAAAGAGAATGGGCTCCATAAAGAGAATCTGAAGATTCAACAAGCAGTGAGGAGATAAAGTTGTGTTTTAATCGCAGTCTACAAGTCTTGCTTGTTCAATAGATCAGTTACATACAAGTAAATCACTGAACAGCTTATTATACAAGTAAAGAACTGAACAGTGATAATCGCATTGACAGTTTTGTAATATAATGCAGTATCATTTCTATTCTCCTATAAATTACATATTGCCAGCTCTTTCTTCACTCAGACAAAAATGTTCTCGGGTCTCTTTCATCATAATATATGGAATTCCTGCCAGAGTTCCTAACAGGATTTATCAGTCTCTGGTTTCAAGATATGAAAAAAAAAAAAAAAAAAAGGAAACCTCACATGCAAACAATTCAAAAATACTTGTTTTCATGTATAAATCTTCCCTAACTATAGTAAAAATAATTGGAAATTAAGTGAAGGAGACATTGACAACTGATGTCGCAATTCAATCTCCAGATTTTGATTATAGCATAAACCAACTGGATTTCTTCAACAGAAAAGTAACACTGAAATCAATCTTACCTTATTGATATTTTTATACTTCATATGCAATTATCTCACTTAGAAATTTTTTTTTTTTTTATCATAAGCATTTATTCTTTCAATAGATATTTAAGAGATAAAGATCTTTAGAGACACAAAACAGAAATGCATACTTGGGTGGGAAGTAGATCCCAGTCAAAGAGGCAAACCAACTACTATTTCCTAAGGAGGGAAATTCCCTAGTAAAGGAGGTGTTTTATGCTAAACATCACTAAACAAAGTTCCAGATTCTGAAGTTAAGACCTAAGTTCTTAGACATATGTTATTTAGGACTCCTTTGTTCACAAAGCTTAGTTTAAGGAGAAAAGAATAGAGGAGATGAAAGAAAAGGAGAGGAGAAGTGAACAGAGGATAGGAAAGGAGGAAGAGACAGAGGAGGGAAGACAAAGAGGAGGAGAGAGAAGAAAATGAGGAAAAGGAAAGGGAATAAGGAGAGCAGAGGAGAGAAGAAAAGAGAATATATGTAGTTCTATATACATAGAACTTTCTATGGAAAGTCCTAAGGTATCTCACTTCAAGTATAGCTGGATCCAGGTGCACAAGTAATAATAAACTGTATTTTTCTATGTCTTACTTTTTATTCTGTGTTAACTTCAGGGTCTTTCTTCATTCTGTGTTGATCTATACAACTAGAGGGTAATATGTGTTGCAACTATCTAAATACATCTTCAGTGAAAATATATTTGTGGTATTTCTCAGTGTGAACATCAGTAATTAGTATTTTGTTTTTTAAGACATAAAGACTTGGCTAGGATGATTTTTATTATACTTGACATCATCCAGGGAGACATCTGTGAGGGTGTTGACACTGCCCTGGATAGCCTAGCCAGTCTCCTCCAGGTCCAGTGTTCCTGGCCTAGCTGATGGTGGTAGAGGTGCCATGGCTGCCTGTGGATGAGGTTGTGTTGCTGTAGGAAACCATGGAGTAGGTGTCTCCTGCCATATGACCTGAGGCCTTCCATGCTTTCATTGCCTCGTCTCCTGCCTCAGAATCAGGTAGTCAAATTGGTGCAGGTCATGAGGGGAAATGTTGCCTCTCAACTCCAAGAGGAGTGAAAACTTGGCATGGATGTTGAGCAGCTCGCACAGGGCCATGATGAGGGCCCCCATGGTAATCATCCAGATAGTGGGCCATGGTGGCTTTCTCCTGCTCAGTCAGTGGGTGCAGTGCCTGCTCCCCCAGCAGCACCTATGTCTGGTTTCCCAGGCTACTCAGGGTCAGCTGAGTGCTTTCTGGACCCTTGAAAATCCCACCTTGTTTGTCCCTTCTGCTGTGAGGTCCCTAGGAAACCCTGCGGAGTTCATGGCACTCTCCCCAATCTGGGTACTGGCAATCCACTTGGTTTCATCCATGGTTGTGTGCAGATGGGGCTGTCTCCTGACATCTTTCACTGTCAAGATGAAGTATAGAGATGACTTGAGTAGCTTGACCACATATACATATTCTATTATTGGACTCCTAAAATATGTAATATCTCTATAATTTAAGAAATAAGAACAAAATATTGACATTGAATAAATTTCAGGGCAGTCACAAAGCAAATATCCCCTGGAAGCTAGAAGGCTGTAAAATGGTACAAGTAGTAGTATCTTCAAAAACTGTCTAACTTCATGTGGAATAATGCAAATCAAGATCAAATCAAGGCTGATTCCTATGAGGTGAAATTCAAACACACCTCTACTCTCCAACCTTTTTTTTTTTTTTTTTACCAATTCTGACACCAGCTTTCCCTCTCATACACTCTAATTCTCTTCTGAGTTCAATAATCCATTGCAATCTAAATAAATAAATAGATAGATAGATAGATAGAATTCACTGCCGTCAAGTTGAGTTTGACTTACAGTGACCCCTCTTTGGGTTTCCGTGGCAGTATCTGTATGGTAGTAGATTGCCCAATCAATGGGTACACAGAACTCACAGACTGTTCTTACAGTGAAGTGGTTTAGGAAGGAACGGTACAATTCAGGATCATGTCAACAGGCTACAACTCAGGATCTAGATCAGGAAGCCTGTAGACAAAGTCTCCCTTCTTCCTATTTCAGCTTCATTTGCCTGTGCAAGTCTTCTCTTGGGCCCTGAGGATAGGCTCCCATCAGATCCCTGAAGACAGGCTTCTCTCAATCCCCTCATTACAGGCCCCTTTGAGTCCTGCCATCTTTACTACCAGCTCTGCTGCTGGGCCCCTTCCATTTCAGGACTTGTCACTACAGCCTCTGCTGCTGGTCCCTTCCAGGCCTCTTTCTTCAGCCCTTGACCCATGTTGCATCCCTCTTATGGATCTCTCTCTCTCTGTTTCCTCTTTCTGCTGTTTCTTGCTGTTTCTCTTCCTGCTTCTTTCTGTCTGAAAAGTCTCTGTGGGTTTGGCTGCTAATATATTCAACTCCTTGTCAGTTTCAAGTCCCTCCCAGCAGAGGGCCACAAACTGACTAATCACCTCTCAGTAGAGCACAGCCACTTCATTTGCATAGTAAGCTATAACTCACCTCCTCTGTATAGTCTATTGACCAATCCCTGCAAGGTACATACCAATCACAGGGCAGGGTCAGGGCCTGACAAAAAACATCAAATGGCAGACAATGTTTTTATAAGTGTGTTGCTATGTTCTGTAAGAATTTCGTAGAGCTGACAAGGGACAAGTTTGTAGTCACTTCTTGGGCACAGCCAGCTTCCCAGAGGGAGTGAGTAGTTGGACCTGTGGGCTCGAGACCACAGTCGCAGGGGGACATCAAACTCAATTAGCATAACATACTACACAAAATATTGTTGCACCTCCTACTTTGGCAAATAGCAACTGGGATCTTAAAAGCTTGCAAGCAGTCATCTAGATGCAGTGATGGGTCTCTCCTTGTCCAGAGCAATGAAGAATGAAAAAAAAAATCAAAGAGTCATGGAAACAATTAATCCAAGCTACTGGTACACCATGTGATCCTCAGTTTATACAACTATGAGACCAGAAGAACTAGATTGTACCTGGCTACCACAGTCAACCACTCTGAGGAGGATCTTATGTAGGAGATCTTGGATAGAGTGGGAGAACAATGTGGAACAAAACTCAAAAACATCAGGGGAAAAAGAAAAAAAAAGGGACCAGGTTTGCTAATCTGCTAGAGCTTGGTCGAACCATTGAGACTATCGTCCCTACCTGTCATTCAGGTCTGGAATTGAACCCACACCTGTGGCTTTCAGCCAAACAGAAGACAGGCATATGAGGTGAATATTTACACTATGTAGATACACTCCTTGGAGACAACAATCATGAGAGAAAAGAAGGGCTGTGTATGCACAGGGGCATAGCTCAAGGGGCAGGAGTGCTTAGAGGGAAGGACACAGGGAAAAGATAACTATGGGGAGGAAGCGAGAGGGGAGCCGTTGCATTATAGTAAATTGCAGTCAATGTCATGAGACAAAGTATATGTGAACTGCTATATGGAAAGTAAATTTGCTCTGTAAACTTTCATCCAAATCACAATAAAAAAAATAATAAAATAATAATATACTTAGAGAAAAAAAAGAGCATCAAACCTCAAGTTTTTAACAGCTTGCCCAGGAAATATCAATTAATCTGGACAAAAGTAACAAACTATGTAGGGTAGAAAATTAGGGCAAAATTAATTCCTCAGGGCTTAGGAGAAAAGTCTGTCAAGGTGTTTTTTCAAAGAACCAAGGAAAATGATCACATGAAAAAACTCATTTCATCACAGATGCTTAGTTCTTTTTCCAAACATGGCAAATTTATGCAAACAAAAGGACATGAAGTTTAGATTTAAGCAAATCTGTATTGGAGTTACAGTTCTACTATCATGTAGCTGTGAGATGTTGAGTAAATGACTTAATCATTCTGATCCTCAGCACTTCATCTGTAAATAAAGTACGATAGCATCCTTATATGACATCTGATATCTTGACTGCTACTTCCAATGGTGTTGATTGTAGAAACAGGTAATATGAAGTTTTTGACAACTTCAGTCTTTTTTCCATTTATTGTGATGCTGTTTATTGATTGTGTTGTGAGGATTTTTATTTTCTCTATGTTGAGGTGTAATCCATACTGCCGACGGTAGTCTTCAATCTTCATTAGTAAATGTTTCAAGTCATCCTCTCAGTGAGCAAAGTTGTGGCGTTTGCATAACGCAGGGTGGTAATGAGTCTTCCTCCAATCCTGATGCCACATTCTTCTTCATGTAGTCCAGTTTCTCGGATTATTTGTTCAGCATACAGATTAAATAAGTATGGTGAAAGGATACAATCCCGATACACTCTCTTCATGATTTTAAACCATGCAGTGTCCCCTTGTTCTATTTGAGCAACAGCCTCATAGCCTATGTACAAAATCCTCCATGAGCACAATTAAGTGTTCTGGAATTCCCATTCTTCTCAATGTTATCCTTAATTTGTTATGATCCACACAAACAAATGCTTTTTATTTGTCAATAAAACACGAGTAAACATCTTTCTGGTATTCTCTGCTTTGAGCCAAGATCCATCTGACATCAGCAATGATATCCCTTATTCCACATCCTTTTCTGAATCCAGCTTGCATTACTGGAAGTTCTCTGTCAATATATTACTGCAACCACTTTTGAATTGTCTTCAGTAAGGTTTTACTTGCATGCAATATTAATGATATTGTTCAATAATTTCCACATTTTGTGGGATCACCTTTCTTTTGAATGGGTACAAATATGGATCTCTTCCAGTCAGTTGGTCAGTCAGTTGTCTTCCAAATCTTTTGATATAGCTGAGTGAGTACCTCTAGTGTGGCATCCACTGGTTGAAATATCTCAAGGGTATTCCGTCAATTCCTGGAGCCTTGTTTTTCACCATTTCCTTCAATGCAGTTTCAACTTCTTCCTGCAATATCATTGGTTCTTGATCATATGCCACCTCCTGAAATGGATGAACATTGACCAGTTCTTTTTGGTACAGTGTGACTCTGAATATTCCTCCCATCTTCTTTTGATGCTTCCTGCATCATTCAATATATTGTCCACAGAATCTTTCAATATTGCAACTCGAAGCTTAAATTTTTTCCATCGGTTCTTTCCACTTGAGAAATGCTGAACGTGTTCTTCGCTTTTTGACTTTCCAACTCCATGTCTTTGCACATTTCATTATAATGACTGACTTTGTCTTGTCAAGCTGCTCTTTGAAATCTTCTGTTTAGCTTTTTTATCTTGTCATTTCTTCCATTTGCTTTAGCTACTCTCCATTCAAGGGTAAATTTCAGAGTCTCTTCTGACATCCATTTTGGTCTTCCATTATTATCTTTTTAATGACCTTTTGCTTTCTTCATGGATGATGTTCTTGATGTCATCCCACAATTCCTCTGGTTCTTGGTCATTGGTGTTCAATGTATCAAATCTATTCTTTAAATGGTCTGTAAATTCAGGAGGGATGTTATCAAGGTCATATTTTGGCTCTTATGGACTTGTTTTAATTGTTTTCAAATTCAACTTGAACTTGCAAATGAGCAGTTGATGGCCTGTTCCACAAACAGCTCCTGGTTTTGTTTTGGCTGAAGATATTGAGCTTCTCCATTGTCTCTTGCCACAGATGTAGTCAATCTGATGCCTGTGTACTCTGTCTGGTGAAGTCCACAAGTATAGCCACTGTTTGTGTTGTTGAAAAATGGTATTTGCAATGAATAAGTCATTGGTCTTGCAAAATTCTGTTATGCTATCTACAGCATTATTTCTGTCTCCAGGACCAAATTTTCTATCTACTGGTGATTCTTCTTTGTTTCCAACTTTTGCATTCCAGTCACAAGTGATAATAAGTACATCTTAATTGTGAGTTTGGTCAATTTCATACTGTAGAAGTTGGTAAAAACCTTCAATTTCCTCATCTCTGGCTTTCACAGTTGGTACAAACATTTGAATAATAGTAGTATTAAATGGCTTTCCTTGTAAGCCATATGGATATTATTCTATCACTGACAGCATTATACTTCAGGATAGATATTGAAACATCCTTTTTGATGATGAATGCTACACCATTCCTCTTCAATTTGTCATTCCTGACATAGTAGATCATATTTTTATCTGATTCAAAATGGCCCAAACCAGTCCATTTTAACTCACTAATGCCTAGGATAGAATCTTACAGATTCCATTTCATTTTGATAACTTCCAATTTCCCTAGATTCATACTTTGTAGATTCCATGTTCCAATTATTAATGGGTGTTTTGCTGCTGTTTTTTCTCATATTGAGTGGTGCCACTTCAGCAAATGGAGGCCTTGAAAGCTCTACTTTATCCATATCATTAAGGTAGGCTCTACTATGATGAGGCAGCTCTTTCCCAGTCATAGTTTCAGTGCCCTCTGACCTGAGGGGCTTATCTTCCACACTCTATCGGACAATGTTTCATGGGTCTTTATATAAATTTTCCAGTAATATTCAGACAGTGTTTCACTGCTATTCATAAGGTTTTTACTGGCCAATTCTTTAACAAGTGGATGACCCCTTCCTTCTTCCTAGTCTGTTTTAGTCTGGAAGCTCTGCTGAAACCTGTCCACCATGGGTCCCTGCTGGTAGTTGAAATTCTGGTGGCATAACCTCCAGCCTCACAGCAGCATGCAACCCACCACAGTATGACAAACTGACAGACAACTTTGTCTCCCTTAGCTGTTCCAACCACTCACTTCCTGGGCTTCCCCCTACCTGTTCTGGCTGGCCTTCTCTGCCGCTGCTTCCTGCTGCCTGGGGGCTCTCGCTACCCATCTTACCTGTTCCTTACTGACAAAGTGTGTCAGTAGAGAAGTGTTTACATAGTAAGCACTCAATAAATTATGATTTTATTCATTTTTATTTTTCTGGAGTATTCAGCATGCTATACTAGACATGCATTCTAGATAATGAGGTACTTTCAAAGAGCAAGGTAATAAGATGAACAGACCAAATGCTTACTAAATGACCAAAGATATCAGTCCAGAGTTTGATCAGAAAAATTCTAAGTAGAGTTTAGTCTTCACTCAATTCTAGATCCCAGTGGAGGCAGTTCAGAAGGTGTGTAGGGTATGGACTGATAAGGATAGACTAGAATCAGTTTGCTTTTACCACCCACAACTATTGCCATGGTGACCTGCAGAAGAAACTGGATTTCTAGTCTTCACCACCAAGATATATATCCATTTGGCTCAGGACTCAAAGAACCTGAAGGAGGAGCTTTGGTGAAGCAGGTCTGATCAAGGTCTCACACCAACAAGACAGCTGCCAGATCATTGGCCACATGTGCAAGCTACCATAATGCTTAATTAACTGAACTCAGAGAAAAATAATGGTCTTTATTTTCCTCTACATTCCTAATATTTTGCAATTCCTAGAGTATCTAAATTGACTCTGAATAATGCTGGAAAGAAAACTTGGGAAAAGTAGTTCCAGACTAGTTATGTTGATATATAATAAAAAGCCACTAAACCAAGGTAACCACACAGACCCCAAGTACTTGTAATAAGAAAGGAGCTTGAAAAGTAGTCATCTGTGGTTCACACTAATGAGAGTGAAGGATCAATTACAGGTATCATGCCATTTTAAAAATGTTTTATTTTAAAACAGTATCAAGCTTACAGAAAAGTTTTTAAAGTAGTACAGAAAATGCCATTTGTTATATTCTTCACATAGATTCTCCTATTGTTACCATTTTGACAAATTTATGTAATTCTCTCTCTCTCGCTCTCTGTAAATGTCAGTGTCACACACACATATACATATATGACACATATACATATTGATATCACATAACACTTATATATGATTATATAAATATAATTATACATATAACATAAAGATATATACATATATATATAATGATATATATAATAACGTTAGGAGCTCTGGTAGCATAGTGGCTAAGACACTTGACTGCTAACCAGAAGGTTGGCAGTTCAAACCCACCAACCACTCCTCGGAAGTAAGATGGGGCAATCTACTTCCGTAGTGATACTGCCTCAGAAACCCAAGGAGGGGTTGCTCTGAGTAGGGTCCGACTCAACTGCACATAACAACAACAACAACATAAATAATAACATAATGATGTTATAATTATATAATATATATGTATGATTTTATATATATAATTTATATAAATATCTATAAACATTTGAGACTTAGAGCCCCATTACACAAATATACTTTTATATTTCTTAATAGCAACGCCCTCCTCTTACATAAGCTCATTATAATTACCAAAAATAGAAAACTAAATTTGTTATAATAATGTAATCTCTTAATCTTTTGTAAATTTTATCTGGTACTTTCCATAACATTGTTTATGGACCTTCCCCTCAAAACATAATAAAATAAAAATCTAGTGCACATCCAATCTCGACTCACAGTTTTATTAACGTCCAGGTCTCTCTAGTTTCCTTGACTCTGGAACAATTCACCAGTCTGTTTTTTTTTTCTTTTGTGACCTTGTAATTTTGGAAAAATAGAGTTGGGATCTTTTCTATAATGTCCCTCCATTTAAGTTCATCTAATATTTCCTCAAAATTAGAACGAAGATTTTAGCAGGAAGCATGAGAAGTTTTCTTGTGCATGCTGTGAGATGGTGTTTTAATTTTCCTCCATTATTTGAGATATATTCCTGTACTGTGTATGCTGAACCTGTTTTTCATTCCGAGAATTTTTATTTTCTCTAGATCAGGGTCAACATTTTTTTTTTCCCTCTGTAAAGAGCTAGTTAGTAAATATTTTGGGCTTTACAGGCCAGAAAGTCTCTCTAGCTCTGCTTTTGTAGTGATAAAATAACCATAAACAATTCATAAGTGAATGGGTGTGCCTGTGATCCAATAAAGCTTCATTTATAGACACTGGAGGACATGGAACAAGGAGCATCACTGCTAATGCCAGATGGATCTTGGCTGAAAGCAAAGAATACAAAAAAGCTGTGTACCTGTGTTTCAGGCATTCAACTGTGTGGATGATAACAAATTATAGATAACATTGCAAAGAATGGGAATTCCAAAACGCTTAATTGGGCTCACGAGGAACCTGTATATAGACCTGTATGAACAGAACAAGGAGGTATTGTGTGGTTTAAAATCAGGAAGGGTGAACATCAGAGTTGTATCTTTCACCATACTTATTCAATCTGTGTGCTGAACAAATACTCCGAGGAGCTGCACTATATGAAGAAGAACATCAAATCAGGATAAGAGGAAAACTCATTAACAACCTGCACTATGCAGATGACACAACCTTGCTTGCCGAAAGTGAGGAGGACTTGAAGCAGTGATTGATACAGATCAAAGAATCCAAGCTTCAGTATGGATTATACGCCAACACAAAGAAAACAAAAACCCCTCACAACTGGACTGATAAACAACATCACAACAAATGGAGACAAGATTGAAATCGTTAGGGATTTTAATTTATTGTATCCATGATCAACACCCATGGAAGAAGCAATCAATTAATCAGATGTCATATTGCACTGGGCAAATCTGCTGTAAAAGACCTCTATGGAGAGTTAAGAAGCAAATATATCACTTTGAAGACTAAGGTGGGCCTAACCCAAGCCAGGGTATTTTAAATCACTTCACATGCATGTGAAAGCTGGACAATGAATAAGGGAGACTGAAGAAGAGTTGATGCCTTTGACTAGTGGTGTTTTCAAAGAATACTGAAAATGCCATGGACAGCCTGAAGAACAAATAAATATGTCCTGGAAGTAATGCAGCAAGAATGCTCCTTAGAGTGAGAATGGCCAGACTTTGTCTCATCTATTTTGGTCATATTGTCAGAAGGGACCATTCCATGGAGAAGGATGTCATGCTTAGTAAAGTAGAGGGTCAGCAGAAAAGGTAAGACCCTCAATGGGCTCAAGCATAGCAAAGATGATGAGGATAGCAAAGGACTGAGAAGTGTTTATGACTGATGTACCTGGGGTCACTGGGAGTTGGAGCTGACTCAACAGCACCTAACAACAACAACAGTACAGACACTGAAATTTGAACTTCATGTACATTTCACATGTTATAAACTGTTACTCTTTTGATTTATTTTTTCAGTAATTTAAAAGTATAAATACATTTTTTTTTTTTCTCTTAAGGTACACAAAACCAAATGGCAGGCCACTGCTTGCTAACTTCTGCTTTAGACCAGAGGTATTGTTACACAAAATTACTTTCTTATCACAGCTTCTGTATCATCTAGTTAGTTCATCTATAAAGGCCATTTTTAATTGTTCTATTTGCCACTGACTGACCTGAAATGTGTGGTGATAAAACGTACATCTGTTGAAGTTTATTTTCTTTATTATTCCATATTTTTTTCTCCAGTTCTCTTCTTGTATGTGAATATTGTACTTAGAACTAATTTTCATCTATTGCACATTATGCAATACTATTAGTTTGATTAATTAATGCATAATACATCCTGGAGACTAATTTGTTTACTCCTAGTGGACTCATTAAGGCTTGCTGTATGAACGTGGGATTAGGTTTTAAAAGGGAATCACCTTAGAATGATTGACTTGCATGTCTTTTTAAAAAGAAAAAAAATCTGACAAATGAAAATCGAGTAATCTACATCCCCCTCTTTTACCATAAAAGAGCATTAAAGGATTTCTAATGCTGCATGCATATAACTTGACTTCCTATGGTGATATATTAGTTTCATGATTTACTTTCAAAGATTGATCATAGAAAAAGCCAATTAAAGTAGTGTGCCAATATTTTCTTCCATAGGTGAATAGAGCAATGAGGACTTGTATGTCTGCATTAATTTTGCATGCTGGTGCATATTTTAAGTTTAGTATCTTGCCACCCATGTTAACATTATTGCCCCTTATGAAGGAATAAAGCAGCTTCTAGCAAACAAGACTGCTTTTAGATGAACCCCAGCTAGCGAGAATTGTTAAAAGGCTTGAGAACGTTTCTTGATGATGTATTTTTGTACTGTGTTCTGTTTTTTAGGAATAGTTTATGCATTTTGGTGGGATGAGCTGTTGGGCATAATAAATCGTAATCCTTCCCTGTTTCTGTCTCTTCTGCACTATGTTTGGCTGAGTAGTTAGGTATTCTGACAGAGCTGCCATTAGAAAATTCTGAGATGCATAGATTCATGCACCCCTCCTATGTAGAGTTTCTCCAAACTCTTATCTGTCACCCACTACATCTTCTAAGGTCTTGCCCTTTAGAAGAGCTGAAACCCAGTTATCAGTGGGGGTTTCTGCTGCAGATGTGTGTGCCTGAGGGTTATTTTAATAAGAACAGGTTTGTAATTAGAAATCTTGGTGCTGCTAGTGTATATAGGGCTGAATATGCAGACAATTTTCTTTTCATTGAAAAAAAAAAAATCTCTGTGGAAGGTTTGAGGCAGACCTTCACAGCTTAATTTGCAAGGAAGTGAGTGTATTGTGTTTT
Source organism: Orycteropus afer afer (assembly GCF_000298275.1). Taxonomy (NCBI): domain Eukaryota; kingdom Metazoa; phylum Chordata; class Mammalia; order Tubulidentata; family Orycteropodidae; genus Orycteropus; species Orycteropus afer. The sequence continues at coordinate 3,586,458 of NW_006921649.1, forward strand.
TTACTGCTTGTGCAGTGCCTGGGTCATCTCAGAGAATGGCAATGGCATAGTTTAAAAAGAGTTGTCATTATTCCCTAACTTTGTGTATTTATGCTTTCAAAAATGTGGAGTAAACAGTTTGTGATAAATTCTCGCTGGGCCAAGGTTATTGGATCTCCTTCACTGGAGATAGTTAGGTATTGGACAGGAACCCAACTGTCCTATGTGGTTTCAATGCAATCAAGTGTGCACACCAGCGTTGAAGAAGATGACCTCCAAAGATAGGATGGCCTTGGGCAAAATTGTTAAGTAGGCAAAGTTCCCAGTTCCATTTGTCATTTCACCAGAATGCCCAAAGGCTGTTTCCTGCCTCCCAAGAGTTATTCCATCCCTCTTCAAGTACTCTGTCCAATCTTTACACTTAAAATTTACCTGACCTCTGCCCCATTCCCCTAGGGTCTCCATGGTTTTGAGAAGTGGTTATTTAAATGAAATCATTTTAATAACTTAATAAGTCATTGTAGCTTACTCTCCTGCTTCTCCACATTCTTCTTCACCACTCTTCATTCACTTAACATAGGTGCATTTAGGAAGATTCTACTAGAATCTCACTGCCTTCATGCACAGGGATAAGTCCAATAGCAAATATTTTAGGTATAATGAAAGAATAGTGAGGGAAATACTTTACAAAGCTTTTCATTCTTTTAAAGCCATTTCATAAGGATGTAGGTCCTGCTAGGGACCAGTACCTTCTCTAATAGGATGAATCTGATGAGTCTTCTTTTGCTAAAAGGTTAACAAGTATTAAAACCAAATCTCAACATAATTGATTGACAGGTCTCTTTGACTCTTTCAAATTAGTGATGAGGGAATGAGTAGCAATGATACAAAATAAAATAATTAAGAGGCTTATCAAACACAAAGTTGGGATCAGAAAAGAGTGGCAAGATGTAGGAGGAAGGATAAATCACAATTGGATTTAGTTTGAATAAATTACTTTTACTAGGATGGAAGAAAAAGATTAGCAGATTGGTTTGTTGCTGTAATAATTATAAGTTTGAAATACTTCCAATAAGCAATAGACTAAAGATGGGTCTTTGGAATCATGAAGCTTCAGAGCTGGAGGCGAACCTTCAACAACAACTTGTCCACATCAAGTATTTTGGAGGCCAGAAATTTGAAAGACACACTATGAAATTGAGTCATTCAAACTCCACATAACAAGACATTGTGATAAAGCAAAAATAATGCAAATTGACTTGAAGTTTATTTAATTAATGATTTGCAAATTGGACAACTTTGCTGACTAGAGAGTCAAAGGGTTCCAAAGACAAGAGAATATTCAGAGATTCAACAATTTTATCTAATTAGCTAGACTCATCTTTGACTTAAAAGTGCCTTTTAGGAGACCAGTCTGCTCAAGGCTCAAGTTTCAAAAGATCACTTGAGGACAATGATCTGCATTGTTGTTGTTGTTGTTAAGTGCCGTTGAGTCACTTCCGATGCATAGCGAGCCCATGCACAGCAGAACAAAACACTGCCCGATCCCGCGCCAGCCCCACAATCCCTGCTATACTTGAGCCCATCATCGCAGCCACCGTATCAATCCATCT
>NW_006921649.1:3591097-3592741 GCF_000298275.1 Orycteropus afer afer
TCATATGCAAATTCAACTTGAAGTTAAAGACAATTAAAACAAGTCCAAGAGAGCCAAAGTGTGATCTTGAATGATCTGCATAGGTGACCTCAACTCCTTGGTCATCAGATATTTAGATTCTAGAAGTGGTAGAAACTGTTTCTCATTGTTGTTGTTGTTGTTGTGTGCCGTCAAGTCAGACCTGACACATAGCGACCCCTCCTTGGGTTTCTGAGGCAGTATGTCTATGGAAGTAGATTGCCCAAGCTTCCTTCCGAGGAGTGGCTGGTGGTTTTGAACCACCAGCCTGCTGGTTAGCAGTCAAGTGCCTTAGGCACTATGCTACCAGAGCTCCTATGATTACATTAATTCTCCTAAAACATGGTGGAATAAAGGTTCAAATTGCAACCAAGCAGTCATAACAGTATCAATGCTATGATTGTTGTTGTTCTTGTTAGATGCTATCAAGTTGGTTCTAATCATAGTGATCCTGTGTGCAATAGAACAAATCATCCCTTGGTCTTTTCCCATCTTCACAGTCATTGCAATATTTGAGCTCATTGTTATAGCCACTCTGTCAATCCATCTACTTGAGGGTCTTCCTTTTTCTCTGACCTTCTATTTTATAAAACATGATGCCCTTTCCCAGGAACTTGTCCCTTTTGATAACATGACCAACCTATGTGAGAGGAAATATCACCATCTTTTCTTCGAAGGTGCATTCTGGCTATACTTCTTCCAAGAAAGGTTTGTTCATTCTCTGGCCATCCTTGCTATAGTCAATATTCTTCACCTATACTATAATTCAAATACATCAATTCTTCTTTAGGGTTCTTTATTTATTGTTCAGTTTCACATGTCTATGACACAATAGAAAATACCATGCCCTGGGCCAGACATACTTTACTCCTCCAAGTGACATCTTTGCTTTTGAATACTTCAAAGAGATACTTTGCAGCAGATTTGCCCAATGTAATATGTTGTTTGATTTCTTGACTGCTGTTTCCATGAGCATTAATGAGGATCCAAGTAAAATCAAATCCATGACAATTTCAATCATCTCCATTTATCATGAGGTTGTTTTGTTGGTCCAGTTGCAAGTATTTTTATTTTGTTTATATTCAGGTGTAATCTGAAGCCTATAGTCTTTGATTTTCATCAGTCAGTGCTTCAAGTCCTCTTCCTTTTCAGCAAGCAAGTTTGTATCATCTACATATTGCAGGATATTAGTGGTTCTTTCTCCATTCTGATGCCTTATTCTTCTTCATGTAGTCATGCTTCTTCTATTATTTGCTCAGTATACAGATTGAATATAAATATGGTGAAAGATACAACCCTAATGTGTATCTTTCCTGATTTTAAACCACACAGCATCTCTTTGTTCTGTTCGAACAGCTGCTTTTCGGTCTATGCACAGGTTCTGCGTGAGCTCAATTAATCTTTCTGAAATTCCCATTCTTCATAATGTTATCCATAATTTTTAGTGATCCACACAGTCAAACGCCTTTGTGTAATCAATGAAACACAGGTAAAGATCCAACATAAATAGCAACTATACAATTGTGCCATTGAGTTAGATCTGACTCATAACAGCCCCTCCCTGGGTTTCCGAGGCAGTATCACTACAGAAGTAGATTGCCCAACCTTCCTTCTGAGGAGTGGCTG
>NW_006921649.1:3592841-3597820 GCF_000298275.1 Orycteropus afer afer
GATGGGGCAATCTACTTCGGTAGTGAAACTGCCTCGGAAACCCAAGGAGGGGTCGCTATGAGTCGGGTCTGACTCCACGGCACATAACAACAACAACAACATCACTACAGAAGTAGAATGCCCAACCTTCCTTCTGAGGAGTGGCTGATGGGTTTGAACTGCCAGCCTTCTGGTTAGCAGTCAAGTGCCTTAGACACTATGCTACCAGAGCTCCTATACAAGGTGATACGTAGCATTAAAACAAAAAGCAAAAGTTATGAAAGTTAGGTCACTCTAAGAAAAAATCTATAATCTGTCCATATTTAGGTATATTCCAGGATTTTCTTGAAGTACTTTTTGTTGTTGTTGTTTGTTTTTATTGTGAATAACATATTGTGGAGAGGCATCACAATGGAGAGGAAAAAGGTATTAGAAAAGGGGAACGCCTATGATTGGATTACACTTTGTTGGTTTAGGGCAGCAGTCTTCAAACTGGGTACAAGAACTACTAATTCTAACTAATGACTATCCAAAGAGCCCACAAACATGAACATTTTAAAGGGATTTGAGCCCCAATTCCTCAACTTTTTCTTATGAATCTTTTCCTAAAATTAATCTGCTCAGTAGCACTCCTGTGATTCTCATTTCTCTTCTCTTCTGTCCTAATTCCCTTAGTTTGAAAAGAAATCCAGACATATATACATCCCAGATCCTAAATCTTCTAATTGCTTTGCTCCAAGGAGTAAAAACATCTATGTGACAAACAAAGGACATTTCAAAATATGGATATATTTAATTGATGTTGAGAAAGACATAAACCCCCCTATCCCATTACTTACATATTTATTTTGGGGAGAATTATGAAAGGATAATCAATAAAGTGTTATAAGAGTTATATAAAAAGGTAATACAATTTTCAAAGAAATAAAAATGCTTTTGAATGTTTGATGAGAGCTTACATGCTCATACATACATACATACATTCCTATAATGTAGAGGGAAGAGAAAGAAAATAAAGGTGAGTATCAAATTACTGTGGGAATTATTTTCCTTTAAAAGAAGGACTTATAGGGAAAACTATGCATTGTCTATTTGACAACTCCATAAGAGGTAGATGAGTGGTAGTTATGTAAAATGAGTCCTATCTGCAGACATGCTAATGAATTCTGTCCAGTGGGGGCACAACTCTTCTTCCTCTGTGGAAAAAACAGTTTAGCTTCCATCTGCACATTCTTGTCAACATTCTTCATTTATAAATTTATCTCTTATTTGGATTATATAAATGGGCTTAATAAAATCTTTTACATGAATCCATATTTATATAACTATGATAGTCAGGATTTTACCTGTTTTGGAAAATTTTAACAGAAATAACAGCTTTATTTTTAAATGTGCATATTCACAATATCCTGAGAAATATAGCCCTTGAAACAATTTAAAATTATGATTAAAAATTAATTTAGATATCAACTTAAAATATGCATGATCAAAATTTTTCAAAATTGTTATGGTATGCATATGTAAAAAAAAAGTTGAAACACCATTTGTGAGGGACCATGAGGTTTCACACCCACAAATTTTTTTTTTTTTTTTTCCTTTCTGAAGAAAATACTTTGATTTGGTTCTAGGAACTACTTCTTTACTCAGGGGATAAAACAAAACAAAAACAAAAACAAAAACAAATAGATACTACAGACCCCAACTCATGGTGACCTCATATTTGTCAGAAGATAAGTGTGTTTCATAGCACCATCAGTAGCTAATTTTTAGGAAGTAGATCACCAGATCTTTCTTCTCAGGTGGCTCTGGCTGGGTAGACTGGAACCTCTAATCCTTAGGTTAGCAGCAGAGTGTGTTAACCATTTGCACTATCCGGTTACTCCTCCCAAGGGTGAGATACCCACTACCATCAAGTCAATTCTGACTCAGAGTAACCCTATAGGACAGAGAGGAACTGCTCCACAGGATTTCTAAGCCTGTAAATCTTTGTGGAAGCAGATCGCCTCATCTTTCTCCCATGGAGCAGCTGGTGAAATTGAACTGCAGACATTTTAGTTAGCAGCTGAATATTCACAATAGTATTTATTGTCCATCAAGAGGGTGAGAAGTATAGCATACAACCTATGCTAAAACCAGTAAGCTTTATTTCTGAGAATTTTAATCATGAACTAAGTAATACAAGGACTGAAAATATTTAGAGCCAGCATATCATAACCCTGATGAAAGATATTTCTGCTTTTCATGGTTCTTGCTCTTCCTGAGGCCCACTTTTCATCTGTAAGTTTTTTTCATCTATAAGCTGCAACCAAAAACCCTCACCTGACTCATCTGAGTCAAGGGAGAAAGACAAGTTGACTCCTTGATGAATAGATATGAGTTGGGTTTCATCAGTCCTTTGGCACCATTTACCCCAAATATTCATATCGTTTAAGGATATAGCAACATAATAATGATAATCATATGTAAGAATTTCTCTTGTCCTATCAGTGTGTTTAGAGAAAGTGATATTTTGAAAGGGAAGACTGTGCTGTAGTGAATTACTTGGTATGACTTTTCTAGCCAGTCTCACCAGGTTACTGAGTGGGGCCATGAAAATAATGTGTGTAGACCTCTGATGTTGGTATTGGTTAGTTTTGTCACTCTGCCAAGCTTAAAATAAGCCTTCCTAGAGGCAGTAATAGGATTTCACTGCTATTAAGAAGAAGAGCTGGAGGTGAAGTGGAGTGCATCCTTGGACCCAAGATCTCTGCACTGGACCTCCTTGGCAGAGATACCCAGTAGAGAGTGACTCTCAGCAGAGGGAGACCCCCTGGCAGAGAGAGACACCCTGGCAGAGAGATGGTCACAGTGGAACCAAGAGGCACAAGACAGACCAGCAGGCTTACCTGACCCACAGAGCAAGAAAGTTGAGTGCCTTTGGGGAGGAGCCGTGCTGGTGGAGTGGGGTACACCTAGGCATACCTATCAGCAGAACTAAAAGAGCTTTGTAACACTTTCCCAAGCAGGGCAGAGGCCAGGCTGAGAGACCAAGGGCCAGAAAGTCATGCTGAGGGCACAGCAGAGAGGAGACGGTCCTGATCAAAGAATTGTATCCTGAGTACATTCCTAAACCTGAATTGTAGCCTGTTACTTCCCTAATGAACCTCATATAGTGAGTACTGTCTGTGAGTTCTGTGTGGCCATCGCAATGAATCATCAAGCCTAGCAAAGTAGTGAGTGCCGTGGGAGTGATGGAGTGATGGCTGTTGTCAGAGTTATTAAAAAGTTTGGAGGATGGCAGTATGCCTGCCCTGTTAGGAATAAGACTTAGGCTTGCTGAGGGTGACTCTATTTCCCCTTTGTGAGATTGGAGGAGGTCAGAAAATGCCACCTCCCTGTCCTTTTAGCAAAGACCTAATAAAGCAAAATGTGGGGTATCTCCTTGTTTTTGTTTAAAAAGCAAGTAGCTTAGTGTATTAACCATATAAAATGTATGGTTTTTGCATGACCTGTTAGAGAGGTAAAAAGGTCTGCAGTAGATGTTTCTCCCAAATGTTTGTTATAAAAATTTTAAAACATACTGAGAAATTAAAAGGATAATACAATAAAATGTATATCTACTACTTAAAAAAATTTTTTCTTTGTTTAATCTTCACTTACATTGATATTTATGTGTTAAATCATTTGAAAGCAAGTTATAAATACTGTTATCTTTTTCGTCTAAAAATTCCAACACACGTCTTCTAAGAATTACAATATTCATCTTTGTAACAACAATGGTATTGTCACAATGAAGAAATCTAATAATATTGTATAATATTATATAGTAAGTAGCCTCAGTAGTGTAGTGGTTAAATGCTTGGCTGGTAACCAAAAGGTTGCCTGTCCAAACCCACCATCCACTCTGCAGGAGAAAGATGTGGTAGTCTGCTTCCATAAAGATTTACAGCTTTGCACACATTTTGGGGAAGTTCTACTCTGTCCTAAGGGTTGATATGAGTCGAAATTTATGCAATGGCAGTAAGTTTGATTTTTTTTTAGTTTTACTGGGTAGTGGAAATGGTTAATTGTTTGACTACTAACCAAAAGTTTGGAGGTTCTAGTCCACCCAAAGGTACCTCAGAAGAAATACTTGGTGATCTAATTCTGAAATCAGCCATTGAAAACTTGTGGAGTAGAATTTTATTCTGATATATATGGGATTGCCATGAGTCAGGATCAACTGGAAAGCAACTGGTCCTGGTAATGTCTCCATAACTTTTTTTTAATTTTTGTCCCCCAAAACAGTAAGCCAGTAAAGACTACACATCCTTTTTGGTTGTTTTGGTCTATTATTCTTTAGAAATCTATGATAGTTTCTTGTTTTTTGTTCAGTTTAGTTTTCTTCATTTTAACTCTTTGGATGGAGCTGATCAATTGTTTTGTAAAACATCCCATTTTCTGGACTTTTCTATCTATTTATGGGATCATTCAACTTCCCCTGTATCTTTTGCATTGTCCGTAGAAAGGAAATTCAACCTAAAAACTTGTGTATATTTAGTTCGTTGTTATGTACCGTTGAGTCAGACCCAACTCATAGCAACCTCTCTTTGGGTTTCAGAGACAGTATCACTACAGAAGTAGAGTGCCCCATTTTCCTTTCGAGCAGTGGCTGTTGGGTTTGTACTGCCAGCCTTCTGGTTAACAGTCAAGTGCCTTAGGCGCTGTGCTACCAGAGCTCTCATATTTAGTTTAGAATTTAGGTAAGAATTCTAAATAGATGATGGAGTTGTCTTCCAAATATACCACTTCGGAATGTACAAAGTGTCAAGTTGTCACTCCCAATTAGGGAGTGACAATTACATATTTGAAAGTGAGGATGACTTAAGGCAGCTACTGATGAAGGTTGAAGAATACAGTCTGCAATATGGATTACATCTCAACATAAAGAAAACAATAATCCTCACAACTGGACCAATGAGTAGCATCACAATAAATGGAGAGAAGATTGAGGTTGTCAAAGAATTCACGTTGCTTGGTTC
>NW_006921649.1:3598440-3601250 GCF_000298275.1 Orycteropus afer afer
ATATATATATATATATATATATATATATATATAAAGGGAGCTCTGGTGGCATAGTGCCTAAGACATTTTACTGCTAACCAGAAGGCTGGCAGTTTAAACCCACCAGCCACTCCTCAGAAGGAAGTTTGGGAAATCTACTTCCATAGAAATGCTGCTTAGGAAACCTAAGGAGGGGTCGCTATAAGTCAGGTCCAGCTTGAAGGCTTGTACATAACAACAACAACAACAACACATGTATGTGTGTGTGTGTGTGTGTGTGTATATATATAAAATCAAATGCATGCATACATATATTCCTATTTCCAGTTCCTTAAAAATCTTATTTAATATATTCTGGAGATCATTTTCCACCAGTGCATGAATACAGGTCTTCATACTTTTGTAAAGCTGTGCAGTACACTCTTTTGATGGAAGTACCTTAGTTCATTAAACCAGTCTGTTAATGTCAAACTTTTGGACTGTTTCCCATCTTTTTCTTTCAAATAATGCTGCTATGAATAACCATTCCCCTGAGTTATTTCATACCTGGGTTGGTTTGGTTTTCTTTCTCTCCTAGATGCAATCTTCGCCATGGGATTGCTGAGTCAAGGGGTTAATGCATATGCAATTTTGTTTGATATTGTCAAATTCCTCTCTATAGAAGTTATGCCATTTTGCAATCACTCCAGCAACATAATAGAGGGACTGTTTCTCCATAGCATTGCCAACAAAGCATATTGTAAAATTTTTGGCTCTTTGTCAATCTGATAGGTGAGAAATTGAATCTCTTTGTAGTTTAATTTGTATGTCTCTTATTATGAGTGAAGCTGATCATTTTTTCATATGCTTAAATGTCATTTGCTTATATTTCTCTGGAAGTCTCTCCACATTTTTTGTCCAATTTTATACTCAGGTTTTGAATATTTTCTTCTTAATTTTTAAGAACTTCCTAGTGGCTCAGTGCCTAAGGAATTTGACTGCTAACCAAAAGGTCAGCAGTTCAAACCTACCTGCTGCTCCACAGAAAGAAAGTGAGGCAATCTACTTCCACAAAGGTTTACCACCTTGGAAACCCACTCAGATTGCTCTGAGTTGGAATAGACTCCATGGCAATGACTTAGTGAGATAAACCAGTTGCTTGTAATACAACTTGGCAAATATATGTATTGTTTTTTTAGTTTGAAATATACTTTTTTTTTTCCTTTTATGATTTAAAATATCAATCCTGTCCTTTGTTGTTTCTGGATTTTGAATGACAAACAGTATATCTTTAGTCTCTGATTATAATACAATCCATCTATGTTTTCATCTAGTACTTGTTTGTTTAGCTCATTTTATTTTATTTTGTTTTGTTTTATAACATACACATTTGGAATTATTCTAGTGCAGTAGTATGTAAGGATCTAGGTCCAGTTTTATCATTTTGCAAATGACTATCCAATTCTCTCAACATCATTTTTTAAATAAATCTTCTTTCTATCAATGATTTCAGATGTCATTGAAACTGCCTCATATTTCCTTAGATTATTGGGTCAATTATGGCATTTTCTATTTTAGACCATTCCTCCCTATTTCATATGTGACCCATATACATATGGGGATTTTTACTATTTTACATTTCTTATAGGGTTCTCCAGGAGGAGTTTTGGTAGCATGGTGCGTAAGGCATTTGACTGCTAATGAGAAGTCTGGTCGTTCAAACTCACAAGCCACTCCTCAGAAGGAAGGTTGGGCAATCTACTTCTGTAGTGATACTGCCTCGGAAATCTAAGGAGGTCACTATGAGTCGGGTCTGACTCGACGGCACATAACAACAACAACAGAGGGTTCTCCTGCCCCCCATTGATAATGTTTTTTTCAATTTGCAATTATTTAAAATAGAGTTGGGGTTTTTTGGTAATTATGAATAAAGATGCTATAAATATTCACATAAAGATTTTTATGTGGATATAAGTTTTTAAAGCATTTGGATAAATATGTAGGAGATCCACTACTGTATCATATGGTAAACCTATGATTAGCTTTGTTATAAATTGTCACTGTCTTCGAAAGTAGCTGTAGCATTTTGTACTTCCCATCAGCAGTGAATGAGAGTTCCTTTTCATCAATATCCTAGTCAGCATTTTATGTTGTCAGTGCTTTGGATTTTAGTCATTGTAATTGGTGCATAGTGGTATCTCCTTGTTTTGCTGTTTTAATTTTATTGTAGTAAAACATATACTGCATATAAAATTTGCCATTTTAACCACTTTTAAGTGTACAGTTCAGTGGCATTAATTATATTCACAATGTTTTGTAACCATCACCACTATTTCTAAAAGTTTTCTATCACCCAAGGAGAAATTCAGTTCATTTTTTAAATTTACAATTCCCTGATAACATGATTTTAACATCTTTTCATATGCTTATTTGTCACTTGCACATCATTTTTGGTGAAGTGTCTGTTCAAATATTTTGCCCATTTTGCAGTTCACATGCTTATTTCCTATGGTTGAGTTTTAAGAGTTCTTTGTATATTTTGAGCAAGAGTCATTTATCAGATATATATTTAGCAAATGTTTTCTCCCACTTTGTGGCTTGTCTTATCATTCTCTTAGTAGTGTCTTTTGCAGAGCAGCTGCTTTTAATTTGAATGAGGTCCAAGTTATCATTTTCTTTTAGAACTCATGCTTTTGGTATTTTATACAAAATGTTATCACCAAACCTAATGTCACAGATTTTTCCTGTTATTTTCTAGAAATTCTATAATTTGGCATCTTATATTAGGTCCATTACTCTGGTAGCATAGTGGCTAAGACACTTGCCTGCTAACCAGACGGCTGGTGGTTCAA
>NW_006921649.1:3601386-3624455 GCF_000298275.1 Orycteropus afer afer
AAGTTTAATGAAAAATACTAGCTCTCTGTCTAGATTCTCTCTCTCTCTCTCATTTATTTCTTTATTTATTGTATGCAGAATTCTAGTTGCTTCAACCTCATTTATTTAAAAAATAAGCAATTTTTTCATTGCATTCATCTTTTTCAAGTTTTTCTCCTAATCATCCTTTTTTTAGTATATTTTTTAACATAGGCATTACAATCAACTTGTCTAACTCTAGATAATAAAATTTCTATTTTTGGGTGATTATAAAGTTTACTAAATTGGAGTAAATAACTGACATTTTTTATGATATTGACATATGCTATCCAAGAATATGTTATAGTCTTCCATTTGTCAAATTCTACTTTTGATCTCTCATTAAATTTAAAAATGTTCTTTGTACAGGTTTTTCTCGTTTTTTATAAAATTTATTCCTAGGTATATAATGCATAAATCTTCTACTGGAAGGTTGGTTTCTGTCTTTGTCCTTCTTCCATTGGCTTTTCTAACTGATTCTTGTTTGAAAATATATGAAATGTATAGATATTTTATGATAATTATATAAATTGCTCTTTTACTCAATTGTTATTTTGTGTGTGTTATTTGAAATACATTCTTTTGGATTTTTCAAGTATATTATTTTGTCATCTATACATAGGGAGAGTTTTACTTATTCTTATCATTTTATGTCTCTATTTCTTTTCTCTAGTCATGTTATATTGATTATAGTTTCACAGAGTATGAAATAAAAGTTGAGATCCTGGTTATTTTTGCTATGTTCCTGTCTTTAAGGGGAAAGTAGAGTCTCCAGTAATGGAAATTGCTTCTCCATTATGTAGGATACTAGTACATATATTGATCTACTTATTCATATAGGAGCTCTGGTGGTGTAGTGCCTAAGGCATTTGACTGCTCACCAGAAGGCTTGCAGTTCAACCCACCAGCCACTCCTTGGAAGAAAGACCAGACAATCTACTTCCATAGTGATATTGCCTAAGAAACCCACCGGGGGGGGGGTTCGCTATGAGTCAGATCCGACTCAAGGGCAGATAGATACGTAATTGATCAGCATATTGACATATATAAACCAGTATCCATAAATACAGAAGTTATATTGATAAAACATCTACAATTACCTATTTCATGAAGTAAATTTAATAATTTTTCTTTTCTAAGTGTTTGGAAATTATCATATGATTTTTCTCCTCAGATACACTAACATATGTAATGATATATTACATATTTTCCCCCACTTACATGTGAATTGAATTGATTTTCTATGTCCATGGGCTCAGAGTGATTTCATTACTCTTCTTGTTCATTTTTTTTTTTTTTTTTTTTAGGATTTTTGGAAAATTAGAATGTAGGCAGTCAACATTTTCTGATGGTCACCAGGAATAATTACTAGATTAATATATTTCCTTTTGTTAAGTGATATAGATAGACAGATAGACAGATAGATAGACAGATTGATATTCTTTTTTTTATTAGAGGAACTTACTCTCTATATTGGGAGCTCTGGTAGCATAGTGGCTAAGACACTTGCCTGCTAACCAGACGGCTGGTGGTTCAAACCCACCAGCTACTCCTCGGAAGGAAGTTTGGGCAATCCTACTTTCGTAGTGATACTGCCTCGGAAACCCAAAGAGGGGTCGCTATGAGTCAGGGCCGACTCAACGGCACATAACAACAACAACAACAACAATTCTCTATATTATTTTAGAGAAAATTATGGAATCATGGTCTTCTTCCCATAGTGAGTCTCAAACAACTTGCATTTGCCTTAGAGATATGTCGTGTTGCTGCTTTGCAGTATGTCTAAAGAGTTTTTGACTCAAAGTCCCAGTGCTGTTCTTATTAGGTACCTTTGAGTTGGTTCTGACTCATAGCAACCCATGTACACCAGAGCAAAACATTGCCCGTCCCAATCCATCCTCACAAATGTTGCTGTTTGAGTCCATCATTGAAGTCAATCCACCTTGTTGAGAGTCTTCCTCTTTACAATGACCATTCACTTTACCAAGCATGCTGTCCTCCAGGGACTAATCCCTGTAGGAGTAAGATAACCTACTCTAGGAGAAGGATTCTCTAAGCTTCTTTAGTGACTGTCACCTGAGTATTTATAATATCTTAGAGTCTGTCTTATTTATTTATTTTTTTAGCTCCAGTAGATAAAATTTCTCTTTTAGTGATATATTTAATATTTTTAAATGTCAGTCATAAGATTAATTTCTTTTTTTACCCAATCTATTTTAAAGTTTGCAATATTCAGATACTTCTATGTGTATTTATTAACCATATTAAAAAAAATAGGAATGCTAAATCTGCCTTCATTTAAAAAATGTTTTACAAATAAGCTTTGTGGTTACATAAACAAATAAAAGTTTTAGAAATTCATACACTTTATGCAAAGAATCTTTGAAAATTACACAAACATCCTTCTATTAAAATGATTGCTGTTTCAATTAATTATTACATACTTTTAAACCAAAATAATCCCATATTCCCACAAAAAATATCAATTATTAGTTATACAGATAGCTCAAAAATGTATTTAAATTTTAGAACTAGTGAATTACATCTCTTATAAAAAATGTATCACTGATGAGTATTGAAAAATTGCTAGAGAACTATTCAGTATTACTGGAACTTTGCTTTATTCTCACTGACAGTCAGATATTTTTCTCTAGAAAAGGCAACATATTTTTCATTTCTTTAAGAAGTTAACCTCTTGTGACCCACCTTCCAATAGCCATTGGAAAATAAGAGTGGTCAATTCCCATCTTTCAGAAGAAACAAAACATCTTAGAACAGATTTTAAAACATTTTGAAGTTTGTGGGGGTTTTTTCCTTCTTACTTGACTCCAAAATGTCTTCCAAGAATAAATCCTGTTTTCAAGGACTAATAGAGGTCATATATGGGAGAGAAAGAGAAAAGACAGGACTGAGGACAAAGGGAAACATTTGTAGACCTGAGCCCATCTGTAAACAGCACATGCTGTTTATTCTGCTATCAGGTAGGTATAGGAGGAAGAAAGGAAACTAACATTTATTAGCTACTTATTGTAGATCCTATCAAAAAGTTATGCTATTTAATCCTCATGTGTGCACTTTGAGAAAGACATCCTATCTTTGTAGATTAAGAAACTGAGGGAGGCTTCAGGAATTAAAGCAGCTTTCTTCAAGGTGATGCAATTGGTCAGTCACCTCACTCCAAAGCCTAAATATATTATACATTTGTTTCCTGCTTTAAATGAGTTTTTGATCTTTGAAGATAATACTCCCTAGACTTTGGTCATTCAAATAATATTTTTGAATGTTTTGATATTACTATGTATAACAAACCACTCTTCTGTAACTTTGTGATACTGTGGTGGCTTGTGTGTTGCTGTGAGGCTGGAGGCTATGGCTCCAGTATTTGTAATACACCCATGGTGGACAAGTTTCACCGATGCTTCCAGACTAAGACAAACTTGATAAAAGGAAGACGCCATCTACTTCTTAAAGAATTGGCCAGTGAAAACCTTATAAATAGCAGTGAAACAGTGTCTGATGTGTTACTGGAAAATTTTATGAATAGCCGTGACACATTGTCCAATAAAGTGCCAAAAGATGATCCCCTCAGTTCAGAAGGCACCAAAAATACAACTAGGGAAGAACTGCCTCCTCAAAGTAGAGTTGACCTTAATGATCTGGATGAAGTAAAGCTTTTGGGACCTTCATTTGCTGATGCATCTCTACTCAAAATGGGAAGACGCAGCTGCAAACATCCATTAATAATTGGAATGTGGAATGTACTAAGTATGAATCCAATTTTCCTAAATTGGAAGTTGTCAAAATGAAATGGAATTCATAGAGATTGATATCCTAAGTATTAATGAGCTGAAATGGACTGGTTTTGGCCATTCTGAACCAGATAACCATATGATCTACTATATCTGGAATGACAAATTGAAGAGGAATGGTGTGGCATTCATTGTCACAAAATGTTTCAAGTGAAGTACAGTGCTGTCAGAGATAGATTGATATCTATAAGCCAAAAGGGAAGACCAGTTAAAACTACAGTTATTCAAATTTATGCACCAATGACCAAACACAAAGACAATGAAATGGTAGATTTTTACTGACTTGTGTAGTCTGAAATTGATCAAACATGCAATCAAGATGTGTTGATTATTACTGATGATTGGAATGCAAAAGTTGGGAAGAAAGATGTGGTGTAGTAAATTACTGGTATGGCTTTTTGTGGTGGTTATGCTTTTGTGTCAACTTGGCTGGGCCTGGATGAGTGGCTGGGCAGCTGGATGTAGTATTCCCCATGATGAGACTGGTAATCAACTCAATGGTTGGATCTACCACAAGTGGCTGAGTTGCTGTCTTTGGGATGTGGTCTGCTTCCTGTATATAAGCAGAACCCTTGGGGAATGGTCTCGAGCCTACAGCACACTTGGACTCTGCATGTAGCCATGTCATTGTTCATCAGCCGGCTATGCTCTGCCGACCTTGGGACTTACAATGGACTTAAGTTAATAGCCTGCCCTGTGGCTTGGTAACATTGGAACTGTGCCTTTTTACTTGTCAACCTTGGGGTTTCTCAGTCTCAGTAGCCAGCAGCTGTCCGAGTGAAGAAACGCCTCTAGCTCCAAGGTTGAGGGGCTTTCACTCAGCCCCTAGAACCTGGCACTTTTAACTTGGATTTAAAGCCTCCAAATTGTAAGAATAAACTCCTGTTTGTTTAAGCCATCCTATTTGTGGTATATTCTTGTCAGAGCAGCAACCAGAACACTTTTTTAGCCTTAAGTCTTTGTAAACTCCCTGGTGGAGTTTTCCATGAGCGATTGAGGAGTGCCTGATTGTTAAAGTTATCCACCTGGGGTATTTCTGTTGCAGGTGGCACAAAGCAATGTTCTGGAAAGTTTGTGCTCTCTCTCAAGTGCTTAGAATTCTGATGTCATGATTGATTAGCCTGGCCACTCTGCCAGGCTCAAAAGGAGGTCTCCTAGAGGCAGAGTGAGTCTCTCTGACTGCTGGCTGAGAAGGATGTGCTGCTGAAAAAAACACACTCATGAGAGACACAGGCTGCTGAGAAAGAGACACAAGAGTCATGAATTGCTGAGAGAGACACTGAGAGACACTCACTGCTGGGAGAGAGACTTTGAGAGACTGTTGGCTGAGAGACAGCAGGCTGAGAGAGACTGAGCATTTTTCCTGAATTTGAATTGTAGCCTGGTGCTTCCCTATTAAACCCTATTATCTCTGAGTTCTGTGTGGCCACTGCAGTGAATTATCAAACCCAGGAGAGAGGTGCAGGGTGGTTTGCGAGGAATGATTGGTGAAAGGGCTATGGGGAGGCAGCATGCCTGGCCTTGCAGGAATAGGCCTTGAGCTACTGATGGTGATTCTGTCTTTCTCTTGTGGGATTAGAGGAGGTCAGAAGATGTGACCTCTCTGTCCTTTAAGCAAAAGAATAATCTCCAGTAGTTGGAAAATATAGCCTTTTTGATAGAAATGATGCTGGAGAGTGCAGGATAGAATTTTGCAAGACCAACAACTTATTCATTCCAAATACCTTTTCTCAACAACATAAACAGCAGCTATACATGTATACTTCACCAGATAGAATGAACAGAAATCAGATCAAATACATCTATGGAAAGAGATGATGGAGAAGTTCAATATTTTCAGCCAAAACAAAGCCAAGAGCTGACTGTGGAACAGATCAGCAAAAGCTCATATGCAAGTTCAAGCTGAAGCTGAAGACAATTAAATCAAATCCATGAGAGCCAAAATATGACCTTCGTTATATCCCTCCTGAATTTAGAGACCATCTAAAGAATAGATTTGACACATTGAACAGCAGTGATCAAAGACCATACAAGTTATGAGATGACACCATGGACATCATATTTGAAGAAAGCAAAAGTGAATAAAAAGAAAAGAAAGGAAGAAAAGACCAAAATCTATGTCAAGAGAGACTCTGAAACTTACTCTTAAATAGAGAATACTGAAGCAAATGGAAGAAATGACAAGGTAAAAGTGCTGGAACAGAGGATTTCAAAGAGCAGTTTGAGAAGACTAGGTCAATTATTATAATGAAATATGCAAAGACCTGGAATTAGAAAACCAAAAAGGAAGAACACACTTAGTGTTTCTCAAACCAAAATAAGTAAAGAAAAAATTCAAGCCTTGAGTTGCAATACTGAAAGATTCTAACAGCAATATACTGAATGATGCAGGAAACATCAAAAGATGAAGGAAGGAATACATAGAGTTACTGTACCAAAAAGAATTGGTCAATGTTCATCTATTTCAGGAGGTGGCATATGATCAAGAACCAATGGTACTGAAGGAAGAAGTCAAAGATGCACTGAAGGAAGTGGTGAAAAACAAGGCTCCACAAATTGACAGAATATCCACTGAGATGTTTCAACAAACAGATACTGTCCTGAAGACCCTTATTTGTCTATGCCAAGAAATTTGGAAGACAGTGGCTTGGCCAACTGACTGAAATAGATCCCTATTTGTACCCATTCCAAAGAAAGGTGATCCAACAGAATGCAGAAATTATTGAACAATATCATTAATATCACATTCAAGTAAAATCTTGCTGAGGATAATTCCAAAATGATTGCAGCAGTATATTGACAGGAAACTTCCAGAAATGCAAGCTGAATTCAGAAGAGGACATGGAATGAGGGATATCATCGCAGATGTCAGATGAATCTTGGCTGAAAGCAAAAAATACCAGAAAGATGTTTACATGTCCTTTATTGACTGTGCAAAGGCATTTGACTGTGTGGATCATAAATTATGGGTAATGTGAACAATTGGAATTCCAGAGCACTTAATAGTGCTTATGAGAAATCTGACTTCAAGTCTTTTCTTTTAAACTGACTTTAAGTCTACTCTGTTAACTTTAACTGCTAACTTGCATGACAAGCTAATTGAGGATTTTGGTGTTATATTAAAATAATAAATTAATATTAATATAATATCACAATCATTTTAATTATTATAGATATAATACAGCATATAAATATTTGTTATATATTATATATTACAATAAAATATATCTTTTAAGTTTTGACATGCTCACTTGTGAATACACTAAAATTCTCTCAGTGATTGTATGCACATCACCTTTTAGGAAACACCAAGCAAAAGAAATATGCTCTCACTAAGATAGATTTCTCTTTAGCCCGTTTTCAGAGGACTACTCTCTCCTTAGTGTTGGCTCAGTAATCTCCCCTCAACAATTAATTCTTCATATAAATTAACTATTAGGGAGGATGAAGCAAAAGCAGGAATTTCAGTAATTTAGTACAGCTTCAAGAGAGTATAGTTACAAAGGTGAAATTTAGGAAGGCAGCATAAACAAGTCTAAGTCTACAGCTAACTCAGCTGGGGGCAATTCCTGAAGTCTTGACAAGAGGAGGCTGACCTATGGCTGCCCTGAAGCAAGGTAAAACATGCAGACCATGAATGTTCTTCCATGGTTTAAGTAAGCAAGATGGTGGAGAGAATCCAAGGCTTGATCTAAGGCTCCTTTCAAAGCAAGGTCATTGTGGTCTTGAGCATTCCACAGGTTTTAGTGATCCCATTTTCAAAGGAATAAAAAGGTACAAACATGTTATTCAAGCTTACCCACTACCCACTGCCATTGAGTCAATTCTGACTTACAGTGACCTTATAGGACAGAGTAGAACTGCTTCCTAGGGTTTCCAGAGGTGTAAATGTTTATGGAAGCAGATTGCCACATCTTTCTCCCAAGGAGTGGCTAGTGGTTTGAACCACTGACCTTTCAGTTAGCAACCAAATGTTTTAGTCACTGCATGACCAGAGCTCCTTTCAACCTTGGTATGTTGTTGTTGTTGTTGTAAGGTGCCATCAAGTCAGCTCTGATTCATAGTGACCCTGTGTGCAACAGAATGTGTCAATTTGTACTACTATGGTGGCTTGCATGTTGCTGTGAGACTGGAAGCTATGCCACTAGTATTTCAAGTACCAGCAGGGTCATCTGTGGTGGACAGGTTTCAGTGGAGCTTCCAAACTAAGACAAACTGGGAAGAAGGACTGGGTCATCCACTTCTGAAAAAAATTTGCCACTGAAAACCTTATGAATAGCAGTGAAACACTATCTGATGTATTACTGGATTATGAATAGCAGTGAAAATTTCAAGCTTCGGTAGATATAACTCTATGCAAGACAATTGTGGTGTTGGCGATTGCAATTCTAGGAAAATGAATCAAACAATCCTTTAAGTTAAGTGAATTTCAGATATTAGTTAAGGTTGTCATGAAAAAAAATCCAGGAAAAAGGAATATTTGTTTCTAATCTGTTTCCTCATTGGATTGGTTATTCAAACCCACCAGCCACTCCATGGAAGGAAAACTTCTGTAAAGATTTACTGCCTTGGAAAGCCAGTGGGTGTCACTATGAGTTGGAATCAACTCAATGGCAATGAGTTGGTTGCTTTTTGTTTTGTTTTGTTTTTTGGTTTATAACTGCCCCATGAGGTTTCCAAGTCTGTAAGTCTTTATGGAAGCAAACTGCTTCATCTTTCTTCCACAGGGCATTGGTCAGTTAGAACCTTTTGGTTAGCAGCTGAATGATTTAACCACTTTGCCATCAGAGCTCCTAAGAAGAAAGATAGCTGGCTTCAAAAAGAAAGGAGCTCTCTCTGAATGGTTGGAGATTGAGTGACTTGGCAAAAGGCCAAGGGTAGAGAACTCTCTACAAGTTTAAGAGGAGGGAGTCCCTGGAGTTGCTGCTAGCAGCTTTGTGTGCAAATTTGTAGTGTAAGTTGTTAAGGAATGGAGTATGGCTTAATGGTAAAGAACATGAACTCTCGATTCCAACTGTTTGGTTTTATATTTTGGATCATTTGGTCATTAGGTTTGTGATTTGGAGAGTTTAGTTCATCTTCTTATTTCAATTTTGTCATCTTTGGAAGGGGTAGAAATTAGAGTCCCTCATTTATAAGGTTCTTTCCATCAAGTGAGGCTATATATATATAGAGAGAGAGAGATATAGATATAGATACAGATATATATAGATAGATATATAGATAGATACATATGATGTTGTTGTTGTTATGTGCCGTCGAGTCGGCCCCAACTCACAGTGACCCTTCCTTGGGTTTTGAAGGCAGTATCACTACAGAAGTAGGATTGCCCAACCTTCCTTCTGAGGAGTGGCTGGTGTGTTTGAACCGCCAGCCTTCTGGTTAGCAGTCAAGTGCTTTAGCCACTATGCTACCAGAGCTCCCATATATATATATATATATATATATATATATATATAAAGTGTTTAGTGGACTTGTTAGCTCTTTAAAATCTGTTATGTTTCAATAGTTTTGTTGTTGTTAGGTGCCGTTGAGTTGGCTCTAACTCATAGCGACCCTATGTACAAAAGAAGATACTGCCCAGTACTTTGCCATCCTCACAATCTTTGCTATGCTTGAGCCCATGATTGCAGCCACTGTGTCAGTCCATCTCTTGAAGGCCTTCCCCTTTTTCTTTGACAGGTCCACTTTACCAAGCATTATATCTTCTCCAGGGAATGGTCCCTCCTGACAACATGGCCAAACTAGGTGAGATGAAGTCTAGCCATTCTCACTTCCAAGGAACATTCCAGCTGCACTTCCTCCAGGACAGATTCATTAGTTCTTCCCGAAGCCCATGGTATTTTCAGTATTCTTTGCTAACACTGCAATTCAAAGGCAAAATTCAGTTTTCCTTATTCATTGTCCAGCTTTCAAATGCATATGAGGCAATTGCAAATACTATGGCTTGGGTCAGGTACATCTTAGTCTTCAAAGTGACATCTTTGCTTCTTAACACTTTCAAGGGATATTTTGAAGAAGATTTTCCCAGTGCAGTACAATGTCTGATTTCCTGACTGCTGAGTTATTTCATCCACATCATTAAGGTTGACTTTACTTTGGGAAGACAGCTCTTCCCCAGTCATATCTTGACTTCCTTCACACTTGAGGGGCTCATCTTCTGGCACTGTATCAGACAATGCTTCAGGTCTGTTCATAATGTTTTCCAATGATATATCAGTCCATGTTTAACTGTTATTCATAAGGTTTTCAGTGGCTAGTTTTTTCAGAAGTGTATGGCTCCGTCCTTCTTCCCAGTCCTCCTGGTTTAAAATACCAGTCACATAGCCTTCAGTCTCACAGCAACATGCAAGCCACCAAAGTACAACAGACTGACAGACGAGGCATGGAATTTTCAATTAAATAGTGTAATTCATATGAAAATTTTATCATTGCCATAATTGGAGTGCAGAATCAAAAAATGATGAATAGAAAATTGCTTGGAAGGACTAGATATTTATAACACTTCATAAATGCTAGAAGATACCAAATTTGTCTAGAGCTAGGTTGAATTTCTAGCTATTCTAAATGGCAATACTTAATGAGCATTAAAGGAGAAATCAGATTGTTTAAAGATGGTTTGGCTTGTTTGGAAGGTTTGCAGGTGTTCATGAAGACAACTTCACTCACTCAGTAGTAGAATATTGTTGGCCTAATTTTTTCAGTTAGTGCTGAAAGGATCCCTGGTGATCTCTCAAGGCCCAGGGTTTAACTGCTCAACTGTTAACACTGAAAGATTGATAGTTTGAACCAACAAGCCACTCTACAGGAGAAAGATGTGGGAGACTATTTCTGTAAAGATCACAGTCCAGGAAACCCTATGGGCCAGTTCTTCTCTGTTACTATGAATAGGGTCATATATAGGGATCAGTATGAATTAGAATCAAGTTGATGGCAAGGGGCATTTATTTTGATGATGGTTTGGATTTATTCATCTCTCATTCTTTTTGAGGGCAGAATTTAAGTCTATGGTGGCATTTAAGGTATTATAAAAAACTGAAACCAATTTGGGTCTTCCCAACATCCAACTCTAACCCCTGAGTCAAATAATCCCAGATAATGTAATAATGTCCCTCCTTGCTTTATAGGCAAGGAACTCTGGTGGCATAGTGTGTAATGCATTTGGCTGGTAACCAAAAGGTTCAAACCCACCAGTTTCTCCATGGGAGGAAGATGAGGCAATCTACTTTGGTAAAAGATTTACAGCCTTGAAAACCCAATGGGGATCACTGTGATTCAGAATCAACTCAATGGCAGTGACTTTTGCCTTATAGACAAACCCTCAGATAAACATAGGACAAATAATTCATTTTATGTTTTTCCACCCTATGTAAGAGCTTATGAAGAAGAATCAAGACACACTATTACTCCTTTGGCCCCATTTAGTTAGTAAGGCAGTAAAACGATAACTTGGGTTATTTCATGATTATAATGAGAATTGGTAGTGGGCTGAAGAGTATCCTCAAAAAATTCACATCCACCTGGAATCTCAGAATGACTCTATTTGGAAATAGGGAAGATATAATTAGTTAAGATGAGGTTATACTGGATGTGAATGGGCCCTAAATCAAAGTCTGGTGTCCCTATAAAAAATGAATGGATACACAAAGAGGGACACAGACAGAGAAGAGACAGAGAAACCGGGAAGGAGATCTAAAGATTGAAGCGGAGATTGCAGTGATGTGTCTATAAGCCAAGGAATACCAAAGATTGCTGGGATCCACCAAAAGCTGAGAAGAGGCAAAGAAGCTGTCTTTCCTAGAGTCTTCAGAGTCTGGCCATGTCAACACCTTGATTTCAGATTTCTGGCCCCCAGAACTGTGAGAGAATACACTTCTGTAATTTTAAACCACCAAGTTTGTGATAATTTATTATGGCAGTGCTAGGAAATTAACATAGAAGCTGTTTTCCCTCCTCACATTTTACTGGCAAGGAATTAAAAAGACAAAAATGTATAGTGACTTATCAACTAATAATTAAAATAAGTTCAAAACATTTGTTGTAGTTTGGGTCTTGTTTCCTTTTCTGATTTACTGATTCTCAAATATCTATTAAATACATTTAATTCCCTTGAGAGATGCTGATGTTCCATTATTTTGTTGAAACACATTTTGTTTCATTGTTCTGAATTGCTTCTTATATCCAAATTATTGTTCTAATTTTTGTGCAACTATTATTAATTTTAAATTATTTCTGTTCATTTTCCTTTATGCATATGCCATTAGAGTCGGTGAGAGAAAACTTGAAAATATTTGTTAACATTGAAATCCTTTCTGTCTCCTCCAGCAATCCTCTGTCAACCCTAATACTCTGATACTTTGTCATTGTGCAACTTTCACAAGGACAACTTCACAAGATAAGGAATAATCTTAAAAGAGAAGTGTTTCAATCTTAAAACACAACTCTGCTTAAAAATTCTGTTTGATGACAAAGAGATTCTTAGAACATTATCCTTAGTAATCTCATTTTTAAGGGACCAAGGTTGTTTGTTACTGCCTTTGTAAATTAGGAATAAATTGTTTTTTGATTTGCTCCACAGTTTTACTTAAGGGACAGAACAATAAATCTTTAAGTAGGAAAAGATAAATGTAAGAAATGCTGTCAGGGTAATTGAGTTATGTTGAACCATAAGTATGCATTGTGACAGTAATTTAGTGGTATCCTTTCAGAGAGGCCCCAGGAATGAAAGTTCCAGGAAATAGTAACATATGTTATTTGGGTGGTAGGAGCTTGCCTTAGGTGAGTTACCAGACACTATGGTGACACTAATCAGGAAAATACAAAGGCTGGTTGATTTCATGTGTAAATGTACATTGTCTTTGGGGGAAATATGTTGCATTTCCATAATGAGAGTAAGTGATGGTGTGAACATACCCAAAGGAGAACATTTGTAACTCAAGTGTTTTCTGGTGTGAAATATGAATTACAAGGGTATCTTTATGCTTTTTTCGTGTTGCCCACAGACTTTCTAAGGAGCTCTGGTGGCACAATTGTTAAGCTAGCCAATAGGTTGGTGTTTGAACCCATCTAAGTGGTCCCATGAGAGAAAGACCTTGTGATTTGCTTCCATAAAAAATTACAGCCTAAGAAACCCTATGAGGCAGTTCAACTCTGTCACATTGAGTCATTATGAGTTGAAAATTGACAAGATGACACCCAACAACAACATAGACTTGGAAGATTCACCTTATATAACTCCCATGAATTTTCTGAAATCTTTCACTTGCTCATGTTGTCTGAAATATGACCCTCAATGTATAATTCTTTTGGTTTCAGAGCAGTTTCTCTAACATATCATGGCACAGGAACAGAAGGAACTACTGAGTAAAAAATGTGAACTATAAGGGAGGAGGATAGATTCTTTGAGGGTAGGTACTTAATAGCCACTATCTTCTGACACCAATTAACCTGTTTCTCCTAAGTTCATACAGATTCCTAGAAATTTTAAATTAACACTAACCATATCCTACATTAGAGTTCTCAGCAGCTCTGGTAGCGTAGTGCCTAAGGCACTTGACTGCTAACCAGAAGGCTGGTGGTTCAAACCCACCAGCCACTCCTCGGAAGGAAAGTGGGCAATCTACTTCCGTAGTGATACCGCCTCAGAAATCCAAGGAGGGATCACTATGAGTCAGTCCCACTCCACAGCACATATAACAACAACATATTAAGAGTTCTCAGGTGGTGCGAACAGTTAATGCACTCAGGTGGTAATCCAAGGTTAGAGGTTTGAGTTCACCCAGAAGTGCCTAGGAAGAAGAGCCTGGCAATCTACTGAAAAATTAGCCACTGAAAAACCACATGGAGCATACTTCAGCTGTGAAACAGAAGGGGTCACTGCGAACCAGAGTTGACTTGACAGCAACTGTTTTTTTTATCCCTATGTTGCAAGCCAGTTATATTCATCTATGGACCAAGGTATCTTTTAAGCATCCCTGGTTTATTCTAGGCTTCCATACAACATAATACAAGCTGATGGACGATATTTAAAAGTGTACAGTATTCAATAGGGCACAATAAAGCAAATGAACTTCAAGATACCTCATTTAATTTAAGATATTCTAATACTAGAACAGGAGTGCATACCTTCTTACTTGTTTTGTATTATCCCTCCATCTCTTTATCACTAATATCTATTTAATATCTATAGTGAAATAAGACAAGTAGGTTCAAGAGTTGCTGTAGTGTCTAACCTCCAAGGTGCATGTGGGCCCCCAATTGAAAGTTTGTCCTTCTCCTGCCTAAATAGGGAACTCTGGTTACATAATAATATTTCCTCCTATTTGGCTTGTGTTCCAATGTTGAAGAACGAACCTCAGCTGTCCACTCTGCTATTCACTAAAAGTAAACAATTGTTGTAAAGAATATTAGTTATAATAAACTTTTTTATTTACTAAAACTCAACCTTTCAAAATGGAACTTTGAGTGAAATTAGAGAGCAGGGAGGGGTAAAGGACATCTCAGGCAAGCAGCCCACAACTCCAATGCTTCATTGAGAGCAGATGGCATTCAGAATCTGTCCACTCATGATCACTCCATAATAAAGATTAAAGTTGCATGTCCCCTTCCAGAGGTGTGTTCGGCAAGCTGCCAATGTTCAGAGTAAGTTTTTGGCCCACCTTCTTCCGTGTTAGATTTTTCTCCTTCCACTCATCTAAATCATTTCATATTTCTACTAATAAACTTGTCCATTAAAAAGTTAAGATTTTTTTTTTCCTAAACCCACTAGTTTTATGTCATCATTATTTTCCTGTTATAAGAGCTTATTAACAGTGATTGGAATTTTTTTTATTGTTCCAGATCTTAATCTTACAATAATGTTTTGAATCATACACATGTTTTAGCTATAGTCTGTTTCCAAGGTATGTGAAGTTGATAATTAGACAGTGAATATGGGCCATTTTTTACTGTGAACTTGGTCTTGCAAGTGAAGAAATCTGGGTGTTATAACAAGGTAGCAGCTGTAACTGAAATACTAATGCACAACAGGGAGTCTGATACAAGGCAGTTTCATTCTTCTCGTGAGTTGGCTAGAAGCCATTATTTCCAGGGGATAAAGCAGTGCATTGTTCCAGTCCATGACGAATTGTAAGTTCTCATGGAGAGCTCCCACAAGATTTTGGAATTATTATACACACACACACAAAAAAAAGAAACCAGTAGACAATTTTTTGATGCAGCTTGTGTAAATATAAACCCCTGAAAGTACGTAGGTGACCACAGAGTCAAAGGTGAGGATTCACTTAAAACTTGTGATGCAATCAATCCCAGTAGTGTTTCACTTGTTTCTCTGTGCTAGCATGCATAATGTTGTATGTAGTTAGGTGTTGAGAGGTTCATGGGCATTTGCTCAGCAATAACTCATTTCTTTGTGACTATTTCTTCTCATTTTTGTTGAGTATCATTTTTAAAACTTTTAAAATTGAGAGATAATGTAAATATAGAAAAATGAACTACATAACTGTATCATAAGGAGACAGCTATAAGAATTTTCTTAAAATGATCACACTTGTTTAGCCAATATACAGATCATAAAACAGAACAGAAACCCACAACTCTTCCTTATATCTCCTTGTAGTTAGTCATCACATTCTCTGGAAACAACAAATGTGCTGATATTTAGCATCCACTTTATATAAGTAAATATCAGCCACCAGCCACTCTTCTGAAGGAAGCCTGGGCAATCTACTTCCGTAGAGACACCTCCTCAGAAACACAAGGAGGGGTCGCTATGAGTCAGATTCGACTCCACGGCAGTGAGGTTTTTTTGTTTTTGTTTTTGTTTTTTAATATGAGTAAAGAGGCTCTAGTGGCGCAGTACCTAAGTCATTTTACTGCCAACCAGAATGTTGGCGGTTCAAACCCACCAGCCAGTCTGTGGAAGGAAGACGGTACAATCTGCTTCTGTAAAAATTTACCACCTCGGAAACCCAGGGGCGCGGCGCTAAGAGTTGGAATTGACTTTATGACAGTGGGTTTTATATGAATAGAATGCACTTATCTAGTGTCCACTTATATGAATAGGATCATTCAGTATGTCCCCAACTTCTTTCATTTGGTATTATGTTTATGGTATTTATCTATATTTTTCTGTGGGTTTATAACTTGTTTATTTTCATTGACCCATAGAATTCCACTGTGTCACTGCTATTCATAAAGTTTTCAGAGGCCAATTATTTCAGAAGTGGATGGCCCCATTCTTCATCCCAGTCTGTCTTAGTCTGGAAGCTCCTTTGAAACCTGTCCACCATGGGTGATCCTGCTGGCATTTGACATACCTATGGTATAGCCTCCAGCCTCCCAGCAACATGCAAACCACCACAGTGCAACAAACTGACAGAAGAGTGAATTGTGAGGATAATGCAGAAGAGGGCAATGTTTTGTTCTGTTGTACACAGGGTTGCTATGAGTAAGAATCCACCTGGCAACACCTAACAACAATACAACAATCCCACTGTTAGAATATACTACATTTCATTTACCACTTTATAATTATATGATAGATTTGGGATTGTTTCCATTTTCAGGCTAATATGATTAGAGTTTCTTAAAACATTCTAGTATATATGTTCTGGTTAATATATATATATACACACACACACACACTTCTATTGGGTATAAGTGGAATTTCAGGAGCACATAGAATGCTCAGTTCAAACTTTGTAGAAACTAGGTATCATTTTAATATGGCTTTTCTCTCCTGGATGTATTCCTAAGAATATACAATTTTTATACTTGATTTTTATACTTAACTGATGATGGGAGTTACAAATATTATTCACATGGATGATTACCCCAAGAATGATTGGATAGATAAATTTTTATCTTTTGCACAATATTGATTATTACAGTTATGATTACTAGCTTCACCTCCTTAATTTCTCAGTTATCTAGCTATACCTTTAGGTCAGATTCATCTCTCATCTGTATGGCACATTAGCCAGTGATGCCTACACCAAGTCCTGTCAGTTGGATGGTCGAACTTGAATAATTTCCCAACTCATATAAGAGTTAGGCTTATTAAAATTGAATCATAATTTATTGTTTCAAAGGAATCTATTTTAGATCATGTATACAACCTTTCCCCCCATCAAGCTTATGCCTTCACCTATAGTCCTACAATCTATTAATCCACCCACACTCTCATCCCTACTGTCATACTTTCTAGACTACAGTTGTTCCTTAGTTGCCTTTAACTCTTTTTCTTCTTCCAGACATTAGGTAGAGGAGATTTTGATCATTCTACCTTCTATGATTCTTTTTTAGATTTATGTGTTTTATATCATTATTTATGATACCATCTGACATCAGCAATAATATCTCTAATTCCTTGTCCTCTTAGGAATCCAGTTTAAATTTCTGGCAGTTCCTTGTTGATGCAGCAGTACATCAACAGGGAGCCATCAGAAATAAAGTCGGTGCAGAAAAGGACATGGAACTGAGGATATCATGGTTGGTGTCAGATGGATCTTGACTGAAAGTAGAGAATGACAGAAGGGTGTTTATCTCCATTTAGTGACTATGTAAAGACATTCATTTGTATGACTCATAAGAAATTATGCATAACATTGTCAAGAATGGGAATTCCGAAGCACTTAATTGTTCTCATGTGTAACCTGTACATAGATGGAGAGGCAGCCATTCCAACAGATATGGTGTATTTTAAAATCAGGGAAGATGTGTCAGGATAGTAGCATTTCATCAAATTTATTCAATCTATAAGCAGTATAAATAATCTAAGAAGCTGGACTATATGAAAAAGAACACAGCATCAGGATTGGAGGAAGACTCATCAACAACCTGCAATATGCAGAAGACACAACTTTACTTGCTCAAAATGAAGGGGACTTGAAGCACTTACTGATGAAGATCAAAGACTGAAACTTTCAGTGTGGATTACACTTTTACATAAAAAAAATAAAAATATTTACAACTGGACCAATAAGCAACATTATGACAAAGGAGAAAACATCAAGTTGTCAAGGACTTTATTTTACTTGGATCTACAATCAACAGCCATAGAAGCAGCAGTCAAGAAATCAAATGACATATTGCACTGGGCAAATCTTCTGCAAAAGACTTCTATAAGATATCACATTGAGGAATAAAATGCCCCTGATACAAGTCATGGTATTTTTCAATTGCCACATATGCATGTGCAAAATGGACAATGAATAAGGAAGAGCAAAGAAGAATTGATGCTTCTGAGACATGGTGTTGGCAAAGAATATTGAGTTTATCATGTACTGCTAGAAGAACAAACACATCTGTCTCCGAAGAAGTACAGCCAGAATACTCATTAGAAGCAAAGATTTTCAGACTTTGTCTCAAGTACTTAGGAAATGTTATCAGAAATGATGAGTCCTTGGACACTGACATAGTGCTTATTAGTAGTGGGTCAGCACAAAAAAGGGAGACCCTCAAACAAGATGGGCTGACATAGCAGCTACAATAATTGTGAGGATGGTGCAGGTGAAAGCAGTGTATAATTTTGTTGTACATAGAGTCTCTATGAGTCAGAACCACTTGATGGCACTTAACAACATTTATGATACCATAAAATTAAAGGATTTTTCTCCTCTTAGAATAAAAATGCATTGTAAGTAGGAGCTGTCTTCATTTTAGATGGCAAGAGCCTTGCATAGTCTCTGATACTTGGTACATACTCACTGATAGAGCTGAGAAGCTATGTTGACTGAAACATTTTGTTTTTTATACTACTATTTCCGAATATTTGAACATTGGAATTTTTTTTAATGTTTCACTACTATAAATATCATGTACATCCAACTCTGATGATAATGTCCAAAAATACAATTCTTAATCAAAATTGTTCTTTATGATATTGCTTGCTATCTGGCATTAAGTATGGTGTGCTTTTGTACTTGAAACCAACTAAGCCAGAAACATTGTCTTCACAAGGAAAAAAAAAAAAAAGGGCATTAGCCAGTCTTTTAGAATCCACAAAATTATATTTATACAGTATTTGGGTTCACAAAATGTCAGAATTTAGTTAAGATAGAAAACACTACCACCATATTACAGATCAAAATTTATACAAAAATGCAAATTCTCTCTTCTACAAGCTGGTCAGCCACCTCATCTCCCTCCAGGCTGATTGCCAATGCAGAGCTCTTTGCTGACTCTGCAGAGAGGCTCTAGAATGCTCGTGTAACTGCAAGATAAATTATGTTTCCACTCTAGATGTGCATTTTCAAAATGCTGAGCGTCAAGTCATATGCCATGTTCATTTCCTTCAGCTTTCTTTTTATTTTCTGAAAACTGAACAGCACATGTATCAAATGTGTTAAATTGATGATTTCACTTGCTGTTATAAAGTACCTGTAGTGCTTATCCCATCAAGCCCCAGGGCCTGAATTTACTCCACAGGATTGTAAGTGCATGTGCAAAGTGTTTGTCTTAAACTTGAAAAGTCCTGAACTCCTGTTCTTTTCTGTAGCTATAAATCCTAAATTACAACTTCAGTTTTACGACACTGAGAAGGGGCTGTTGTAAAATACAATTGTTCTACAGGTTTTATCCTTTTGACAATGAAAAGGAAAAATGTGTGTGCTAACCTTCAATAAACATTTAGAAGATTATATTGAAAGCTCTCCAGATCTGGTAGAAATCAGTCAGAGGTATTGTTGAGTCCACAACCTACAGGAGAGAACTAATATGACTGGTGCACTTTGTTTCTTAGTTTCTAAATCCAGGTAAAGATTGCTTGCCAAAGACAAATACACTACTGTAAATGTAAAGGAAGCCCAA
This sequence comes from Orycteropus afer afer, assembly GCF_000298275.1. NCBI lineage: Eukaryota > Metazoa > Chordata > Mammalia > Tubulidentata > Orycteropodidae > Orycteropus > Orycteropus afer. The sequence goes on from NW_006921649.1 coordinate 3,621,024, forward strand.
AGAGATTTCTGGCTCACAGTGCAAAGATGTAAAAAGTAAAATCAGACTGTTACCACTATATTATCATTCAGAAAAGATGTATTATCTCTACTCAAGAATTTGGAGACCAGGCTTGGTGACAGGTCTTTATCTACAGTCTAGAGTGCTCTGAGATTTTTGCTGGGCAAGATTATGATTCATATTCCCTTTGTGGATCCAAGATCAAGATCTTTTGTCATCTATTTGAAAGTCTTAAACTATCACTTAGAATTGTATAAACGATTTCCACACACAAATAAAAAAGGAATATGATCCAGTGAAAACTGACAAAGTATTGATTTTGAGTACAAATCATGCAGGATCTTACTAGTGGGCTTGTTTATTGTTGCTCCTGGCTGTTGAGTAAATTCTGACTCATAGCAACCCTATGTAAAACACAAAAAAACACTGCATACCACTGTGTCATCTTCACAATCCTTGCTATGCTTAAACCTATCATCGCAGCCACTGTGTCAATCTATCTCATTGAGGGTCTTCCCCTTTTTCACTGTAGCGTGGCTCAATGCCTAAGGCTTTTGACTGCTAACCAGTTAGTGGTTCAAACCCATCAGCCACTCTATGGAAGGAAGATGAGGTATTCTACTTCTATTTACTGCCTTGCAAACCTGATGAGAGTCACTATGAGTTGGAATAGACTCAACGGCAGTGTGTTTTACCAACCATCATATCCTTCTCAAAGGACTCATCTTTTCTGATAATATGACCGAAGTAGGAGATATGAAGTGTGGCCATTGTCACTTTTAATGAGCATTCCTGCTTTGCTTCTTCCAAAACAGATTTGTTCATTCTTCTAATGTTGTTGTTGTTGTTATGTGCTGTCGAGTTGGACCCAACTCATACCGACCCCTCCTTGGGTTTCCGAGGCAGTATCACTACGGAAGTAGATTGCCCAACCTTCCTTCTGAGGAGTGGCTGGTGGGTTTGAACTGCCAGCCTTCTGATTAGTAGTCAAGTGCCTTAGGTACTACGTCCATGTTATTTTCAGTATTCTTCTGCAACACCACAATTCAAGGCATCAACTCTTCTTTGGTCTTCCTTATTCACTGTCCAGCTTTCACATGCATATGAAGCTTTTAAAAATACCATGGCACCTTAGTCTTCATAGGGATATTTTGCTCTTTAATACTTTGGAAAAGGTTTTTTCAACAGATTCACCCCCTGCAATACTTTGTTTGATTTCTTGACTGCTGCTTTCATGGGTGTTGATTGTGGATCCAAGCAAAATGAAATCACTGACAACTTCAGTCTTTCCTCCACTTATCATGTTGTTGCTTATTGGTCGAGTTACAAGGATTTTTCTGTTTTTCTTTATGTTGAGATATTATCCATACTGAAGGTTATAGCCACTGATTTCCCTCAGTAAGGGCATAAAACCTTTTTCAGTTTCAACAAGCAAAGTCATGTCATCTGCATATCACAGGTTATTAATGAGTCTTTCTCCAACTCTGACACCATATTCTTCTTAATATAATCCACCTCCTTGAGTTATTTGCTCAACATGTATATTAATAAATACGGCTAAAGGATGCAACCCTGATACACACTTTCCTGATTTTAAACCAGGCAGCATCCCCTTGTTCCTTTTGAATGACTGTCTCTTGGTCTATGAACAGTTCCCCCATGAGCAAAATTAAATGTTCTGAAATTCCCATTCTTTGCAATGTTATCCACAATCTGTTAAGATCCACACACTTGAATGTCTTTGCATAGTCAATAGAACATATGTAAACATCTTTCTGGTAGTCTCTGAATTCAGCTAAGATTCATCTGACATTAGCAATGATATCCTTCATTCCACATCTTCTAAACTAGCTTTGTCATGTACTTCTGAAACAGTTTTTAAATTGTTTTCAGCAAAATTAAACTTGTATGTGATATTAATCATATTGTTCAACAATTTCCATATTCTGTTGAATCACCTTTCTTTGATTGGTCTTCCAGTTGATTGGTCATGTAATTATCTTCCAAACTTCTTGACATAAACAAGTGTGGGCTTCCAGCGTTGCATCTGTTGAAACATCTAATAGATATTCCATCAAGTCCTAGAGACTTGCTTTTCACCACTACCTTCTTTGCAGCTTGTACTTCTTCCTTCCATACCATCATTTGTTGATTGTATGCTACCTCCTAAAATAATTGGCTGTTGAATTATTCTTTTTAGTACAGTGACTCTGTATATTCCTTCCATGTTCTTTTGATTCCTCCTGCATCATTCAATATTTTGCCTATTGAATCCTGGGAGCAAGAAGCAGAGCTGAAGCCCAAGGTCAAGGGGCTTTCACCTAGCCCCTAGAGCCTGGTACTTTGAACTTGGACTTAAAGACCCCAAATTGTAAGAATAAACTCCTGTTTGTTAAAGCCATCTCATTTGTGGTATATTCCTGCCAGAACAGCACTAGGTAACCAGAACAGTTGGTAAGCTTGTAATCATAAATAAGCTGTGACATGGTCAGGTAGGATGGAAGATCCATTGCTGTCCATGGCACTAAACCCTCACCTTTAAAGCATAGGTGTTTGTTAACTGCCTCACCACTATCGTGTGTACAACAAAATCAAGCATCCCTGATTCTGCATCAGCTTCATAATTGTCAGCATATTCAAGTCCATCATTGTGGCTATTGTAAAAATCTATCTCAACAAGGATATCCTAAACCCTCAATGGCCCTGTACTTCACCAAACATGATGCCCTGCTATAGAGATTGATTCCTCCTGATGACATGCCCAGAGCAAGTGAGTCAGATAAGGTCCTGTTGTAATGCATAAGGTTTTTGTGGGCTAATTTTCAGAAGAATATTTCTAGGCCTTTCTTTCTAGTCCATCATAGCCTGAAAGCTCTGCTGAAACCTCTCCATCATGGGTGACCCTGCTGGTATATGAAATGGGGTGGCATAACTTCCAGTATTGCAGCAACATGAAAGGCAATATAGTACAACTAACTTACAGACCTGTGATGATAAAACCTAGGGAAACTTTTGTTTTCCTAACTTTGGAACATGAGAATTATATACCAAACATTTCTAAAACTCTGACCAAATGAATAAAGGAGTGGTGTGATTATTGTTAGTTGTTACTGTTCTGTGTGCTGTTGAGTCAATTCCAACGCATTGTGATCATATGTGACAGAGTATAACTTCCCCTTAGAGTTTCCCAGACAGCAGTCTTTACAGGAGCCAATTGTCAAGACTTTTCTCTGTGGAGCTGCTGGTAGGTTCAAACTGCCAACCAGGTTAGCACCTGAGTGCTTAACTATTCACTAGGCTTAACAGGGATCTTTGAAAGAGTTGTAGCGGTATAGAATGGAGGAAGCAGAGAAGAAGACAAATGTGTGAGACCATTGAAGAAAACTTCCAAAAAAGATAAAAGAAAAAAAACAGTTTTTCTTTTAAAGAGAT
>NW_006921649.1:3624599-3633992 GCF_000298275.1 Orycteropus afer afer
CCTGGAGTTCAGGGAATGACTATTTTTAGGGATTCCATTGTTAAAGTGGAAGCTAAATTTTTTTTTAATATATTAAAAACATGTTTTCAATTGTCATATTGTAGCAACAAAAATGATTTATATTCCTAGATGGGAACAGTTAATTTCATGTACTTTTTGACATTTTATCATATTTCTGATTGTTACAAGTGTTTTTTTGCCTCTAGTAACTTTAATGAGCATGACCCTCAGTATTGACAATCTACTTATACTTGTGGAGCATATAAACCTGACTAATATTCAGAATTATTGTTCCAACTCAAGGTGCAATTGGTGAAGGTGGTTTTTTTTTTTTTTTTTTTTTCAGCTCTATACTTTGCAAAAGGAACATAGAGAAACAAGAATAATAATGTTTATAATTGCAAATTGCTGGAGATTTTAGATGATTAAGATATGGTTTGGGAGGATTATTTCACATGGATTTCCTACTTGTAAAGTAAATCAATTAATTTTTCTTTTCTCTTTAAAAACTAGTTTTTTCAGGCCTGTATGGAATACAATGTATATTGTAGAGTTTTGAATGATGTAGAAGAAGTTAATTGCTAGAAGCAGCTGTTTCTGAAATAATTTTGCCTTAGTATGTTGAAAGAGAGCTCTAGTAATATATCTGGGCTTGGTGTTACACTGTTCATTTTTAAGTGTTTCCACTTACATTTCATGTACAATATTATCTCACTGAGTCTTCTTTACTAGGCTGTAAATTAATTTACTTACTATTTAACAGGTAAAGAAAATGGAATCCAGTAAGATCACGTGACTTGCTTAGGTTCATTTATCTAACCCTTCATAGATATGAAAGAAGCACTGGTGGCACAGTGGTTAAAGCATTAGGCTGCTAACCAAATGGTCAGTGCTCCATGGGAGAAAGAGGCTATAACTTCCTTCCATAAATGTTTACAGCCTTGGAAACCATATGGAGCAGTTCAACTCTGTCCTATAGGGTGAGTGAGAATCGACTCAGCAGCAGTGGGTTTTGGTTTGGTTCACAGAACTGAAATTTGAAATTGGCTGAACCACTTTCTGCTCCAATGTTTACTTACAATTCCAGAAGAATAAGTATTTTTCTATTGTTCTCTATCAGATTATGTGAAAGTAGAATGGATTTGCATGTCACACTTATTGGATAGTAACTATTAGCTTCTAGGGCTACCAAAAACTCCCTTACAGTTACCATATTGTCTTATATGGCAGTTTTAAAAAGGTGCATATTCAGCTGTTCTGGTCAAAACTCCTATTTCTGGTAATTTTCAGGAAACAGCCATTTCTTAAAATTATCTAATCTTCTGTTTCTGATTTTTATTTTATTCTTTCTTCTTTTCCACAAAAGTTTAATCAAAATGTTCTTTGTATTAAACAGCACTTTCATATATCTAAAATATTTCCACATATAGTCTTATATTTGTTTTTAGACTTTCAAATTATTATATGAAATAATCAAACTAATATTTAAATTAAAATATATATGTTGTTGTTGTTGTGTGTGATCGAGTCGGACCCAACTCATAGTGACCCATCCTTGGGTTTCCAAGGCAGTATCACTATGGAAGTAGATTGCACCATCTTCCTTCCAAGGAGTGGCTGGTGGGTTTGAACCACCAGCCTTCTGGTTAGCAGTCAAGTGCCTTAGCCACTGTGCTACCAGAGCTCCCAAAAAAAATAATATATATATATATATACAAATATATATATAAACTCATAATTGTCTTTCATTTGCACATAGGGGCTTTGAATCTGAGATCTTTGCAAGAGCAAATAAGAGAATCAGACCTATATCACAATGTCTTGAGGCCTAGCCCTGAGTTCTATACCTTTACTCCATAGAATATGTTTATCAAACAAGGGGATGCAAGCAGACAATTTTCCCCTCAGAGGATGTTGTAAGATTTGAAGACATAAGTGGTTGTCCAATCTGAGAACAGGATGCTACTGACATCTAGGTGGTAGAGATACTTCCAAATATCCTACAATACACAAGATGTCCCGCGTAACAAAGATGTTGTTGTTAGATGCCTTTGAGTTGGCTCTGACTCATAGTGATCCTAGGTACTACAGAACAAAACACTGCCCAGTCCTGCGCAATCTTCAGAATCCTTGCTATACTTGAGCCCATTTTTGCAGTCACTATGTTAATCCATCTCATTGAGGGTCTTCCCCTTTTTCATTGACCCTCTACTTTGTCAAGCATGATATCCTTCTCCAGGGAGTGGCCCCTTCTGAACATGACCAAAGTAGATGACATGAACTCTGGCCATTCTCACTCCTAAGGAGCAGTCTGGCTGCGTTTCTTCCAGGACAGATTTATTTGTTTTTCTCGCAGTCCATGGTAACTTCAATATTCTTTGCTAACACCACAATTCAAAGGCATCAATCCTTAATTGGCCTTCTTCATCCATTGTCCAGTTTTCACACGAGTATGAGGCTATTGGAAATACATGGATAGGGTTGGACACAACTTAGTCTTCAAAGAGATATCTTTGCTCTTTAACACTTTAAAGAGCTCTTTTGCAGCAGGTTGGTCCAGTGCAATACATCACCTGATTTCTTGACTGCTGTTTCCATGGGTGTTGACTTTGTGACCAAGTGAAAGGAAATCCCCAATAACTGCAATCTTTTCTCCATTTATTATGATGTTGCTTATTGGTCCAGTTGTGAGGATTTTCATTTTCTTTATGTTAATGTTTAATCCATACTGAACACTGTACCTTTTGATCTTTACCAGTAAGTGCTTCAAGTCATCTTCACTTTCAGCAAGAAACATTGTATCATCTGCAGATCACAAATTGTTAATTGTTCTTTCTGCAATCCTAATGCCCCATTCTTCTTCATATAGTCCAGATTTTTGGATTATTTGCTTAGTATACAGATTGAATTTTAAGTATGGTAAAAGGATACAACCCTGACATGATGCACACTTCCTGATTTTAAACCATGCAGTTTGCTCTTGTTTTGTTCAAACAACAACCTCTTGGTATATGTACAAGTTCCTCATGATCACAATTAAGTGTTCTGGAATTCCCATTCTTCAGAATGTTGTCCATAATGTGTTATGATCCACAGAGTTGAATGCATTTGCATAATCAATAAAACACAGGCAAACATCTCTCTGGTATTCTTTGTTTTTAGCAAAGATCCATCTGACATCAGCAATGATTTTCATCATTCCATGTCCTCTTCTGAATCCAGCCCTCATTTCTGGAAGCTCTCTGTCAATATACTGCTGAAACTGATTTTGAATTATCCTCAACAAAATTTTACTTGTGTGTGATATTAATGATATTTTTCCATAATTTCCATATTTTGTTGGGTCACCTTTCTTTTTAATGGACACAAATATTGATCTTTTGGCCAAGTAGCTGTCTTCCAAATCTCTGGGCATAAAAAAGTATCTCCAATGTTGCACAAATTTTTTGAAACATCTCAATTGATATTTTGTCAATTCCTGGAAACTTGTTTTTTGCCAATTCCTTTAGTGCTTCTTGGAGTTCTTCCTTTAATACCCCTGGTTCTCGATCATATGTTACCTCCTGAAATGGTTGAATGTTGACCAATACACAGGGACTCTGTGGATTCCTTCCATCTGCCTTTGATGCTTCCCATGTCCTTCAATATTTTACCTATAGAATCCTTCAATACTGCAATGTGAAAACTGGATTTTTTCTTCACTTCTTGAGAAATGTTTAATGTGTTTTTCCCTTTTGGTTTTCTAACTCAAGGTCTTTGCACATTTCATTATAATATTTAACTTCTGGTTCTGGAGCTGTCCTTTGAAACTTCAGCTCTCTAATGTCATCATTTCTTCCATTCACTTTATGTACTCTACCCCCAAAAACAAGTTTCAGAGTCTCTTCTGACATCTATGTTGGCCCTTTCTTCCTTTTCTGTCTTTTTAATGCCCTTTTGTTCTCTTCATATACGATGTTCATGATGTCATTCTACAAATCATCTTATCTTCAGCTGTTGGTGTTCAACGCATCAAATGTGTTCTTTAGATGGTCTTTAACTTCAGGTGGGATATAATCAAGGTTGTTTTTGGGTCTCGTGAATTTGTTTTTATTTTCTTCAGTTTCAGCTTAAACTTACATATGAGTAATTGTTGGCGTGTTCCACCGTCAGCTTCTGGCTTTGTTTGACTGAATGTATTGAGCTTCCCCATCAGATCTCCCTACAGGTATAATGATTTGATTCCTGTGTATTTCATCAGATGAGGTGCACTTGTATAGTCACCATTTATTTGGTTGAGAAAAGGTATTTGCGATGAATAAGTCATTGGTCTTGCAAAATTCTGTCATGTGATCTCAAGCATTATTTCTATCACCGAGATCATATATTCCAACTACCTATTTTTCTTTCTTTCCATCTTTCACATTCCAATCACCAGCAATTATAAATACATATTTTGTTGTTGTTGTTGTTCTGTTTTTCCAATTTCAGACTGCACAAGTTGGTGAAAAGTTTCACTTTCTTCATTTTTGACTCTAGTGGGTAGTGCATAAATTTGAATAATAGTGGTATTAACTGGTCTTCTTTGTAGGCATATGGATATTATCCTATCACTGACAGCATTGTATGTCAAGATAGATCTTGAAATTTTCTTTTTGAAGATGAATATGATACCATTCCTCTTAAATTATCCTTCCTGGCATAGCAGACCATATGGTTTTCTGATTCAAAATGGCCAAGACTAGTCCATTTCAGTTAACTAATGATTAGAATATTGATACTTATGTTTCCATTTAGTCTTGACAAATTCAAATTTCCTAGATTCACACTTCATACATTCCATTTCCTAATTATTAATGGATGTTTGCAGCTGTTTCTTCCCATTTTAAGTAGTGCCCCATCAGCAAATGGAGATCCTGAATGCTTTACTCCACACACATGATTAAGGTCAACTCTACTTTGAGGAGGCAGCTCTTCCGCAGTTGTATTTTGAGTGTCTTCCAACCTGAGGAGTTAATCTTCCACTACTGTATCTGACAATGTTTTACTGCTATTCATGAAGTTTTCTAGTAACATGTCAGATGGTGTTTCACTGTTATTCATAAAGTTTTCAGTGGCCAACTCCTTCAGAAGTAGATAGCTCTGTCCCTCTTCCTGGTCTGTCTTAGCCTGGAAGCTCCTCTGGAACCTGTCCACCATAGGTGACCCTATATTTGAAATATTGGTGGCATAGCTTCCAGTCTCGAAGCAACATGTAAGTCACCACAAACTGATAGATGTGGTAGATAACAAAGATAAAAGTGAGGAGTGCTGAAGTTGAGAAATCCTGTCTCTAGAGAAAAAGTCAACATTAATTCTTTCCCATTTTTCCACATATACAGAAGAGTGAATGCTAATTTAGAGATCACCCATTGAATATTGGAATTTAATCCACTATAGACAAAAGTTTACCACATAAAAATATGAAAAGCATCCGGACTTTGGAAGTATTTACCACTGCTTTTGAATTTTAGATCTTCTACTAAATCATATGTTTCCTTCAGATAAACCACTTAATCTTTCTGTGCCTCAATTTCCTCTAGTGTAAAATCAGAATAGTAATTCCCACCTGGCAGGGTTTTTGACAGGATTAAATGTAGAGTAGATTTTTAGCACGCAGAAATTATTATTCTTATTTTTCCCTCCCTGCTTTTCAAGCAGCCATTTCACATTTTGTGGCCTAATGCTCATTGGGTGTTTTCTACATGCTGTAGGCTCCAAAATGTGGAGGACCACAGATCAGGGCCATTCTTAGAATATTATTAAATCACCTTACTGGTAGATACACATACCAGTAGAAGCCTGTCTCTTTCAGATAGTGTCTGGATTTCAGAGCTGCCAAAGGATCCCCTTGGATGAGTAGCATAATTGACAGAAATTATGATTTATTGATTCACTTAGCCCTGATTTGTCTCCCTCAGAATTAGAATGAGCTCAGGGTGTGGTCAGCAGTCTCTGCTAAGGTCCCCAAAGTAGGAAACTGGACTATACAAGGAAGAGAATACATAATGTAACGAGCCAAACTTGGGTTCAATCTTATATGCTTCTCATACAGCTACTAATTTTTATGCAAATAACTGAATGTTTCTGAGTCTCGGTCATCTATTCCATAAAACAGAAATGGCTTAGAAATAAAATAAATGATACATATAATATAATCCTAGGTACATGCTTAATGAATGATAGCTACTCATTTCTTGAACTGTATAACTATCCATGGAAAGTATGCTTAAATCCCAGTTTCTAACTATATGCATTATAAAGTTCATGTCAACTCATTCCTACTGCATAATAATAATAATAATAAACCTTATAAGCAGGGTCTCACAATATATTTTTTTTTACTTAGCTTTGCATGTTCAACCTCTTTTTTTTTTCTAAACCTCCAAATAAACATGAGATCAGCATCAGATAAAGTGTTTACTCTATTTTTTTTAATAAATCTTAACTTAATCTGATTCTTATGTTCTGAAACTCTGTACTTGGTACTAGGGCAAGAATCTCTCTTTAGGGCAAGAATCTCTCTTTAGGACCTCTGGTCCTTTGCAGTTTTGATGTGATGAAAATCTGGCAAGTTTTAGTGACATAACTATCACTGAAAAAGGAGATATTGAAATAGGACCAAATGTGGGTTCCTGCCCAGTGCGCAGTCAGGAGAGAACAGTTTACACACTGAGTGATTAAGAGGAGAGAAAATTGTTTATTGCAAAGCAGAAATGCAAGAAGGCAGGGGTACTCGTACCCAGATCTGACTCCTCGAAAATCCATCGAATTACAGTTTTGTAGGTTTCAGAAGAGAGGGTTATGCATATTAATAAAATTATCAGGAATTTGGACATAAGAAGGTTGACAATTGGCTGAAATTTCCTTTGCCTCAGTTTAAAGAGACTGTAGTGTTTTGATCCAGTGAGCTTGCGTACTGGATGAGTCACACCAGCTTCCTGTCATCAGCTGGTTGGGGCTTAGGCAGAGGGAAAGTGTTAGTTCCCAGTAACTCTGTTCCTCTTTGTCCCACTGTACATGTCCATGGGCCAGAGTTAATTTTCTAGTTGTTTTCTAAAACACACTAACGTGTTTATCATCTGTGCCTAAGGAAATAGCAGGAAATAATTTTTTTTTTTTTCCATTCTGTTCTTAAGGAACTGAGCTTATTGTATTTACTCATCTGTCTCCAACTGGGGTGCTATGTGTTTACTCATCTATCTCCAACCGGGGTCTGGAGTGGGGAAATAGTTGAAGGTAATTAAGTTTACTTATCTATTCCCACCCAGGGTCCTATCTGTTCTAATTATCTGTTTTAACCAGGGTGGGGAAAATAGTTTTGACTTTACTCTGTTTCAATATCCTTTCCATGCATCAACATCCATGTCCCATGAAAGAGTGTAGGGGAAAACCTCAGTAGAAATGAGAACAGTTTGACTTTATGACTTTCACTCATTAACTTATTTCTGAGGGAATTTAACTACCTTCTTCAGAATCTTGAGACAATTAGTTGAGCATTTTAGCCTTCAATCCAAGTAGAGAGACCAGAAAGATAGTGCAATGGTACAGATATTACATATTCTATAGAAAAAGAGAAGACAAAATAGTTCAATACAAAAGTCTTCCACAATATCCCATTACAGTTCCCCAATACTTAAGGAAATAAAGAAGTCTACAAGAACATGGGCAAGAAATATTAGCAAAAGTTGTTTCAAATTCACACCTTGCTTTTTTAGTTGGGAGGCCAGAAGTCATCCCCAATTCTAATTCACTCTTCTTTTTTTAAGCTGCTAAAATGCCCATGTCAGTTTGACAATTCAGGTCATCAGGTCTCCTCTACCTTGGGCCTTTGCCCCTTTATTTGTGGCTAAGACACTTGCCTGCTAACCAGAAGGCTGGCGGTTCAAACCCACCAGCCACTCCTCAGAAGGAAGGTTGGGCAATCCTACTTCCGTAGTGATACTGCCTCGGAAACCCAAGGAGGGGTCACTATGAGTCAGGTGTGACTCGACGGTACACAACAACAACAACAACATTCACTTATTCAGTAACTCAACAAATATTTATTGAGCATTTTGGGATTCTGGGTATAATGATGATTTGAATACTAATATTGTTCACATAAAGTGTAAAATCTAAAAGGATTTAGTGAGGGAAGTATAAAAAACAAGTAATGTTTGAAATAAACTATAAATGGATGCATTGGAAAACTCTATGGAACAGTTTTATTGTATAACACATGAGGTTACCATGAGTAGAAATCAACTCAACAACAACTAACAACATCGACACTACACGAGTTAACACATTTGAAGTAAACAGTATAACAGTAACATACTCTAGATAGAGAGGTTATATGAGGTCCCATAGAAGAGGTGATAATTATGTTGGGGCTTAATTTTGTATGTCTTATGAGTGTGAGTGACTGTGTGTGTATGTTGGGGAGGGATGCAAGGAAGAAAAAGAGGAAGAGCATTTCAGATTGAGTGAAAGCATCAGAGAAAGGCAATCTCTCTCTAAAACAGTACTATTCTGAGTTTCCTCAGAACCTGTCTAGATGCCTTGGGAATTAACAGGATCAGTTGAAAGGTACAGTACAATTTTATGTAACATGCTGATTCTCCCAGTAAGATACCTAACAAAATCCTGTCTCCTGATGTAATCACCCAATACAATGATTCAAAGGTGAATTGTAGATCTTTTCAGTAAAGTCATGGGTGGCATAGCTTGGATCAAGTTAATTATTTAAATGCTTCTGACTTTCCTTGAAACAATTGTCCAAAGAAAGCTGCCATCTGAGTTTACAAGAGTCTAAATATCTGGCATATTTACCATCGTAGGGTGTGGAATATGTACTTTTTCAAAAGACAGATATAAATATGTGTCCTTTGTTTTACATACTGTCCTTTCTTTAACCAGTTTCTGTCAAGTCCGTTTCAATCCATGCCAACCCCATCCGTGTCATAGTAGAACTGTACTCCATAGGGCTTTCAATGGCTGCTTTTTTTGAAGTAGGTCACCATGACTTTCTTCCAAGGTGCCTCTGTGAACTCAAACCTCCAACTTTTGGTTAGCAGTCAAATGTGTTAACTGTTTACACTACACATGGATTTGTCCTTTGTTTAAGGAAAAATAAAGAGGCATCTTTGGATTTTTCCTTGACTTTCCCAAGGAGAGTTATATTCTTCACTCACTTCAACCTCTGTTTTCACCCCTCCACTCTCTCCTTCTCAGTTCCCCCCCCCACACACACACACACTTTGTTGTTGTTGTTGTTGTTATTTGCCATCGAGTCAGCCCCGACTCATAGCAACCCCTCCTTGGGTTTCCAAGGCAGTATCACTACGGAAGTAGGATTGCCCAACCTTCCTTCCAAGGAGTGGCTGGTGGATT
>NW_006921649.1:3634772-3649936 GCF_000298275.1 Orycteropus afer afer
TCTAGGAAAATGTACTATTTTTATTCTTGAACTTCACACACCCTCTGGCACCTGACTCATCCCACCTCCTATCTATTACACTGAGAAACATGTCTGTAACAATGCAGGCACATGTGTATATTTTTTTCTAGAGAGAGGGTTAATCAGAATTCTAAGATAGTCTATTTCCCAATTTTTAAAAAATTACTTATATAGCAAGTGCATGAACCAATAAAAGAGTGCAAATATGAACACCTGAGATGCTAAAAATAAACACATTGTCTTTAGTAAGCTTTTTCTTCTGTCCAAAAGCTTCCAGATATTTCCAGGTGTTTGCACTTGGATGGGATATTTTCTCCAACTGTTGAAATGCAGATATTAAGAGCGTTATCAATGAAAGCTGTTTTTCATTGTTTTTGATTGCTGCAGGAGAACACACAAGCCTGCAGCTGAGATTCATTGAAGCACTGTTCCCTTCCTCAGGGAGCTGTTATTTCAATAAAAACAATGGAATCAGTTAGCATAGGTAATAAAATAATTATAGTAATTTATTTTGGCTATTAAATGTTGCATCCCCTTAGCTAATCATCCACTTCAAGCTATTATTCAAAGTGTTCTGCTCTTTTTTGCCTTTAAGTTAAACATCATGAATTTCTATGCACTGATAAATCCAAATCTAATAAATTCCTGATGTGTTTCTTTGCGCTGTGACTACCGACAACTCTCTCTATCTTGCTAATTCAATGTTACTCAACACCAGTAAAAGATGTTTTCTAACACATGATAAAAGCAAAGAATTACTTGTTACCTAACTTTATACCAAGTTACTATATATTTAGCCTTCATTACTTTATGAGCACAAGGAAATATCTGAAAAGATTTTAATTATGTATCCTCAGAGAGCTGTACTTTTTAAAATAACCACAAACATTTCATGCCAACAGTTGGTCCATGAAAGGATATCTCTCAGAATTCAAAAGATCTTGATAGTATTTCACCGTATGAGAGTTAGGTTTTTGGTTAATTTCAGTTCTAGTTAGTTTCATGTAGCTTCATTTTGATAAGCTCTAAACCAGGCATATGAAATAACGTGAAAGCCACAGAGTTGTTTTCCTGTTCTGCAGGCATGTTATGTGAATTTTCAGAGAAAAACCAAACTGGCATCCCGGCTTCTCATTTTCAGATTCTAGACCATTAAACAAAAGAACCAGCAGAAATTACTTCAAATGATTCCGGGGAGTTCGCATATTCAGGGTTTAACACTCAATACATCTTTGTACTACTATCAGTGCACTTTAAAGGGAACATTTCACTCTTTCACCTTCCTCATCCTTCTCATGCTTTTGAGCTTCCCAAATAAATCTACACAAGTTTTATTTTAATTAAAAGCATACAACTGCTGGAAAACTTCATTTAGTATGTGTTCCAAGAATAATTTCTAAACCTAAAATGTAACATATTTGTGACCATTTTAGTTAACTGTATTTGGATTTTAAATACACATTTTTTGAGTTTGTGATGAGTATCAGACAATTAAAAACACTGAGAAATCTAATGATATTTTTTGATGATAAAATTGTAAAATCAGAAATTTCAAAAACTTGTTTCCAAAGGAATAATTTTCTTTCTTTACCTTTTTAAATAGTGCTTTGAGTGAAAGTTTACAGAGAAAATAGTTTTCTGACATTCTTTAGTTGATAATCATCTTACAAAATATTCTAATAAAATAGGAGGAAAGAAATTTCACATTTAAAAAACAGAAGCTTATGAGTTGAAATAAAAAATATGTTAATGTTTTTTTACTCCAGAAGGCTGGTGGTACAAACTCACAAGCCATTCCTGGGAAGGAAGGTTGGGCAATCTACTTCCATAGTGATACTGCCTCAGAAACCCAAGGAGGAGTCCCTATGACTTGGGTCCAACTTGATGGCAAAAAAACAACAACATAAAGATCTCAGTTTTACACCATTTATTTGTCAATGTCAGCAATGTTTTTTAGGTAAAACAGAAACCACCACCAAGCGATTGTAGGGTTTTGTAACAATTTTGGCATTAAGAAAAAAAAAAAAAAAATCACTGCCTTTGAGTCGGATCTAACTCATAGCAACCCCTCCTTGAGTTTCCCAGGTGGTACAACTACTTGGGTTTCCCAGGTGGTATCACTATGGAAGTAGATTGCCCAACCTTCCTTCTGAGGAGTGGCTGGTGGGATAGAACCACCAGCTTTCTGGTTAGCAGTCAAATGCCTTAGGCACCAGAGCTCCTAATTTTGGCATTGTGCTTTGGAATTGGTGGAGCTTTTCAATAAAGTGAAACACACACACACACTTTTGCACTTCTTTTCTTCTCCATCTAAATACCCACTGAAATGTACTGATTCTACCTCCTTTTTTATCTTGGTATTTATAAGAAAGTGAAATTATTCTAGCAAGGCATTTGACATTATCTGCAATTCCTTACAGTAGGAAACAAGAGCCTTTAACTGTTGGATAGTGCCTAAGGCATGTGACTGCTAACCAGAAGCCTGGAGGTTCAAACCCTCCAGCCACTCCTCATAAAGAAGGTTGGACAATCTACTTCCATAGTGATATTGCCTTGGAGGAGTCACTATGAGTCAGATCCCACTCTACGACAGTTAGGTTTTTTTTTTTCTTTTACTGGTGGATAATTGGTCATAATCAAGCTAACTACAGAGTCTCAGAGTCCAAGCCCTTAACTCTTTGTTTTCCTAATAATGGTATCAATTGTTCATACAAATAGTAACCACAACTTGCAGACAATCAGCTTCAAGTTTCTGAAGGACCTACTGAAAGTCATGTTTGTTATGTTTTTATTTTAAATCATATCAAAGTCTTTCTTAAAAGTAGATGGACTTTGTTAGGGTAACCCTAACTCTCTTTGTTGAGATATAACTTGAGGATGATTTGTTTCAAGCCTACGCTGCTGCACAGGAACCAGCCAACGAAGCACTCATTCACAAAGGTGGCTGAAGTGAGATAGGAGATGGGAGATGAAGATGAAGAAGTTCATTAGGTCAGAAAGGGGAGAGAGGAGATTTTATGCACCCATTGGTACATAGCGATCATTTTCCAAATCAACATCAGGGTTAAGGTTGAGGATTTTCTCTAGATGTTACAAATTTCATGGTTTTTCCTCCTTCTACTTTTTTGTTTTATGTTTTATAACGACAGAAATTTTCCTTGTTGAATTTCTCTCAGGTCCCTCACTCTTTCATAAACAGCTTTGGCCGTAGCTATTAACCATGGCAGAAAATATTTACCATGTACATAGTAGTCTTGATTGGATGAATTTTCCCTATCCTAGAATATATTCTATTAAGAAAGAATATTTTTAAGGTTTTATGGACCTAGTTGCTAAATTAGAATTGGTTTATTGGGAAAAACATTTAAATTAGCTTCTTTTGTTTAAAAAGTATTGAATAGCTAGGAGTCAGAAAGTGATTTCACAAAGGAAATATAAATGTATTTTGACGAATTTAAGTAGTACAAAGAACACAAAGAGCTTTGCATGTAAATTGACTTTATAAATTACGTATTATAAGCTGATATTAGAATGTGGTAATATCCATGGAAAAATTCCAGTCAACATAAAATTTGAGCTCTTTGAAGATATGGCCAAATCTGTTCTCAGAAGTAATAGAAAAATTCTGCCAGTGATGGACTTAACACAGTGGATAACCTTTTCATTAGACAATTATGTGTTTCAGACCATAGGATATTCAGTATATATTTTTGTTGTACTTTTTCAGATGTCAATGACCTTATTTCATAAATTTTAAGTCATACTGAGGTTTTAAACCTAAAAAAAAAATCAATAGATGAAACATTGTACACTATTTTATGTCCATTGAAAATATATTTTTATTCTCTGTTTAAAAGAGAAAAACATACTGCTCAAAGCTTTACCTAAGCATCAATAAAAAGAAAAACTATTGAAACACCTGGGTGATAATTACTGTGTCTTGGATTTTACAGCAAAGTGCTTTTGTATCTTTGTAGCATTTGCAGTTCTAATCCACTTGGTACAATACCCTAGGAGAGGAGGCAAGAAATGTAAAATCATTAATCCATTGAGCAATGTTAAAAATAAATAAATAAATAAAAGTGGAGGGAAAAATGTGTTACTCTAAGTCCAGCTTTCTTACCATCACAATCAATAGAAACAAATTTGTAGTCACAGTTCATTTGAAGTGACACTAATTAAAAAGAAAATAGTGTGTAATTAATGTGTAATTAAATTGCAATTCCTAATTAGTTTATTTGGGCTATTAGGAATTTACCATTTAAGCTTGCAAGAGAACCAAGTGAATTTTGTCTGAATCTAACGTAAAATATATGTCTAAACAGTACAGAGAGTTCTGTACTGCTAGAGTATAGATCCAAGACTATTGAGTAAAAATAAAAAAAGAGATAGATTATAACTCTTTTTTTATTATTATTAAAAAAAAATAGTCCCATCTAAAAGCAAAACAAACTACCTGCTCTAGATGGATGGTCCCCAACATGGACAAAAAAAGTGGTGAAATCTGCTACCTACTGACCATTTCATAGGACGCTAGAGAATGCAGGGGTACAAATTTACAACGGGAGACTTATGACTGCTTAAGTCATATACTGCTATGACTGCATGGTTCTAATAAGCATACAGGATTATACATATTAAACTGAGAGCTCCTGAATATGTTC
This sequence comes from Orycteropus afer afer, assembly GCF_000298275.1. Lineage (NCBI taxonomy): Eukaryota > Metazoa > Chordata > Mammalia > Tubulidentata > Orycteropodidae > Orycteropus > Orycteropus afer. The sequence continues at coordinate 3,639,458 of NW_006921649.1, forward strand.
TATGTTACCTGTGCTGGCCTCTCATGATAAATGCAAAAGCTATAAATAAAAGTAGTCCTGCCTTGATTTCTAACTCCAAGCTGCCCATTTGTCTCTTCCCACTACCTTCCCTGAGAAGATAAGAAAAAGGAGATGATTTTAAGGATAACTATTTTTTCTTCATTTGGTAAACAGGTTTACATCTCATTCCCCTGTTTGGGAAACTTCCAAAAGCAGACAGAAGCAGGGACTTGTCACATTATAAATGGTCCTTAGCAATTGTTTTTGACATGGCCCTGCATCTTAGGAAAAGATAATCTTCCTGCTATCGTCTTATAACCCTCTAATCAGACAGAATCATGCAGTGTTTAAAGAAATTATTAATAATAAAATTAATTAATAAATAAATTAAGTATCAGAATTTTATTTCAATTAGTTTACAGGATATGACTGCACTAAAGATGAAATGCAAGCACCCAGTAAGAGAAAATCCAAATCACAGAGTGGCAGACTAGGGGAAGTGTCTTCACAAACCAAATCTCCTAAGGGAGAAGAGTCCAGCTGCCTTAAGCAGAAAAAGAAGAGCAGAGTTAAGGGATCTCAAGTAAAAGCAGTGTAAAATGTGGCTTCAGTGGTAAATCACAGCTATTGCAGATTGTCACAGTCTCCAAAATGTTCTAGATGGCCCTTCAGAAATAGGTCAATTAGGCTGCTGCTTCTTCTTTTTTATGAAAATAAATTGAGAATTAAAAAGAAAAAGAGGAGTTATTTTTTATTGATTGTTTTATTTTTGATTGTTGTACTGTTTTGTATTGGTCTTGTATTGTTGGTAGGGATAAACGAAAAAACCAAACTCACTGACATCGAGTCAGTTTGACTCATAGCGACCCCTCCTTGGGTTTCTGAGGCAGTATTTCTATGGAAGCAGATTGCCCAATCTTCTTTGCAAAGAGTGGCTAGTGGGTTTGAACTACCAGCTTTCTGGTTAGCAGTCAGATGCCTTAGGCACTATGCCACCAGAGCTTCTTTGGTAGGTCCTGGTGTCTGTACTTCCCAGCACTGAATTGTTTGGCATTTGCCAGTTTTTTTCATTGGAACAGAATGAAAATAATTGGCAAATGCCAAACAATTGAGTACTGGGAAGTACAGACACAGGATCACACTGAGGTACCTGTTGTTGTTGTTGGTATGTGCCATGGAGTCAGACCTGACTTATAGCGACCCCTCCTTGGGTTGCCGAGGCAGTATCACTATGGAAGTAGATTGCCCAACATTCCTTCCAAGGAGTGGCTGGTGGGTTTGAATCACCAGCCTTCTGGTTAGCAGTCAAGTGCCTTAAGCCCTATGCTACCAGGGCTCCTACTGAGGTACCTAGAAACCAGGATTTAATGGGCTGTGGCAACAGAGCAACACCATATGAATGAACCAACTGCAATAATATCCCTCTTTTGTCTGATTGCACTCAGAATTCACATATCCAGAAAATGCATCATGACTGGGCTTGGGTCACCTGTTTCTCCTCTGGCCTGCTGAGGTTGGGGTACATTTAATGTCAGGACCAACAACACTGCCTGCTGTGGGATAGTTCCCAATAGAAAATCAGTACACTCTCATGAAAATAAAGGGATTGGGATGTTGAACAGGAAAAACAAATAGCTAGTAATGTACAGAAAACAAAAGAAAAATAAAAACACTTGTCTCCCAGAAGGAGCAGAAAAATAGGCTTTCAACATTCATTCCACACCTATTGATCATCTGCAGAGTGTGAGGCACTCTAGTCACATTAAAACCAGATTTCCTTCACACAGCTGCCTATAGGGAGAGTACATTATGAAAAGGAGACCCTGGTCTTTTCATAGTCATGCATTAAGACTAAATAACTGTATTTAGGTTTATAGTGTTATTTTTCTTCCACTTGAAGATCATTCTTCTCTCATTTGAATTTTCTCTTTTAAATCATGTTCAGATGATGTAGATGAAGGCTTCAGTCTCAGCCTGGCTTGTTTTTTTTTCAGTGATCAATGTAGGACACTATGTGATATATTCACAACATAGGTAAAGTAATGATAGCATCATGCTAGCTATTAAAATATCTCCAATCACAAAAGTGGTCTAATCTTTGTCACGATTTTTTATTTGCAGGCAATAAGCAGATAGAATAGGTTACAGTGACAGAAACAAAAACTCATTCAAATGAGATCAAGAACAAAAATGGAAATTATTAGAAGCCTACAAAGGTATCTCATGGCAACTAAGGTCAAGAACTCAGCTGAGCCTCATGATGGACAAACTGGGGCCTGGGAAGAGACACCAAAATCTCTGCCATTGAATAACCAAACAATTTGTTCCCTTGCCTTCTTTGGATCTTAAAGCAAAAGACATCAAAGTAACGCCAACCCCGATTGTTCTGTTAACTACCAAAATAACACCCTTCTCTTACCATAACACTGCCTGCGGATTTACCTACTTCCCTTTTCTAAAGCCCTTAACATTTTCATCAGTCAGCATTAAAAAAGAGACCTCAACTATCTTAATGGCTTGTAAAAATAAAAATTTGTCACTCATACCACATGCCTGTCTCAGTGCCATATGGGTAATATATGTGTATTTCATATACAGTAGAATGTTGAATAGGACTCCCTCAGCTTTTGAAGAGTTGTGGCTGAGACTGGAAACTAAGTTGAAATGCAAAGCATTGTGTACTTTCTGTGCTACAAAGAGCTACTAAACAGACCTGAAAATTTGGAGCCAGAAAACCCCAGACTAAACAAACACAAACATACCTTTCACTTCTCTCATCAGCTACTGGCCTCTCTAGTCCCTTTCCTAACAACCTCAGTTCCTGTAGAAAAGGGATAAAAGAAAGTCAGGCCAGTATCAACATCACAGGCTGTTTTGGGAGTTTAGGATTGGTTGTGAAATGTTTCCCTCCCTTCTCCACATAAAGGAGCTCTGGTAGTGTAATGCCTAAGGTGTTTGACGGCTAACTAGAAACCTGGGGGTTCAAACCCACCAGCCACTCCTTGGAAGGAAAGTTGGGCAATCTATATCCATAGTGATACTGCCTCAGAAACACAAGGAGGGGTGGCTATGAGTCAGATCTGACTTGAGGGTAGTGGGTTGGATTTGGTTGTTTTCTCCACATAAAGTTTTTTTTGTTTTGTTTTGTTTTCCTCTCTCTCTCTAAAAAGAATGTATGCGCTTCAGTGTAGGTAAAGGGTATACTAAATGAGTATCACATAAAGACTGGGGGTGGCAGCAAGAAGGAGAAACTAACACTTCTTCTGTTCCCTGTTTATATTCCTGCTTAGACAAAATATTTGTTACTCTGGTCCCATGACAATCTCAGTGGGAGAAAGACAATTGGTAAAATATGCCAGGTGAGGTGAGTGTTTTACCAATTGAGCAGTCTGCATCTCTATCTTAACAAGAATTTCCAATGGGTCACGTAGGCACTAGGAAAGTAACTAGTTTAAACCATAGTGTTAGTTTCCTACATACAGCCTGAGCTTTGGTGGAAGATGGAGGAATGGAGGAACTTACTTAAGGTTTAAGCACTCATGCCAGGGAATCAGGCAAATAGGGAGGCTCTGTGGGGCCCTCTAGAGAATCTACATGCATATGCCTATGAAAGCCAGCTTAGGAATGCCTAACACACAGGAGAATTGATCTTTGGTATTAGTCAACAAGAGTCGCTGAGTGGTACAAGCTTGAACATGCTCAACTGCTAAACAAAAGGTTGGAGGTTCAAGTCTATTCTTGGAAGAAAGATCTGGTGATTTCCCTCCAGAATATTAACCCTAATAACCCTGTGGAGCCCATTTCTACAATAACACACATGGGGTCACCATGAGTCAGAATCAACTTGATGGCAACTTTATATGTGTGTGTGTGTGTGTGTGTGTGTGTGTGTGATTAGTCAACAAGGATGGAGTTGCAGGCTCAAGGAATTAAGAAAAGGGTCAGTTGAACTTGCCTTTCTTTTTCCCGTTCCCCCAAGAGAATTTAAACTCATAGAGAGGAGCTGAAAACAGAACTTTAAACCATATAAGAAATTAAAATTTTACATTGGACTGTCCAGAGTTGTAATAAACAAATTTATTCAGAATATTACAGAATCTTCCTAAGTTGTTGTAAAATAGACAGAAAGGAAGGTTTAGTCATCAGAGTTGATATCAATAATTGGAGAGAAATAAATTCATTTAATTTTTACACATGAGTGAGCTCTGATTCCTCAATAAATATGTTAAACATGAAACTGAATAAATGCCATGAAGGGCTCAAAAATCTCTTGAAGTTTTTCTATTATCTACAGAAGTGTATTTTTCAAATTACCTTTCATAAAATGGGCATACCATGAAAGAATATTCCATGGTATGTTAAAACAAGTTATCGCATACCACATCACCACTCCAGGGTAGTACTATAACCAAGAAAACTTTAATCTGGGCTTTCCCAAATGGAAAATATATTTATTTTTACAGTATTGCTCTTAACTTCCTGCAAAAATAGTATTTCACAAACTCCAGCTACCTTAGGAATAGAATTCAGTGTTAATTTGAAAACTGTGCAGTGTCTTACATATGGTCCTCCAGAGTTCTTGGGTAGGCAAATGGGTAATGCACAACCAAAAAGTTAAGGGTTTGAATCTACTCAGAGGCACCTTGGAGGAAAGTGCTGTAGATCTACTTCTGAAAAATCAGCCACTGAAAGCTCTTTGTTGTACAGCTCTACTCTGACATACACAGAGTCACAATGAATTGAAATTAACTTGACACCAACTGGTATGTGCTCCTGCACTCTCTAGACCCTACCTAAATTCACAACTTCACTTACCTTCCCATGCCCTTCTTAAACTAGACAACTTCTACAATTCTCCATAACATCCACTTCTATGATTTTGGCTCCCCACCTTTGGTATTTTCATTGCTCATTCTGTTTATTTCTGTTCAAATCCTCCCTACTTTTTCAGTCCTAGTCCAAGTTCTACCTTCTAATCTTCAAAGTTTTCCCTAAACTAATTAAAACTTACTCACTATTATTCTCTACATTAACAGAACCTTACAAAGCAGGCATTTACACTATTTAACATGGACTCCCTTTTATTATTATTACTCATGGTACTTCTAACAATATTAGCACATATTTATCAAGTGATTACTATCAATCAATGACTGTGTTCAGTTCTTATCAAAGCAATCCTATAAGTAATCGTATTACCTTTGTTTTACTAATAAAGAAAGAGAAGCTTAGATAGGAAAAATAACTTGGTCATGATCTTGCAGCTAATAAACAACAGTCTGGACACAATTCTAAGTCCATCTGAATCCAAACCCATACTCTTAACTACTATACAATCATTACTCTTCCTCTTTGTATGCAAAGATTATGTTATATTCGTGAAAATAAAGTGCCTTCCAGTTATCTAGGAAGCATGTTTAGAATTAAATCAAAGCTATGTGACCTCAGCATCATGAAGTAATGGGAAAGTATATCCATTTGTCTGACATTCCAAAGCACTAAGTTTTTGCAATCCACCTGTCATTTGCTCCTTTGAAATTTTCTTCCTAGGATATCTCATTATGATGCATCACCTAAGTTCCTCTTAGTTACAACATCTAATGCAACATGACTAGCGCAACCTGAGCACATAAGCCCTGGAGAACTGAAGAGCAAGAAGGTTGTTTTCTCCACACTGTGGATTTAAAGGAAGCTATAAAAATATATGTTAAAGGTCAGCAGTGAACCTTCGAGTTAAGAACCCTGCTGTGGAAGGGTCCCATCCTTCTTCATAGTGCACCAAACTTCTGTATTCCCATGAAAATTGGGTTGAATAAGCCATGCAAGCAAACCACTTTTTTTTTCCAAGAAAATTGCCTTATTAATGTGCATTATGGAAATAGTGCTCCATGTCCGACCTAACAAGAAGAATTTGGACTGTGTGTGCTTGTAGAAAATTGGTTCCTGTGTTTTCCATCCCAGTGGATTCGAGGGAATTTTCTAAAACTCATTTTCAGTGTCTGCCTTCTTCAAAAATCCCTTTCTTTGAAAACAATCCCCTCTGACATGACCTCCTTCCAAAACACCCCAGATGCTAGCCAGACATGGCATTGGCTCAGCAGTTCAGTGACCCCAAATAAATGTTTCATGGGGACTTGGGTCTCAAGACCAAGAAGAAATCAACTTAAAATAACAGCATAGTCAGAGAGTTGCTGTTGTTGCTGGCAGGTGTAATCAAGTGAGTTCCAATTTACATTAACCATTTGTACAATTTAATGATGCACTGCTAGGTCCTGCACCATCCTCACAATTGTTGCCATCTTTAAGCCCATTGATACAGACATTGTGTCAATCCATTTTGTTGAGGGTCTTCCTCTTGTTCACTGATCCTTTACTTTACTAAGCATGATACATTTCGCCAGGAACTGGTTCTTCATGACAACATTAACCAAAGTACAAGAGGCAAAATCTTGCAATCTTCACTTCTAAGGAGTATTCCAGACTTCACCAAGACAGATTTGTTTGTCCTGAAGTCCATGGTATATCCCATATTCTTTGCCAACACCATAATTCAAATGTGGTTAGGTTAACCATGTGTATTATGGAGGCCTGTAGACTTGGGTTCAGATGTTGGATCTGTCCAACAGTAACCGTGAAACCAAGGGAGATTTATTCATGATGTCTAAGAATTAATTCCTTCACTTTATAAATAGTAGAAAAGTAGATACTAAAATGTTTGCTTCCCCTTCTTAAGGTTATTATCAAATGAAATGTGACAATGCTTGGAATTGGGCTAGCATGTTGTCCAATATAAAATGAGCCTCAGTAAACAACAGCTGATGAATTCAGTAATGACAATACATTTTATACTAAAGTTTATGATTGTTAGTTTATTTTCAGCTGAATGGATGCTTTTAAAAAAGATTATAGGGGAGGTTAGCTTATAGAAGGTGAGCAAATCAAACTATAATGGAAAATTTTCATATATTGAAGGTACCAGTACATGATAGATGTATTTTAAGTCTGGGGAAGGGGTGAATTTTGAAGTCATAGGAAGCAGAAAGTGATCCTCCTCTTCACCTATGCTACTTACCTTGTGAGTTTCAAAGCTTACCAAAAAAATAAACATACAAAAAAAAAAAAAAAAAAACACAGCCATCAAGTGGATTATGACTCATAGTGACCGACTGAATGCCTAATACTAAGGAAGATTGACCAACCTTCCTTCCAAGGAGTGGGTAGCAGTCAAATGCTTTAGGCACTGAGCCACCAGAGCTCCTACAAAGCCTATAGTAGATAAGATTTAAGGGTTGATTTAATGGTGCAAAGAAAAGGATTTTCCCCCCAAGGCAAAACTCTATCTTTGGTCTCCTTGGAGCAGGATGGAAGTTTCAAATTCCAATGGTTATAAATTTTTTTTTTTAATTTATTTCTCCACAAATTTCTTTGCTTGTTCCCCACATAAAAAAGCAAGAAGGTTATTGATCACATTTTTTTATCTAAAAAACACTACCATAAGCATGTTTCAAATATCCCAATAGCTCAATTTTATATATAGGCTTCTTCTCAGCTAGCATAGATTCTGTGTGCCTATTTTTTTTTTTTTTAAATGCTTTTAATCATGAGCTCTGAAACTATGGAACTGTGATAACTGCAACAAAAGAGGAAATGTATTTTTCCATGTGGTCTACGCTGTATTTAAAATTTAAATATTTAAAACCTTGAGGAAAACATCATATAGGTTAATTTCAAAATTTCTAATACCATTTTCTTCTAGGCTTTCTTTAGTCTCTCCATTTTCCAATCAGTTTACTGAAGAGAAATCAAAGACTAGACAGGCTAGAACTAAGGAAATAAGGATGAAATATCAAGGGGAAAGAGGAGATGAAAAGGGAAAAGAAAGGAGATATTAATAAAAAGAAAATTAAAGTTAATTCAAATTGTATGGAAAATAAAAAGGATAAATATGTCAAAAATGAGAAAATAATATTATAGGAGAAGACAATTTTGTTAAACAAATTTACCACTTAAATTTCTGATGATAGGCAGTTAAATGTCTTTAGAAGGTCCTATGGACAAGTTTCTGAAGCTCCCTTTCCTCCAAGATTTTACTTGTGCTTATTCAGTGGATCTACGAAAATAAGGATGCTTTCGAGCTATTGATTGGTGCAAATGTGGCTTAATAGCAGGATCATTACTTTTTTAATCTTGGAACTGCCATCCCCTACTATTTTCAACTGAACTTCAAGTTGTTCGATTACTGGCTGCCATTACTAATTGTTTTTAAATGTTGTGGGACATATCTAGTTCAGGAAGTTTTGTTCTTCAGCAATAGAATTTTTTTTTAGAGGGTAATAATTTTTAGGACTTTATCTGCTCAGATTAAAGGGCATGATATTTTGAATGACTTAAACAATCTTGAAAGAAGAAAGGCAGAATTTGTTTGATCAATTAGAAAAAAATGTGATCTCATTGATTCCTAAATAAAAGATAATTTGGGTCACTATGCCCATTTGTCCAGCAGCATTAAAATGATGCATTCCTATAGATTTACATGGGTTGATCTCTCTTCTGTCCTACAGTTCTTTACTGGAATTGTAGAGAAAAGGTCAAATGGGGGATAATATGTCAAAAGGCTGTAATTAAGATTTAGAAAGATTAATACCGATGGTATTTAATGAAATTGGCTTTTAGAGGAATGCTCATCTATTACTTTGATATTTAACTTTTTTTTTTTCCTATTAAAATGTTAGTGCTGAATAGACGCACAAAATCAGCATCAAAAATGTGAGTTTATATAGCTTTCAATGAAAGTCCATGACTAACAGACAATTGGAGATATTTTGTGGTGCTGATGGCAAAATTTGTTAGCTTTTCCACTTGAGATACAACTTGTATTTTTTTTTCACTGCTTGGATTTATTATTATTATTATATTTGAAGTTAAAAAAAGTCCCATACTTGCATCAATGTGTGTGTGTGTATACATACACATATATAACATCAATTTTTTCACAGACAGGAATTAATTCCCTCTCCCCCTCCCAAAGGGAACACTGTGGTTAAATCTAGCATATCACATTGAAAAAATACTCTGTAGTCTAAATTAAAGACTGATGCCTTTTGGTGTTTTGAAGAAGGAGCTGTTTCAAATTGTAAGGAAATTTCCATTTCAAAAATAGCTACTGAACTATCACAATGACTGCTTTGCATATATTTTAGGTCACAAAAATACCATTGTTATTTTTTACTATGGATATGTAAATGAGATGTTGATAGGATTAAGTCCTGTCACCTTCTGAGACAGTCTCATGCTTGCACTATTGAAGTTTGCCTTCCCATCCTATGATTTCCTTTACATTTAATTAAAGCCATCAAACTCATTTTACTTTCTATTCTGCATGTGGCTTCCCTCTCCCTTCTTATTTTGGCTTTTTCCTTAGAGATTTTCCCCTGAATCCTATTCTTTTAGTATTTGTTATAGATTGTGATTTATTTCATCACATGACTTCTTCTTCCATTTTTAGTTAAGAAGATATAATTTTTCCACCTAATATTTAAAATATAAGAAAAACAATCGATGAATCATATATAATCATAGACTTATTTTGACTGAGTTTTTTTCCATTAAATTTGTCAGTTGCTTTACTATCATTTAGACTGTTTACTGTATTTGTTTATGAAGGACAATTAATTTTTTTATTTTGGACCAGTCTATAATGATATCAAGGAGTTCTTGTGGCATGGTGCCTAAGGCATTTGACTGCTAACCGCAAGGTTGGCAGGTTCAAACTCACCAGCCACTCTGAGGAAGCAAGATGGGGCAATCTACTTTCCGTAAATAATTACCACCTCGGAAACCCAAAGGGGTTGCTATGAGTCAGAATCCATTTGATGGCAGTGAGTTTTTTTTTTTTTTTTTTTTTCAGTTTTTATAGTGATATCAAGTATGTGTGTGCTTTAAAATTTGAATGATTGGCAGCATTTGAAAACACAGAGACAGATATTACAGCTTTTAAGAATTATTTGTTGTTGATGTGTAAATGAAATAATGCAAACTCACTGAGTTAGGTAAAATAAGAAACACTTCCCATACAGTGGGAAGAGCTGTTACAAATGAAGCATTTGAAAAAGAATTTCTGGTAGAACAAAGAAAACGCCACCATAACTCTGGTGTTGTTTAACCCACGTCATTAAAACAAAAAAAGAAGTGATGATAAATAACTGGTTAGAATGCATGTTATATGCCTGCATAAATACATGCATGCATTACTATAATTTGTTCAAAGCAAAAATATTAATTTTATTAACAACTATATCATATACATTTTTATAGCTGTCGACTGTTGTTGTTGTTATTTGCCGTCGAGTAGACCCCGACTCATAGGGACCCCTCCTTGGGTTTCCGAGCCAGTATCACTACGGAAGTAGGATTGCCCAACCTTCCTTCCAAGGAGTGGCTGGTGGGTTTGAACCGCCAGCCTTCTGGTTAGCAGTCAAG
>NW_006921649.1:3651926-3659894 GCF_000298275.1 Orycteropus afer afer
TATACCTGGGTTCTCAATTCTATTCCATTGGTCTATGTATCTGTCATTGAACCAATACCAGGCAGTTTTGACTACTGTGGCTGTATAGAAGGTTTAAAATTAATTTACTTTTGAAATGTGTATTCTGCATTCAAATCTAGAAATTATCTGTATATTACTTTAAAAGTTAAGATATATATATATGTATATATACAATATTTAATTATTAAGTATCAGTATTTAATTAAGTGAATGTACCAGTGGGAAAAAATGTTTTTAAACCAAAGAATGAATAAGAATACTTGTAAAAACTGATGAATACAAGTAAATTATAGTCTGGATATTAAGAAGTTGTGGACACGCATCTTCAATTAGTTTTTTTCCCCAACTTTTTATATTGGAACTATCAAATGATCATCTATTTTATTGCAAAGTTAGAGTTCAGGTAGATTGACAAAGTTTTCCTGAATATTCAATATTTTTAACTTCAAATTACAAAAGAAGCAGTTTATTGTGAGTTCTACAATGTTCTTGAAAATTTATCCTTAACTGTTCAATATTCCTGTCAATTCAATGTTTTGTTGTACTTTTGGGACAAAAAAAAAGTTTCTTTTCTTGATTTAATTCTCTTGGAGCTTGATTAGTTGTGTTATAAAAAATCTATACTTTCAAAGGATTGCTATACAATGTTAAGAAAAAAGTTATAAATTTAGTTCTTATTTTCAAAATTATTGAATTGTAGTGAAATCTTTACCATGCATGTGGAACATGTTTCTTTTCTTTCCTTTTTTTCTAAAATTTCTATATGTGTTCAAAACACAACAGATTGGTCATATAGGGAGCAAAAATAATAAGCAATTTAAGCTGATGAAGGAGTGGTGTTGATTTGAAATTGGGCTCAAGAATATTTTGTAATATGATTTCCATATAATCAAATCACAAAACAGTATGCATGGCATGTTGTGATTAGTTTCTGTCAAGTAAATTCCAACTCAAGGTTGCAAGCAGAGTGGGAGCTCTGGTAGCGTAGTGCCTAAAGCACTTGACTGCTAACCATAAGTGCCTAAAGCACTTGACTGCTAACCATAAGGCTGGCGGTTCAAACCTACCAGCCACTCCTCAGAAGGAAGATGGGGCAATCTACTTCCATAGTGATTCTGCCTCGGAAACCCAAGGAGGAGTCGCTATGAGTCGGGTCCAACTCCATGGCACATAACAACAACAACAGTAACATGCAAGCAGAGTAGAACTGCTCCATATTGTTTGTAAGGCTGTGACTTTTCAGAAACAGATTGCCAGGCTTGTCTTCCAAGGCACCTCTGGGTGGTTTGAAGTGACAAACTTTTGGCTAGCAATTAACTGTTTAAACCTTTGCAACACCAAAGGACTCCTAGGTATGGCATAAACATATTTAATTATATATAATCTGATACTATATTTTTACAAAAATAATATGTGCATTATATATTTTTCAAACCTCACAATCCCCTCACTTATTAGTTTCTTGTGTGTACTATGCTCATAATATATGTGTAAACATTATTTACATGGGTACATTGCATTTTGACAAAAAGGAGTATGTATATACGTGTGTGTGTGACTGTGTGTGTGTTGTTGTTGTTGTTGTTAGGGGCAGTCAAGTCAGCTCTAACTCATAGTAACCCTATGTAAAACAGAATAGAACACTGCCTGGTTGTATGTCATCCTTACAATCCCTGTTATACCTGAGCCCGTCATTGTAGCCACTCTGTCAATCCATCTCCTTGAGAGTCTTCCTCTTTTGTGCCGACCGTCCACTTTACCAAGCATGATATCCTTCTCCAGGGAATGGTCCCTTCTGACATCATGACCAAAGTAGGTGAGACGAAGTCTGGCCATTCTTACTTAAAAGGAGAATTCTGGCAGCACTTCATCCAGAACATATTTGTTCATTTTTCTGCAGTCCTTGGTACTTCCAGTATTCTTTGCCAACACCACAGCTCAAAAACATCAACTCTTCTTTGGTCTTCCTTATTCATTGTCTTCCTTCCACATGCATTTGAGGCTATTGAAAATAATATGGCTCGTGTGAGGCATACCTTAGCTTTCAAGGAGACATCTTTGCTCTTCAGCACTTTAAAGAGGTCTTTTGCAGTAGATTTGACCAGTGTGATGCATCATCTGATTTCTTGACTGCTGCTTCCATTGTTGTTGATTGTGGAAACAAGTAACATGGAATCTTTCATGACTTCAATATTTTCTCCATTTATCATGATGCTCCTTATTTCTTATTGGTCCAGTTGTGAGGATGTTTGTTTTCTTTATGTTGAGGCGTAATTCATCCTGCAGACTGCAGTCTTTAATCTTCATCAGTAAGGGCTTCAAGCCATCTTCTCTATACCCAAGCAAGGTTGTGTTTTCTGCATTTCGCAGGTTGTTAATGAGTCTTCTTCCAATCGTGATGGCATATTCTTTTTCATATAGTCCAGCTTCTCAGATTATTTGCTCAGCATACTGATTGAATAAGTATGGTGAAATGATACAACCCTGACACACTCCCTTCTTGATTTTAAACCATGCAGTGTCCCATTGTTCTGTTCTAATGACAACCTATGTAGAAGTCTATGTAGAAGTTCCTCGTGAGTACAAATAGGTATTCTGGAATTCCCATTTTTCTCAGTGTTACCCATACTTTGTTATGATCCACACAATCGAATATTTTTGCATTGTCAGTAAAACACAAGTAAATGTGTTTCTGGTATTCTTTGCTTTCAGCCAAGATCCATCAAACATCAGCAATAGTATCCCTCATTTCACATCCTTTTCTGAATCTAGCTTGCATTTCTGGAAGTTCCCTGTCAATATACTGCTGCAATTATTTTTTTAATTATCTTCAGGAAGATTTTACTTGTGTGTATGATATTAATGATATTGTATAAAAATATCCACATTTTGTGGAATCACCTTTCTTTGGAATGGGTGCAAGTATAGATTTTTTCCAGTCTGTTGGCCAGGTAGCTGTCTTCCAATTTTCTTGGCACAGATGAGTAATGCCTTGAGGGTGGTATCCATTTGTTGAAACATTTTGATGGGTATTCCATCAATTCCTGGAGCCTTGTTTTTCACTAATTCCTTCAGTGCAGCTTTGACATCTTCCTTCAATACCATTTGTTCTTGATTATTTGCCACCTCCTGAAATAGATGAACATTGACCAATTCTTTTTGATACAGTAACTATGTAGTCCTTCTATCTTCTTTTGATGTTTCTTGCATCAGTCAATATTTTGCCCATAGAATCTTTCAATATTGCAGCTTGATGCTCGAATTTTTTATTCAGTTCTTTCAGCTTGAGAAATGCTGAGTGTGTTCTTCCCTTTTGGTTTTCTAACTTCAGATCTTTGCATATTTCATTAAAATCATTGACTTTGTCTTCTCAAGCTGGTTTTTAAAATCTTCTGCTCTTTTATCTTGTCATTTCTTACATTTGCTTAGCTAATTTCCATTCAAAAGCAAGTTTCAGAGTTTTTTCTGACATCCATTTTGGTCTTTTCTTCCTTTGCTGCCTTTTTAATAACCTTTTTTTTTTTTTTTTTTTCTAATGTATGATATTCTTGATGTTATCCCACAATTTGTCTGGTTTTCAGTCACTGGTGTTCAATGTATCAAATCTACTCTTCAGAGGCTCTCTAAATTCAGGTGGGACATAGTGAATATTATATTTTGGCTCTCATAGACTTGCTTTGTCTTCTGCTTCAACTTGAACTTGCATATAAGCAACACATTATCTGTTCCACAGTAAGTTTCTGGCCTTGTTTTGGCTGAAGATATTGAGCTTCTCCATTACCTCATTCCACGATATAGTCAATCTGATTCCTGTTTATTCCATGTCATCAACTCCACGTGTATAGCCACCATTTATGTTGTTGAGAAAAGGTATCTGCAATGAATAAGTTGTTGGGTTTGCAAAATCCTGTCATGCAATCATCAGCATCATTTCTATCACCAAGACTGTATTTTCCAGCTACTAGTGATCCTTCTTTGTTTCCAACTTTCACATTCCAGTAACCAATAAAAATCAATACATCTTTATTGTACATTTGATCAATTTCACATTGCAGAATTTGGTAAAAATCTTCAATTTCTTTGTCTTTTGCATTGGTGGTTGGTGTGTAAATTTGAATATTATTAGTATTAACTGGTCTTCCTTGTGGGCATATGCTTATTATCCTATTACTGACAGCATTGTACTTTGGGATAGATCTTGAAACATTCCTTGTGATGATGAATGTTATGACATTCTTCTTCAATGTATCATTCCCAGCATAGTAGATCATGTGCTTCTTCGATTCATAATGGCCAAAAACAGTCCATTTCAGCTCAGTAACACCTAAGATATCGATCTTTTTGTGTTCCATTTCACTTTTGACAACTTTCAATTTCCCTATGTTCATACTTTTTAAATTCCATGTTCCTATTGTTAATGAATGTTTCCATGGATGTGACTGTTTCTTCCTATTTTGAATTGTACCACATCAGCAAATGGAGATCCAGAAAGTTTTACTTGATCCACATCATTAAGGCTGACTCAAATTTGAGGAGGCAGCTCTCTGCAAGTCATATTTTGTGTTTCTTCCAAGCTGAGGGGTTCATCTTGCAGCACAATATTGCAAAATGTTTGAGGGCTGTTCGTAAAGTTTTCCAGTAATATAACAGGCAGTGGTTCACTGGTATTCATAAAGTTTTCACTGGCCAATACTTTAAGTGGATTGCCCTGTCCTTCTTCCAAGTCTGTCTTAGTCTGGAAGCTTCATTGAAATCTGTCCACTATGGATGACCCTGCTGGTGTTTGAAATACTAGTGGCATAGCCTCCAGCCTTACAGCAACACACTGGCCACCACAGTGGGACAAACTGACAGATGAATGGTATTTTAGTTTACTGTTGTTGTTATGTGCTGTCGAGTTGGACCTGACACATAGTGACCCCTCCTTGGGTTTCCGAGGCAGCATCACTACAAAAGTAGATTGCCTAACCTTCCTTCCGAGTTAAATGCAAATCAGTTGAGCACCCAGGGACTTTAATTAGAGCTGTATATGTTTAAGTGTTAGAAAAAGATTAATTGAAATAAAGCAACAATACTTATATAAATTACCTATGACTGGTAATTTATATAAGTATCATAGCTGTTGTCAGATGGATCTCGGCTCAAGGCAAAGAATACCAGAAAGATATTTACTTGTGTTTTACTGACTATGCAAAGGCATTTGATTGTGTGGATCATGACACATTATGGATAACATTGAGAAGAATGGGAATTACTGAACATTTGATTGTACTCATGAGGAACCTGTACCTTGACCAGGAGGCTGTCATTTGAACAGAACAAGGGGATACTACATGGTTTAAAATCAAGAAGGGAGTGCATCAGTGTTGCATCCTTTCCCCACACTTATTCAATCTATATGATGATCAAATAACCCAAGAAGCTGGACTATATGAAGAAAAACGTGGCATCAGGATTGGAGGAAGAATCATTAACAACCTGAGATATGCAGGCGATACAACTTTGCTTGCTGAAAGTGAGGATGACTTGAGGCACTTACTGATGAAGGTTGAAGAATACAGTCTGCAGTATGGATTACATCTCAATATAAAGAACAAAAAAATCCTCACAACTGGACCAATGAGCAGCATCACAATAAGTGGAGAGAAGATTGAAGTTGTCAAAGAATTCACATTGCTTGGTTCTACAATCAATGCCAATGGAAGCAGCCAGTCAGGACATTAGACGACATTGGGAAGGTCAACCGCGAAGGAACTATTTCAAGTGCTGAGCAGCAAGGATATCTCCTTAAGGACTAAGGTGCACCTGACACAAGCACGATATTTCCAATCGTCTCTTATGCATGTGAGAGCTGGACAATGAATAAGACCAAAGAAGTGTTCATGCTTTTAAGTTGTGGTGCTGGCAAAGAATGCCGAAAGTACCATGGACTGCTGAAAGAACTAACAGATCTGTGCTGGAGGAAGTGCACCCAAAATGCTCCTTGGAAGCGAGAATGGCCAGACTTCATCTCAGCTATTTTGGTCGTGTTGTCAGAAGGGACCATTCCTTGGAGAAGGTTGTCATGTTCATAGGGTGGAGGGTTGACGAAAGAGAGGGAGGCCTTCAACGTGATGACACGTTGACATGTTGACACGTTGACATCGATTAACACGGTGGCTGCGAAGATGGGCTCAAGTATAGCAGCGATCATGGAGCTGGCTCCGGATCGGGCAGTGTTTCGTTCTGCTGTGCATGGGGTCGCTATGAGTCAGAAACGACTTAACGGCACCCAGCAACAACATGACTGGTGCAATTTTTGATAATTTTTGTTTTCTTATTTATGCCTTTCTATATTTTCAAATATTTTTACAATGTATATGGAATTTTTAAAAAATAACGGAGGAAATACATTTTAAATTGAAAAAGGTGAATGAAGAAGGCAAGGAAAGGATGGATGAAAGAAAGAAGATAGAAAAGAATAATGGAAGGAAAGAAAATGTCTTTGTAGTCTAAGCAGTAATGCCTTTTTGAAACAGAGCTGGTCACTGTTGTCTTACCTATTTATCAACTCTTTTTTCTCAACTATGTCTGGATTTAGTTAGTAACCAGAAAAGTGTCAATTATATAATTATATGTGTGAAAATAAAGGAAAAATTTGCACAGATCTTCCAAAAGAGTATAACTAAGCATAATGGTTATTGTGGTGTGCCATCGAGTCAGGCCCGACTCATAGCGACCCCTTCTTGGATCAATTTTAAATCTCAACTAGAGGGTGAATGAGAGAGAACTGAAGTTGTTTTAAGTTCTTCCTTTTTATCGTTCTTGGATATATGCTGAATGACATCATTGGGCTTTATTGTGGATGTTTATTTGAGCTTTGGTTTAAGGCATTTGTGTATATTTCTTCTATTAAAGCCCACCATGCTTATACGAATGTAATAAAACAACAGAGTTTGGTGCCATCTGTCTTTTGTTATGGATTGCTGAAATGATGTTGGAGAGTGTATTTATAAGTAGTGCATACTAGTACTGCCAAATATTGACTTTGCTTGCTAACTCCATCACATAAAACTTCTGACGACAACCTAAGTAAAGTTCAGTTGAAGATAAAATATTGCAAAATAAATGCCAAAAATGGAAACCATTTTTCAAAACACTAAATTAGGAAGTTAAGGAATCAGGGCAATTAATCAATATTTCAAAATGATGAATATATTTTACAAAACCCCAGTTAAAATGAAAAGCTCAAAGGGAAGTTTTTCTGCATGCTTAAAATACAATGTTTATTTTAGGATTCTGTGAGGTCAGATATGGCTTTTGAAAAATATGTTACTTTAAAAGTATGGCAAGAGGAGATTCTTCATCAAAATAATATGAAAAAAGATGCATGTAAATAATTTAGCTTTTGATGATAATTATAATTTATTGAGCACCTATGTTCTAGGTGCTTTGCATGTATTTATTCAGTTCTCTTCACAAGCCTATATTATTATTCTTGTTTAAAAAAAAAAAAAAAAAAACTGCCATGGAATGCACTCGTCCACTCTGATTTATTGTAACACTGTAAGACAGAGTAGAACTGCTACAGAGGGTTTTGAAGGCTGTAAATCTTTATGGAAGCAGCCTTTCTCATCTTTCTGCTGCGGAACAGCTTCTGTGTTCAAACCACTGACCTTTATGTTAGTAGTCCAATGCTTTAACCACGGAGCCACCAGAGCTCCTATTAAAACCAAAATCAAACCACTTGATGCTGAGTCATTTCCAACTCATGGCAGTGTATGGGAATCTTAGTAGAACTGTGCTTCTTAGGGTTTTCAGTGGCTGATTTTTCTGAAGATATCTAGACTTTTCTTCCAAAGAAGCTCTGGGAGAAGTCAGACAGCCAAACGTTTGGTTAGCAGCTGAGCATGCTGGTAGCATGGTGGCTAAGGCACTTGACTGCTAACCAGAAGGCTGGTGGTTCAA
>NW_006921649.1:3659994-3695324 GCF_000298275.1 Orycteropus afer afer
CTACTTCCGTAGTGATACTGCCTTGGAAACCCAAGGAGGGGTCGCTATGAGTCGGGACCGACTCGACGGCACATAACAACAACAACAACAGGGCTACCTTAGAGAAGAAAACACTATTGTAAACATAACAGTTACTCAGTTATTCCACAAAGTTCTGTTTTGTGCTTCCAGTGTTTAACAAGTCAAAGTCCTTGAGCTCACAGGACTGCCGTTGTAGTAAGATAGATGAGGTGGGAAGAAGGCAATAAACAAAGAACTAAAGAAAGAAGAAAACATATTTTGACAAAGAAAGGAATTGGGTAGGTACCTGATTGGCAGGTGGTGGAAGGCACAGAAGTGGGAAGTAAAAGAAGGTACCATTGTTCCAATACACAATTTTGCAATGTCTAAAATTAAAAGACCACCCTTTGGGATGTTTTGCAAGATTGGTCTTAAAAAAAAAAAAAAAGCCAAACTCACTGCCATAGAGTGGATTCCAACTCATAGCATCCCCCTTAGGGTTTCCAAGGCTGAAAATCTTTAGGGAAGAAAATTATTTCATCTTCCTCTCGCTGAGCAACTGGTGGATTTGAACCACCGACTTTTTGGTTAGCACCCAAGTGCCTTACCCACTATACCATCACACCTCATTTAGTACTGATACTTAAAAAAAAACCTCACTGTCATCTAGTCAGTTCCAACTAATAGTAACCAACATTGAGTTTTCAAGCTTGTAAATGTTTATAGAATCAGACTGCCTCATCTTTATCTCTGGATAGATAGTGGATTTGAACTACTGACTTTTTGGTTAACAGCCAAATGGCTTAACCACTGTACCACCAGAGTTCCTTAGTGCTGAGAGTACAGCAATGGAAAAGTAAATAGCTTATAATGTAGTGTAGAATATAGTGTTGTTGTTGTTATGTGCCATCGAGTTGGATCCTACTCATAGCAAGGCAGTATCACTACGGAAGTAGATTGCTCGACCTTCTTTCCGAGGAGTGGCTGGTGAGTTTGAACCACCAGCTTTCTGGTTAGCAGTCAAGTGCCTTAGGCACTACACTACCAGAGCTCCCAGAATATAGTGTAGTAAAAATAATGAACAAAAAGCTACATGCATAATACCAGGTTGTGATAAGTGTTATAAAGGGGTTGTGGGAGCAAGATTTAAGGGGGAAAAAAAAAAAAAGTTGATTCCAACCCATAGCTACCCTATAGGACAGAGTAGAATTGCCCCATAATTTCCAAGTCTAAATCTTTAGAAAAGTAAGCACCACAACCTTCTTCCTTGGAGCAATTGGTGGGTTTGAGCCTCAGATCTCTTGATTCACAGCTGAACACTTTAATCATCACAACCAACAAAGCTCTTTTTTTTTGTAGCATAAAGAAAAGCAATTGGGCATTGTCGTCAACTGAACTTCATTGAAAGTCAGTAAGAAGGAGACTTGAAGCTGATTTAAAGCAGAGAAAAAGTAGGCATTAACTGTTTACCTGATAGATAGGGAGACAAAATATGGTGTTGTTGTTTTAGACCAAAACATCACAAACTAAGTTTAACATGAACCAATACATATTACTATATTTCAAGTTTTTTGCTATAGCAAGCTTTTCTCTCCCACCTTCATCTCTGCCATGTAAATTTTGTTTTGCTTAGGACAAATGTATACCAAAACACCAGTATGTTTTCTTTAAAATTTCATTTATGTCCTTAACTCTCTGGCAATAAAGTAGTTAAGCTGTTTTCTAATTTAGACACTAAATCCATTAGAGTCATCTCATTCCTCCCTTTCCAGTAATCATCCTTGTACTTTTTAAGGATAATTAGCCAACTCTTATTATTTAAACTCTAAACCAAAACTCACTGCCATTGAGTTTAGCACTTTGTAATTACAAAAGAGCTTGCAATTGTCATGTACTTATTCCAAAAACCATTCCATTAAGTTATTGGGAATCTGTGTTATGCGTGCTGTCTGGAAAAGTGTTAAATTTCTTCTATACTAAAGAATTTCTTTAACTGTATCTCAATTCACTTGCTTTATACCATACATCTCCTTATTTGAATGTGCAAGTGTACCACTGCAAAAATACCTCTTTGTAGCATAAACTCTGATTAGAGAAATAGATTTTTTTTTAATTACTAAATTATTCTTTTTTATGAAATTCAGTATTTAGATAGATATTTTATGACACAGTATTCTGGGAAATAAATGTTTTCTTTTGCCTAATTCTTGTTTCTTTTTTGAATTACTTTGAGTTACTCATAATACAGAATTTATCATGATTTAATCGTAACCAAGAAACTGGGCAAGATACTGCATTTCAAGTACATATTGCTGTACTTGAAATCCAGAAGAAATGATTCTAATTAAAAAATGGACAAACGATAACTTTGACATAAGTGGAATTATTAGTCTTATTTTATGTTCATTTGGAAGCATGTTTTTTTAAGTTGTTTTGATTTAGAATCAGCTTGCTTGAATTCCACTTCTACCAAGTACTAGGTGACTTACTGGTTGTGCCTTTCTAAGCCTCAGTGTTGTTGCCTGAAAAATGGGATTAATTATAGTAGTTAAAAGTTTGTAATGAGGATGTTCATGCATGCTCAGTATAAGTTTCATTCATGCTGAAGTCAAATTCTCAAGAAATAATAGGAGCTCTGGTAGCATAGTGGCTAAAGCACTTGACTGCTAACCAGAAGGCTGGTGGTTCAAACCCACTAGCCACTCCTTGGAAGGAAGGTTGGGCAATCCTACTTCCGTAGTGATACTGGCTCGGAAACCCAAGGAGGGGTCGCTATGATTCGGTCTGACTCATGGCACATAACAACAACAGTTCTCCTGAGAAACAGACTGGTGATAAATAGATCCTGTGAGAACAGCAGCCTGATGAAGCCAGTGCTCCACCCTTACACAATCCACAAAATTTTCAATTGAGTAACATTGAAGGCCAACTCACATGTCTATGTGAGTATTATTGTAGAGCCAAAGGATTTAAAAAGCAGAATCCACCAGTTCACTGAATCAGTTAAGTCTTTATTGAGTCCACAGACCCTAAAAGCTCTCTTAGTAATCAACCACTTGTATTGTTTAACAGCCTTGTTTGTATTTTGGCAGCAGACCCCAAGTGAATGGGCCTATCTGGGGATGAGAAGAAAAGAAGCCACCCAAAGGCCCTTTTTTTCCTTTGTAAACTGATGGTTTCCAAGCAGTTTTCTGGTGTTTGGAAACACTGCGTAGTAACTGGGGGAAGAGGCAGCTGTGCTTTGGCCCACATGAGGTAATTTGCAGACACATTTTAATTGCCTTTTAGGGAGCATGAAGGAGTTCCAAATAGTCTAATGAGTTCCAGCAAACACCTGTGAAATGCTTTTAGACGGCCATGTAATACTGAAATTAAGAATGTAATGCAGCAATTGGAGGCATGTTTTCCCTCCACTAAAAGCGATGGAGAGAGATGTTTTAAAGACCCCTTGCCTATAGTAAGTTTTCCATTTACTAATGACACTTTCAATGATACTTTTTCTTTAGCATCTGGAGTTAATATAATGTATTTGATGAACTCTTAAAGCCTAACTTTATATAAAAAATTTGGGGAATTTTGTTCAGCAATAAAATTCCAATGAGTGGACACAATACAATTACAAATCCAAAAGTATGCCCTAGTTAGTCAGTCAATTATATTAAGTAGGTAGATCTGAAATGGAAAAACAATAGGATAGTATTTTGCTTATGGATGGAGATTGTCGATGATAGTTAACAGTTTGTCTCCCTGCTATCCTTTTCTCCCATCTTCACTCCTTCCTTCCTTCTTTCTTTCCTTTAATTTTTGATGGTCCATTATCAATATCAGTGAAGACATTTTTTAGAAATGAATGAAAGTTTAACCTTCCTAGTATGTAGTTGGGAAAAAATGAACTGCTTCAGGGAAGAGTATTGTAATTTTGATACAGAAAACAGAAAAAAATAGAGAAATTAAGTCTTCCTTCTAATGTTTGATCTATATTATGATGTTGTGTATGTATTTGTGTATGACTACCCTTCTTCTGAAAAGTAGCAGCTATAGCAGAATGTGTGTTCATCATTCCAAAATATCTTGAGTATTTATGTTTCATAATAATATCTATGTTTTGAATCCATATGATGCATAATATATGTGCATGTGTATACATAGCTATGTATATACATAGCTGGGAGCTCTGGTAGCATAGTGCCTAAGGCACTTGACTGCTAACCAGAAGGCTGGTCATTCAAACCCACCAGCCACTCCTCGGAAGGAAGATTGGGCAATCTACTTCCGTAGTGATACTGCCTTGGAAACCCAAGGAGTGGTCGCTGTGAGTCGGAGCTGCCTCGATGGCACATAACAACAACAACCACAATATACATAGCTATATAATATACATATATGTGTATGTGTGTGTATATATTTGTTGTTGTTATGTGCCGTGGAGTCAGACACCTCCTTGGGTTTCCAAGGCAGTATCACTATGGAAGTAGATTGCCTCATGGTCTTTCCGAGGAGTGGCCAGTGGGTTTGAACTGCCAGCCTCCTGGCTTTTGGTTTCTGGTTAGCAGTCAAGTGCCTTAGGCATTGTGCTATGAGAGCTCCTTAATATTTACCAGCTTTCATCAATATGTAGAGATAATGTGAGATTCAATGGTGACTATTTTTTTTTAACTTTTTATTGTAATTTGGATGAAATTGTACAAAACAGATTTGTTTAACATTCAATAGTTCATACACATTTTGTTTTGTGATGGTGGTTCCATTCCTTGTGGTGTAACAGTTCTCCTCTCACTTCCTCCCTATGGTTACCTTTTATAAATATCCTTCTTGCCTGTGCATTCCTGTCTCCCCACATTTCTCCGTGTGTAAATGCTGCCTTCTCATAACCCAGAGTTGATTGTTCCAAGGAGTGCATCTCCCTGTTGGGAGTAGGTGTAGGTGTTCAGCTCATAACCCTGCCTATTGTTTGGTTGAGAGTTAAACCATGGGAGTGGGTTCAGTTCCAGCCCTGAATTGTGACTCGGGGACACAGTGTCCAGGATTTCACCAATCTCTATCAAACCAGTAAGCCTGGTCTTTTTTTTTTTTTTTTTTTTTTTAATGATTTTGAGTTTTGTTTCACATTTTTCTCCCACTCTATCCTTGGATCCAATTTTGATCCCTTTCTGACTGGTGGTACTGGTAGCCAGTGATCATCTAGTTCTATATATATACCAAAAAAAAACCAAAATCACTGCCGTTGAGTCAGATCCAACTCATAGCAACGCCTCCTTGGGTTTCCGAGGTGGTTATCACTACAGAAGTAGATTGCCCAATCTTCCTTCTAAGGAGTGGCTGATGGGTTTGAACCACTAGCCTTCTGTTTAGCAGTCAAATGCTTTAGGCACTACACCACCAGAGCACTCTCTCTCTCTCTCTCTCTCTCTCTATATATATATATATACACTGTGTATATATGTATATACACACCAAATAAAGAAAATAAAATCCTCTATAAAAGAAAGCATACTGCATGTACTCTCCTGCAGGGCTTTTTCCTCAACGTGTTTGTAGGATGCATCAAAATTAATACATGTAACTGTAAGTGGTTTATTTTCATTGCTATATAATGTCCCACCACTGTAAGACCTATCAATATTTTCTTTTTCTATTGTAGACATTTTTTGTTGTTTTTACTTTTCACTACTACAAGCCATGCTTGTGTCATCTGTAACTTAAAAGAATTTCTCTAGACTGCTTAGGAATGGAATTGCTACATGAAAAGTTGTATACATTTTCATTTTAACTAGATTTTGTTGTATTTCTCTCTAAAGTGATCATTCCTACTAGAAGTGCACAAAAATTCCTATTGAACAGATTCCGTATCTATTCTTGGGACTGTCAGTTGTTTTAACATTTGTTTGTTTGATGCATGGGAAGTGGTATCTCAATTTCATTTATTTCTTATTTCCCAGATGACTAGAGAGATTCTGCATTCACAGGAAAATTGACTATATGTGCAAAATTTTATGTGAATTCCCCATTAATATCTTTTTATCCATGTTGTTGCTTCTTTATTTTTTCAAATGTATTTTTAGGCATCATTATCTATTTAGTGCACAAAAATATTGTTGGTTATATACATTGTAAACACCATCTTCCTGCCTATAGTTAGTATTTTACTTTAATAAGGTCGCCATTGACACATATAAGATTTAAGAGTTAATTCTTTATAATTATTTTTCTATGTCATATTGAGGAAACTCCTACCCTCAAAAAAATAATGAAGTTTCTGCCTTATAATTTATTTGAAATAAAGTGGTACTTTTCCTATTTATTTATTTAATGAATGTGGTGATTTGGGGTATATCTTGTGAGGTAGGGATCTATTTCTTCCCTGTATGGTTAAACCATGATGTTAGTTAGACCTATCCTGTTCATTTGTGGCATCACTTCTGACACACATATTAATTTTCCATATATAAATGCTTCTAGAGATGCATGGTCTAACAGTCTCAGTGGTTATTTACATGTAAGTTAGTTAATACTAAGTAGAATTTTAAAAAGATCAGTTTCTCAGTTGCACTTATTGTTGTTGTTGTTGTTACGTGATATTGAGTTGGACCCGACTCATAGTTGCACTTAGCCATGTTATATACTCAGCAGCCATATATAATTGTTGTTGTTGTTGCTATGTGCCATCGAGTCAGACCTGACTCATAACAACACCTCCTTGGGTTTCCAAGCCGGTATCACTATGGCAGTAGCTTGCCCAACCTCCCTTCCGAGGAGTGGCTGGTGGGTTTGAACCACCAGCCTTCTGGTTAGCAGTCAAGTACCTTAGGCACTATGCTACCAGAGCTCGTCATATATGATTAGTGGCAACTTTGAAGGACTCTGCAGATATGGAATATTTCCAAGATCACAGAAAGCTCTATTGGACAGTGTTGTATTAGAGAATTGGGTGCTCTATTCTCATTAATCCATCTCTTTGCCTGCCTCAGGCCCAAATATCTACCCAAATAACACAGTATCTTAATTAGTATGATGTTTCCATAATATTAATGTCTACTTGGGCAAGTTTTTCTTCCTTATTCTTATTTTTCAAAGGTGTCTTCTCAAGTCTTGGTTCTTTGATCCTTTATATGAACTTCAGTATCAACTTTAAGGAATTTGATTAAATCCCATTTAGTAAATGCAGCAATTTGAGGATAATTTATATCTTTATATTATTAAATTTTCTATCCTTGAACACTGTATACCTCTTCATTAATTTAAGATTTCTGTCTTTCTTTTTTAATTTCTTCACTGACATTTTATATTTTTATTTTAATTCATTTATTTATTCAGCATATATTTACGGATCCAGATTCTTTTCAAATATTAATGGTGCGAATACACATAAGATAAAACCTTCAAAAATCATATAAAAAATAAAAATGTCCATGAGATAGAAGAGGGCTTTCACAGATAAGACTCCTTTTTTCTCTAATTTTTATCGTGGTTTGGGTAAAAGTTTACAGAGCAAACTAATTTCCCACACAGCAGTTGATACACATTTGTCTAATGACATTGACTACAATTCACCACAATGCAACAGCTTTCTTCCCACTTCCTGCCCATAGTTACCTTTTCCCTGTGTCCTTCCCTCCCATGCACCCCCACCACTGTGCCCAGCTATCTCCATGTGAAAACACTACCCTTCTGTTCTCTCATGATTGGTCACTCCAGGGAGCATATCTACCTGATTTAAATGTTCATCTCAAATGCCTGTTTATTATTGGGCTGGAAGTCACAGGAGTGAGCTCAATTCCAAATTTGAAAGGTAACTAGGGTTCATAGTCTCAGGGTCTCACCAGACTCCATCAGACCAGCAAACCTGGTCTTTTTTTTTTTTTTTTTAATGATTTTGGCTTTTGCTCTAAGTGTTCTCCCACTCCATCCAGGACTTCCTACACCGATCCCTCTCTGAGCCATTGACAATGGTAGCCAGGCAACATCTAGTTCTTCTGGTCTCATGGTCATACAGGCTGAGGATAGCATGGTCAGCCAGTCCCTTGGACTAATTGTTTCCATATGTCTTTGGTTTTCTTCATTCTTTTTTTGCTCTAGATGAGGAGAAATCCATCATTGTATCCAGATGGTTGCTTGCAAGCTTTCAAGATACCAGTCACTACTCACCAAAGTGGGATGTAAGAAAATGTTTTTGTGTAGTATGTTATGCCAATTGAGCTTGATGTCCCCTGTGACCATGGTCCTGAGCCCACAGGTCCAAGTACTCAACTACCTTTGGGTACCTGCCTGTGGTCAAGAAGTCACCACAACCTTATCCAGCATATACAGATAAGCTTGTAGAAACATCGTCTGCCAACCCTATACATGGTCATAGACATGCTACCTGGTGCCTAGACATACCTGATTATTCAGCCTATCCACCCATAGATCAATGCTTGCCATTACTGATAACACAGTACTTTTTAATAGTGTTATAGTTTTCTCCACACATATCATGCACTTTTTTAAATAGCTTTGTATTAGTTTCCTACAGATACTGATTTAATATCTGTAACAAGATATCATAAGGAAACTGTTTTAAAAACTACAGAAAACTGTTCTCTCCCAGGCCTGGAGGTTAGAAATCTTAAATCAAGGGGCTGGCAGGGCCCCTCTCCCTCTGAAGACTCTAAGGAAGAATCCATCTTGTGTCTCTCTGCTAGCCTCTGGAAATTACTCACAGTCCATCAACCAATCTCTACCTTCAAACCTCCCATGTTGCTGTTCCTGTGTGGGTCTCTGTGTCCAAATTTATCTTTTATAAAGCCACCAATTATAAGAGTAGGGTCTATCCTGGACATCACCATCTATCCTTTATTCAGCTTTTATAACTTCAGAAATTACAAATTAGATGTTATAAATATGCCCTCACTCTCTATCACAGGAAAATCATAAGGGTTAATGAGATCATACCAATAATTATAATGAATCATTTGTAATATAGATTCAACAATTTTGACTATAATTAAATGAAAATATCATATGAGTCAACCTAATTCAAGGCCTGTAATACATTAATATGTTTTTTTTTTTTTAATTGGCAATGCCATATTTATTTATATGTTTTTTTTTTTTTTTTTTTTATAATATGGTATCGCTTCCTTTAAACATCAAGCAGTGTTCTTCTTGATAGGTTTGAAAAAATAAATGCATGTATTAAGTATATAGGGTATATTATTATTTTGACAGACAAAAGTATAAGCTTGACATTTTATGTTTTGTCATTTGATTTTGTCAGATTAATTTATGACAGGCAATAAAATTGTGTAAGCCCTTTTCTTTTTTGGGAATGTTTTAGTTTTCAATTGATGAGAACATTGAAAGCTTGGCTGTACAGGGAGAGGAAAGTGGCTCCCTGACTGATGTAAATGAAATGACAGTTTATCCTGAGAGTAAGGGTTAGTTCTACGAAACTGGGATGTTACCACTTTTAGTAACAACAACAAAAAAATACCATTAAAATATCATTTCTATCATACATTTGGCTATAATGAGTATTCAGATTTGCTACCAGAGACAGAGATTTTAAAAAAATGCGATATGAGGGATATCTAAAACAAACCATTTTTTTTTCAATTTTTATTGTGATTTGTGTGAAAGTTTACAGAATAAATTCACTTTCTATACAGCAGCTCACATACACTTTGTCTCATGACATTGACCACAGTTTACCACAATGCAACAGCTCCCCTCTCACTTCCTCCCCATGGTTACTTCTTCCTTGTGTCCTTCCCTCCCATGCACTCCTGCTCCCTGAGAGGTCCCCTGTACAGGCACAGCCCTTCTATTCTCCCATAATTGATCTTTCCAGGGAGTATAGCTATGTTGTTGTTGTTATGTGCCATGGAGTCTGCCCCGACTCACAGCAACCCCTCCTTGGTTTTCTGAGGTGGTATCACTATGGAAGTAGATTGCCCACCCTTTCTTCTGAGGAGTGGCTGGTGGGTTTGAACAACCAGACTTTTGGTTAGCAGTCAAATGCCTTGGACACTATGTCACCAGAGCTCCGATGCCATATACTGTTGTTGTTGTTGTTGTTATTTGCCATATACTAGGGCCCCTAAATTTGCTCTTATTTTTCCTTGAGGAACTTTGTAGTTTTAGGTTTCACATTTAAGCCTTTGATTGATCTAGAGTTAGTTTTTGTGTTTGGTGTGAGGTATAGATCTTGTTTCATTTTCTTCAAACAGATATACAGTTTGGCCAGTACCATTTGTTAAAGAGAAAATCTCTTCCCTATTTAATGAATTTCATCATATCATTCAGCAAATAGGGATAATTCAACTTCTTCCTTACCAATTTGGATGCCTTTGATTTCCCTTTCTTGCCTTATTGTCCTGGCTAGGACTTCCAATACACTGTTGAACAGAAATTGTGATAGAGGGTATCCTTGCCTGATTCTTTTTTGCAATGGGATCGGTTTCTCCATTGAGAATAATGTTGGCTGTTGGTTTTACATATATGCTCTTTACTATGTTGAGGAATCTCCCTTCTATTCCTATTTTGCTGAGAGTTTTTGTCAGGAATGGGTGTTGGAGTTTATCAAATGCCTCTTCTGCACCATTTGACATGATCACATGCTTCTCTTCCTTCTTTTCTTTTTTTCTTTTTTTAATGTGGTGGATGTAGAACCATCCTTGCATACCTGATATGAACCCCACTTGGTCATAATGATTTATTTTCTTGATATGTTATTGGAGTCCATTAGCTAGAATTTTCTTGAAGATTTTTGCATGTGTTTTCATGAGGCACATTGGTCTGTAGTTTTCCTTTTGACTGATGTCTTTTCCTTGTTCTGGTGTCCAGGTTATGCTTGTTTCATAAAATGAATTAGGGAGGATTCCATCCTTTTGTATGTTTTGGAATAGTTTCAGTAAATTGATTTCAGTTCTCTGAAAGTTTAGAAGAATTCTCGTGAAATTGTCTGGGCCAGGACTTTTTTTGTTGGTAAGTTTTTTATGACCTCTTCAATTTCTTCTTTTTATGGGTCTGTTCAACTTTTCCAACTCAATCTGTGTTAGTTTAGGTAAGTGGTGTGTTTCTAGAAATCTGTCCATTTCTTCCAGATTTTCAAATTTGTTGGAGTACAGTTTTGCATAGTATCCTGATATTATCCTTTTTATTTCAGTTGGTTCTGTTGTGATGTCACCCGTTTTGTTTCTTATTTGTGTTATTTGTATTCTCTCCTTTGCCTTTGTTAATTTTGCCAGTGGTTTGTCAATTTTATTTATCTTTTTTCAAAAAACCAACTTCTAGTCTTGTTGATTTTTTCTATTGTCTTTCTAGTTTTTGTTTCATTGATTTCTGCTTGATTATTATTTCCTTTCTTCTGGCAACTGTCGGCTTTTCTTACTGTTCTTTTTCTAATTGTTGCAGATATTGGTTTAAAGTGTCGATTTTGACTCTTTCTTTTTTGATGTGTGCCTTTGTTGCCCTAAATTGGCCTTGTATCACTGCTTTTGCTGTGTCCCAAAGGTTTTGGTATGCCATATTTTCATTCTCATTTGATTAAAGGAAATTCTGAATTTCATTTTTTATTTCTTCTATCACCAGACATTGCTAAGGAGGGTGTTGTTCCATTTCCATGTGTCTGTTGTTTTTCTGTTGACTTTCCTATTGTTGACTTCTTATTTCATAGCATTGTGATCTGAGAAGATGCCTTGTAGTATTTCAATGTTTTTAAATTTATCAAGGCTTGCTTTATGGCATAACATATGGTCTATCATGGAAAATGTTCCATGTGCACTTGAAAAGAATGTATATTGTGTTGTTGTTGAGTGAAGTGCACTGTAGATGTCTATAAGGTCAAGTTGGTGGATTGTATTGTTTAGCTCTTCTGCATCTTTATTGAGTTTCTTCCCAGTTGTTCTATCATTCATTGAAAGTAGTATTAAAGTCTTCTACTATGACTGTAGAGTCATCTATTTGACTTTTAAATTCTGTTAAAGTCTGATTTATGTGTTTTGGGACTCCTTCATTGGGTGCATAGATATTTATTATGGTTATAACTTCTTGTTCAATTGATTCTTTAATCATTATATAATGGCCTTCCTTGTCTCTTAAGGTAGTTTTTGTCTTAAAGTCAATTTTATCAGAAATTAATATTGTCACTCCTGCTCTTTTTTGGTTGCCATTTGCTTATTATGTATTTTTCCAATCTTTGATTTTTAGTCTATTTTCGTCTTTGTCTCTAAGGTGTTTCTTTTGTAGACATCATATTGATGGGTTTTGTTTTCTTATCTAGTCTTCAACTCTCGATCTCTTGAGTGGTGAATTAAATCCATTGACATTCAGTGTAATTATCAACAAGTATGAATTGATTTCTATCATTTTTTTTTTCATGGTGTTCCTGGTTTCTTTGTTCCATATAATTTTCTGTGCTGAGCTCATTATGTTTATGAATTATGTTATCATTTCCTTTGTTCCTATTGTTTTAGTATTTGCTAAATATCTGTGTTTGTCCAGTTCTTTATTGTGATGTGAAAGTTTGTCATTTTTCTTTGAAGATATCTGGTGATTTATAATTTTCTACCTAAGTTTAGAACAGTCCATTCTATTTTGCAACTCTCTTGACTTCTTCACCTTTTAGAAGTTCTATAACTACACTGTTTTTTTTTTTGTTTGTTTGTTTGTTTGTTTGTTGTTGTCCTCATTTGCCATCTGATGTCTCTGGTTCCCTGTTTACAATCTTGTCAGCTTATTTTACTTCAGATACTTCCATGCTGTTTTGGTTTCTGCATTATCTCATCTTGTGTATTAATGGTCAATTGTTTGCTACTATTTGTTCTCTTTCTAAAGGACTCCTTTAGTATCTCTTGTAAAGTTCATCTGGTTTTAACAAATTCCCTTAATTTCTGTTTATGTGGAAATCTCCTAATTTTCAGTATCATATCTAGGGACAGTTTTGCTGGGTATAAAATTCTTGTTTGGAAATTTTTTCTTTCAATATTTTATATATACCATTCAATTGCCTTCTTGTTTGCATGGTTTCTGCTGAGAAATTAGAGCATATTCTTATTGATTGGACTTGTAGGTAATTTTGTTTTTCCTGTGTTGCTTTCAGGATTCTTTCTTTGTCTTTAGGTTTGATGAGTTTGATAATGATATGTCTTGATGATTTTCTTTTGGTGTCTACCCTGTTTGGAAGAGCTCTGGTAGCAGAGTGCTTAAGGCACTTGCCTGTTAACCAGAAGGCTGGTGGTTCAAACCCACCAGCCACTCCTCTGAAGGAAGGTTGGGCAATCTACTTCCATAGTGATACTGCCTCGGCAACCCAAGGGGGAGTCGCTATGAGTCAGGTCCAACTCGACTGCAGATAACAACAACAACAATATCCTATTTGGAGTTCCTTGGGCTTCCTGAATGGATATATTCACATCTTTCATTATGTCAGGGAAGTTCTTTTCCACCCAATCTTGGAGAATATTCTCAGTGGTTTTCTTTTTCTCTTCCTGTCCTGGAATTCTGATTACATGTAGGTTATTTCTTGTGATGGTATCCCACATGAATCTTAGGCTTTCTTCATTTTGTTTTGATCTTTTTTATGATTGATCTCTTTCCAAAGAAGTGTTCAGGTATTTGTCTTCAATCTCATTAACTCTGTCTTCCATTACTTTGATTCTACACATTTGTCCTTTCAATGTGCTATCTATTTCTGAAAATTTAGTATTAATGTTCTGGATTTCTATTTATAGATTTTGTATCATTTCTAATTTTTCATATATTTTGTCATTTTGTTCTTGTATTTTCTTCTGAAATTGTTCTATGGTTTTGTCTGTGTTTTCCTTAATTTTTTCAGTGTTTTCCTTGATCTGTCTCTCAATCCTTTGAAGATACATAAATATAAATCTTTGGAATTCCTTATCAGGGTGTTCTAATGCTGCTTCTTCCTAAGGGGTGTTTTCTGGGTCTGTATCCTGCTCCTTTGCTTCTACCACTTTATCTTGCTTCTTTGTGTGGACTGTGATGGTCTGTTGTCTCCAAGACATAGTGTTGTTGTTGCATTTAGATCTCTGTTAACTGTTTGTGAAGAGCAGTTAAGGGTGAGTCAGGCTGTTTTTGGTAGTCATTTGTCTTTGGACAGTTGATGGAGAAGGAAGTGCTGGCTCTCACTCAGTAATTGGAGCTGCAGAAGGTGGGGGTGTGGTTGCATTGTATTGGCACAGTAATTGCCTCCCACTCAGTTAGATAAAAACAACAATTGAAAAACTATCAAAAAAGCAAAAGCAAGTGGACAAAAAACATACCACAAAAACACACAGGAACAATCACACACCAAAAAAAGAAACCCACAATATGTGAGTAGGGGGCAATAAGAAAAAAGAGGTAAAGTATGAGAATAAGGAAGAAAAAAATGGGAAAAGTGCAAAAAGAAAAACAAGGAATAGGGTTAACCATGAGAAAGAAAAATGGGAACCAATAACAGGAAAGAGAGGGAAAGCTGAATAATAGAACCTAAGAAGGGATGAATAAAGAATGATAATATTAAGCACAAAATGATAATAATAATAATAATTATTGTAATTATTATTATTATTTTAAAACAGACAAAAACAGACAAACAAAACAAAAAAGAAGGAAAAATAATCTGGGCAAGGTGGAGCAGTTCGCCCAGGCTCTGTTGGAGCACGGAAACTGGGATGCAGTTCTTGCCTACTGAGAAGATGGATGGGAGTGAGGGATGACTGCATGTCTGCTCACCAAGAGGGTATGAGGTGTCACAGCAACAAGGAGAATATCACATTTTTCCAGCTGTTTGTGTTTGGAATGTCCTTGCACTCCTTGGCAAGTAGCACCTCTTCTTAGGTCCCTGGAATCTGAGAGAATGCTGTCACTCTAAATATACAAAATGGTCCAGCCACTTGAAAACTTTCAAAATAGCTGTGCCCTTCAGACAGACAAAAGTCCACAGCTCAGCTCATCTCCCACTTCACTACTCCTTTTATTCACCAGCCACCAATGCAATCCTCCATTCAGTCCCTGGCTAGCAGGGCCAATTTTTAGGTTAATTCTTAGGTCTTGACACCACTTGGCACTATCCTAACTGTCCGTGCCATCAGGACCACCGACAGACTGCAGCTCCATATGTCTCCTTTTTTGGTGTTGTCATGCAGGTTCTTCTACTAGTTGGAGTTTAGTCCACTTCTGTATTCTTCCTTTCAGTGTTCAGGGATCCAGCATTATCTTTCACATCTGTGTTAATTTGTTCCCCTTTTATTTGTTGAAGAGGATCTGTGTAGTTTGTCTGCCTATTCTGTCATCTTACTGGAACTCACTAAAAACAAAAATTTTTGCCAATATAAAGGGAAGGTTTCAAGTATTTTGTTTCTTTAGTCTAAATAATTTTCCAGGAACATTGTTTTATTTTATTTTCATATGTTTTCAGCAGACTTAGAAAGTTAGGTTTTTATTTATTTATTTATTTATTTTATTTTCTTCCCCTGAAATTTGAAGGTTTTCGAAAGATATTTTACCTCTGCCACATTTACAAATGAATTAAATAAAGCCCTATTAGATATTTGTCAATTATTTTTCACCAAAATCAGAAAAATATCCTATTATAAGAATTGAGGATCACAGCACAAATATCTAGAAAATCAACCCATGTTCATAGCCCACAGAATGACTGGATTGATGCTAATTTATTAGAAGGTGCCAGAGTCCATAGCTTACGTAACATAAATGGTGAAGCATAGAAATTAAATTTTGTGTAGTTTGAAAAAGATTCTTTGATTCTTCTGGGTGAAGAAAATCTGGCTCTGAGGGTATCATGATATGTAATCTAGATACAATCAGATTTTTCTTATTATGATGGTTAGCAGTTTGCCAGAGTTTTTTTCTCTATTTTACTATAATGAAAGTATTTGCTCCTCTTACAGGCTAGTGACACATTACAAAATTATTCTTATCTCACCTTCATAAAAAAAGGGGGGGGAGGAGGGTGTTGGTATTAAAGAGGCAAAATTGGTAAGTTTATTTGCTTATTTGTTTTAGTATATAAGGATTACAATAGAATGGGAGAGTGTTGATGAAGGAAAATAATTTAATTATTTAAGTAATTTCAGTGGAAATTGGATCTTGACAGTCCCATGACATTTTCTGAAATAACCAAAGCTTGAAAATATCAATTCTTGTCTCCTGGCCAGTTATTCTTCAATTAATGCATTTTGTTGTCACAAATTTCTTCTTAGTTTTTTTTTTTTTTTTAAGTGCCATTTTCTTCATTCAAATGAAACTTCTTTATATGATTTTTTTATCCAGAGTTGATAGAAGTTTGAAGTATCTGATGCCCTTGATTTCTTCCCATAATTGTTTTGATAAACACATAGTATAGCACAGTGCCTTCTAAAAGTGTTTAAATACTATCACCATGAGAGTATAAAAAAAGTTCTATTGTCCTCTATTAGCTTAATGTGTCTACCATTATCATAAGGAGTTAATATTATCTCACAACTCAGAATACATTAGATGGAATTGGTGACATTGATTCCTTTTCTGTTGGTATGTTATGTGCAACTGTTCCCACTACAGTTAAATATAGACATAGATGGAAGTATCTGTGCCATTTCCATATGTATTCTGAAACCAAGCAAACTTATGTATTTCCATCAAGAATTAATATTGCCATCAAGAGTCATTTTCCTACTATTAGCATAAATAACTTTAATATATTTTGCATATAGGTGCACTGGTGAAAAGTTCTCTATTTATGATTTTTTTTTCATTTTTGCCATTAATATTGAAGAATAATGTTGTTTAATATAAAACACAAACATAGGAGTCATTTCTCTTTAACTTTTTTAAGTTGTTATTGCTTTGTCTTCTGTCTTTCATAATTTTTGCTGAAAAGTCATGCATAAATTGTATTCCTTCTTTGAAAGCAGTGGACTCCCTACCCTTGCTGCCTTAACATTTTTTTCTCTGTATTTAGCATTCAGGTTTTTAACACCATTCTTGGAATTTATTGAGCTTCTTCAATCTGTGGCTTTAGATATTTCTTCAAGTTTTGGCCAGTATCTATGTTAGTTCAGTGCTTCTGAGAAGCAGACACCAAAAGAGAAATATGTGATAGAAATGAGTTAGGGTATATATCTGTAAGAGATAATGTTGCAGTATCTAGAGAAGGGTGGAATTGCTATCACACCACATTTCAAGTCTGATCTTGAATGAAGAAGTAAGATCAGGAAGTAAGTTTGGGTGGAAGCCCCTTAGAATGCAGTGCAGTTCTAAATATAGCTTGGAAAATTTTTGGGTGGTCCTTGAACCAGTCACCCAGAGGAGTTCTGTGCTTTCTAGGAATATCCCTGTCTTACCTTAGTATCCTTCCTTCCTTCCCTCATTGGCTTGGTGCAACCTATTTGAGCGATAGCCTTGGCACCAACATAGTAAGTTTCAGAGGGGTTGTACATCAATTATGCACTATCCAGTCAGACATCTGAGAAACATATCTCATGGTCTCCATGATATTTTCTCAAATACTACTTATGCCTCATTCCCTCTGTAGTAGGCAACTTTTAAGATGACCCCCAATGATGCCTATCCCTTGATACTTATGTCCTAGTGTAATTCCCTGACTTGATTCTAATGAATAGGACATGGCAAAAGTAACTAACCAGCCACTTCCAAAATTAGATTACAAAAATAGTGTATCTCTTTGGCCTTCAGCTTTCCCTCTGTCTTGTTCTAAGGGAAGCCACCTTCCATAGTATGAGTTTCTATATGGAGATGCTCTTGTGGCAAAGAAGTTAGAAATATCTTCATGCAATAGTTAGAAGAAAACTGGATCTTTATCCACTAAAGAGAAAACCCCAAAAGGAGTGGATTCTGACAACATTCACAAGGGTTAGATTAGGAACAGATCCTTTCCCAATTGACCCTTCCAATGAAACCATGATCTGTCAATGTGATTGCAACCTTATTAGAAATTTTGAGACAATGGCATCCAGCTAATCCTTGCCTGGTTTTCTGATTCACAGAAATTGTGATATAATGAATATTGTTGTATTAAGCCACTAAGTGTTCGTTATACACCAGTACATAACTAATGCAATCTCTTCTATTTTTGGGATTTCACATATACATAAGATAAGCTTTTCAGTATGCATTATGCATTTCTTTATCTTTTTTTCTGATAATTTCCTTCATTTTTACTTATGTACTTCAATACGAATATATTCTATTGATATATCTTCTAGTTAACTAATACTATTTTCTGCTATGTCTAATCTATTCATAGCTAATTTATGCTTGGGTTTGACAATTGCCATTTGACTATTTAATGTTGATTCATGTAGCTATATCCATGTTCATCTGTTTGTAGACATATTAATTATAGTAATTGTAAACTCCATCTCTGATAACTCCAGTATCAGAATTGCTTGTGGCTTATTATTGCTTATGCTTCCTAGACCCTGTTGGTCATGTTAGGAGTATATGAGGTATATCCTCATAAACCTGGGATATTTTTGCTGAAAGCTGGTGTTTCATGAACAGAATATGTCTTCATAATGTCAATATATACATGTTTATATACAGCATAAGAAGTGAATCCATTTACCATTGACAATACACACTATTTTGTACAAGTTTATCTTATTGTCTTGAATTATCAAAATCATACTATGTATAAATTGACATCAGTATATCTATAACTGCTTAGGTAAATTAAATTAAATCTCATAATTATAATGAGACAGAGATGGAACATAGCTGAGGTTTATTTAAACCAAAATGGACATTTAACTATTAATAGTGTTGTAATAATAAAATGTATAACACTTTAAAAGTTACACATTATTTTATCAGTTAGCCCAGTGTAGTAGGAAAGAATACCACTCAAAACATTTGCATACTTATACCTCTAACACTAATTGCTTTGTCCTTTTAAATAAAATATAAGTTATTTACTTACTTAAAAAAAATCTATAACATTGTATATTCTTTAATATACCTTTTATAACTCTCAGTGTGGTAATCTGATTAATAAGAGAAAATGAAATAAGAATAATGCATTAGTTGACTTGAGTTATGCCAAGAATGTAATAAAGTAGTGTGGTTGTAAATAGGGTATTTTGAGCTTTGCAGTCTATTTTGCATGCTGATCTGCCACTTACCGCATAGTTACTTGGAAAATCACTAGTCTACTTTTTAGACTTTATTTCCAAATCTTTAAAATGGGAATAGAAATAATAATATCTACCTTCTAAGGTTATTTTCAAGACTAAATGAGAAAATTCATATAAATTATTTATTAATGTCTGAAACTTACAGCAACTCAATAATTTTAAATACTACTACTGTTATCAATATTGTTATTATTGCTGTTTTTGTTATTATTTTGTCTGATTAAGTATTTCTTAGGTATGATAAACTCTTGGATATAGTTAATTAGGAAAGAAAAAAGATTTTTCTAAGGGGATGATCATGGGTTAAGAGTAACTCTATACTTCTGCATTGATTAATGGAATTATCAATGGAATAAAAATAATCCTGAGCATGCTATGATGAAAACATAATATAAGAACTTTGCTACACATCTTTATTATAGTACCATGAGTAGTAATTGACTTGACAGCAATAAGTTGTTTTTTTTTTTTATTTTAATTTTTAGGCTCAGAGGCATTTTATTATTTCTGTCCCGAGACATTTGCACTATAATTGTCAGAAATATCTATAGGCTCTATCCCAAGCATGACCTTGTATTTCTAAACTATGTTGAATAAATGTTCACCTATCTATTCATTTTTGGGAGCTCTAGTATCATAGTGCCTAAGGCATTTGACTGCTAACCAGAAGGCTGGTGGTTCAAACCCAGCCTTCCTCAGAAGGAAGATTGGGCAATCTATCCAAGGAGGGGGTCTAACCCAAGGAGGGATCATTATGAATCAGGTCTGACTCGAAGGCACATGAAAACAACCACAATCCATTCACACACTCTTCCCATTTGCAGAGTCAGTTTCCCACAAACAGTGCAGTACCCATCATTGATTACCTACTTACACAATCACTCCATCAGTAAATCAGTGCAACATCTATGACCCTATATGTCACCACCACAACCCCCTCTGTCTATTCCCCTGGAGCTTCACTGAGGCAGTTCTACTGACATAATATATTCATTATCCATTAGATCTGGCACATGCTCTGCGGTACTCAATTACGATACAATCCAGTGAAGGGTCTGGTGTCAGCCAATGTAATGACTTTCTGATTATCTGTCTTTAAATGATGAATGAAATGAAAATGTATTGCTCAAACCAAATATAAGATTGTTAGGATGCCAAATGAAAATTGTACATAGCCTCCTTTATGGGAGAATGGCAGAAGCCTGCTTTTATTCAGCAATAACTGTCTTAAATTAGTTTTCCAAATCATGAGAATAAAATAAAATATTACTGTGAATTTGCTGTATATCAGACTAAATTGATATTTTTAGGTCTTTTAAATGTCCTTTGACTAGAGATTTAATTGAGAAGAACGCTCAAATACTTTTACATATCCCTAGTCTTTTGGTTCTAGTTGCTTAAACTGATCTCCCAGTCGTATCTTATTGCATCTAGTTTGTCACATAGATAATTTTTTGAGCTGTTTTTATCTCATGGAAAGCTGTAAAATAATTAAGCAGATTGATACATAGACAGGCATTAAAAAAAAAAAGAAAAAGAAAAACATTTCAGGATTATAAATAAGTGGGAGACTCAGAAACATTTTGTTGTTCAAATAATTATGAAGCAGGTGTTTGATAGTACAGTCATTTCTGTTTCTGTTTACATCTTTAGTTATTATTCTGTTAATTATAATTGAAAATCCAATAAAGCTTCATATTGGAGCACTCACAAATCTGACTTAGATTACAGCTTCTCAATTCATTCCTTTAAATAGACACATTGGACTTTTGATTACAAAATAATTTTTTTAAAATTCAATCTTCTTCCCACCTCTTTAAACCCTGTGTAATAACTGAGCCTTTTGAAAGACACAGACAAATATGAAACTTAAAATTTATTAGTTTTTCTTGTCACAACAAGGGTTACCCAATTTTGGCCGTGTACTTGGATGTGTCCTGTAGTTGTTTCAACAATACATAGTTATATACAATGGAAGAAAAGGTATATCCATGCCCTGCATTTCCATAATGTACAGCAATTACAGAAAATAACCTTTCTGAGTTTTCTGGATCAAAATTTCTATGAGATTTTTCTTACTGTGGCTTCCCTATTTGAGAAGCTAATCTGAAATTCAGCCTCATGATCAAACTAGAGTTCATCTTATTTAATGGGAAAAGAGAGAGTCTTTGTGCTTATGGGAGATTCATAACTTCAGGCATAAGAGATTGATAGTCTAAAGGCCATCAATAATAATTGAAGAGTTGATGTCCTCCATATGTATTTTTATTTGTAACATAATTAAATCTACTCTAGGGTGCAGAAATGTGCATGTGTCTGCTAGATGTTCCCATTCCTAGGATTATAACTGCCTTCTTATCTTTTACTATAAAGAATGACTACACAAAGTATTGGTTTAATGTCTTGAGACCTTTTAGGTAAAGTAAAAACAAGGAAAATTGTCTCTAAGGGCACTGTTTAAATGAGCCTCACTAATTAATTAAGTACATCTCAACATTCTTGATTTGCAAACTCTAACTAGACAAGGTAGATAAAGAGGTGGTTTTTTTTTTTTTCCCCCCTTTTGTTTTCAGTCAGAATGGAAAAATATTTAAGTGAAAGCATATTGGATCCTCTAGAGATATATGAATTAATTTTAAGGTCATTGACTTCTTTATTTTTATTTCATAATTGTTTATTTCAAAATAAATCTCAATTTGAAAGATGCATTGATTTTTATTTTGTAACTTATGTAGTAACAAGAAGGTCAAATTTTCTTTTACTTCATAGAGATAGAATTTTCTTGGAATGAGTTTTAAAATAGCACTGGTATAAATATAGCACCATCTTCACTGTCTCTAACTGAATCTATTGTTAGCTAGGAAATAAACACAAAACATACCAAAATCAGCATCTTGAATATTTTTTTTCTTTTAATCACAAGATTGAAATACATTTGGAGGTAATTTAATAACATCAATAATATGCCTAAGGTCATGTGAACTCTGTCTCTAGACTAGATTAAATCCAGTTATTCCAGAGAAATTTCTGCCTACTATCAAGAAATGTCCATTGTAGCTTTCATGTGTTCCGACAGAAGACATAAGATTCTGGATCAAAGACAAAGATTTTATTTCTCATAACAATAGCAGTAGACAGACTATCAGCATTTCTTACATCAGTTATCTGAGTTCCAAGTCCCATAGTGTGATCTCAGGTGATATCTGCATACAAAATCGTTGTGTTACAGGAGAGGAACCCCAATCTTAGAATACCAAATGTTTTATAATGGAAAGTAAGCACACTTACCCTTTGCTTTAAATGGAGACTCTATCTCTATCTTCCAAAGCTCTAAGGAATCCTGACCTTTGCTCCAGAAGAAACACTGATTTTAGATTCCAATGATGATTTCTATACAAACGCCCTTGAAAAAATAGCCCAAAACAAAGTATGTTCTAGGACATGCTAAAATATGAGAGACCCATGAAGAATTGTCTCCCAAAACCTCTATTTCATATTTGGCAGAAAATAATAATTCTATATAGTGTTTTAGAATTTTAGAGTTTATAAAGCACATTTACAATTATTTATTGATTTTGATTTTGATTTGAGTGAAAGTTTACAGAGCAAATTGGTTTTCCATTCACCAGTCTGTACACATTCTGTTTCATGACATTTATTTCAATCCCCATATTATAATAGCAAGATCCCACTTCCTGCCTGTGCCCATCTCTTCCCTTCATTCTTCTTTTCCATTCCCTTCCACCTTCCTACCTCTCTATTCCTGGTCATATGATGTCCTCTTGATCTCATATACTTGAATGTTGTAATGAGTGCATACCCACCTGATATTACCGTTCACCTTATAGTTCTGTCTATCATTTGGCTGGGAGCTCTGGTAGCATAGTGGCTAAGACACTTGCCTGCTAACCAGACGGCTGGCGGTTCAAACCCACCAGCCACTCCTCGGAAGGAAGGTTGGGCAATCCTACTTCCGTAGTGATACCGCCTCGGAAACCCAAGGAGGGGTCGCTATGAGTCGGGGCCGACTCGACGGCACATAACAACAACAACAACAATCATTTGGCTGCCAATTGAGTAATGGAGGTTAGATACAGTTCCTAGTTTCAAGAGTGTCTAAGAATCACAATGTCATGGGTTCTACCAGTCTT
Organism: Orycteropus afer afer; assembly: GCF_000298275.1. Taxonomy (NCBI): domain Eukaryota; kingdom Metazoa; phylum Chordata; class Mammalia; order Tubulidentata; family Orycteropodidae; genus Orycteropus; species Orycteropus afer. Next base: position 3,683,288 of record NW_006921649.1, read on the forward strand.
CATTAGACAAGTAAGCCTTTTTTTTTTTTTTCTTTTGAATTTTACTCTACATTTCCTCAGACTCTATTGAAGAATTCTTATTGTGATTGCTTTCAAAACTGTCAGCAGCAGTAGCTGGGCACCATTTATTTCTTCTTGTCTCAGGGTTGAAGAGGCCAGGGTTCATGTGCTCCATTAGTACTTTGAACAAATTGTTTCCTTGTGTCTTTGATTTTCTTCACTTTTCTTTGTTCCAGATGGGGAGAGACTAATAGTTGCACCTTAGATGGAAACTCACAAGCTTTTAAGGCCCCAGGAGCTATTGACCAAAATAAGATGTAAAACACTGTCTTTCTGGCTATGTTGTGCCAATTGACCTTAGTGCCCTCTAGGATCATAGTCTTGAGCCTCCACATCCAGCGATTCATTGTTTCAGGGTGTTTGGTCATGACTAAGACATTTTCATAATTTTGTCCGCTGTATGTTTTGCCACATTTATGGTAGCCCATGTAAATACATGGCTAGAGATATTGCTGTTTTGTTATGTGGCATTGAGTCAGACCTGACTCATAGCGATCCCTCCTTGGGTTTCCAAGGCAGTGTCACTATGGATGTAGATTGCCCAATCTTCCTTCCAAGGAATGGCTGGTGGGTTTGAACCACCAGGCTTCTGGTTAGCAGTCAAGTGCCTTAGGCACTATGCTACCAGAGCTCCCATGGCTACAGATAGCCTCTGTCAAATCTATATATATTTTAGGGTGTAGTGCCATTCACCTCCCCACCCCTGTTGAACTTGAGTGTCTATATATGCATCTAGTCATGAAATTGTTGTTACTACTATTTTTCCAGGATTGTGTATGTAATAGTATTCATTTTTGTTGCCTGTAGGTCTTGCACTCCTCCCTATACCTTCTACTGCCTTGCTCATTTTTTTTTGACCTTTTATTGTATTGCCTTTCCCTGTCTCCAAGTTAATACATGTCTACCCTCTAGTAGATTATTCCTCCCTTCCCTCCCACCCCTTGTAACCTTCAAAGAATAATTCTTTCTGCAGGTAAGTTTTTTTTTTTTTTTTTTTTTTTAACTTTTTACAGTAGTGGTTGCACACAATAATTGTCCTTTTGTGATTGACTAATTTCATTCAGCATAAATCCTTTAGTTTCATCCATATTCTGAGGTGTCTTGCCGATTCATTGTTATTCTTTAACATTGTGCATTATGTCATTGTGTGTATGTTCCATAGTTTGTTTATCCATTCATCCTCTGATGGGAATTTAAGCCATTTCCTTATTTTTGCTTTTGTGAATAATGCTGTGATGAACATAGTTGTGCATATATCTGTTCATACAATGTCTCTTATTTCTCTAGGAAAGATACCTAGTAGCAGGATTGCTGGATCATATGGTTTTTCTATTTCCAGCATCTTAAGGAAGCACCATAATACCTTCCACAGTGGTTGCACCATTTTACCATCCACCCAGCAGTGTATGGGTGTTCTAATCTCCCTACACTCTCACTAGCATTTGTTGTTTTATGGTTTTTTGAACTTTGCTACTAATGCTAGGGTGAGAGAACATTTCCATTTTATATGTTTTGACAGTATGCCTCTGATCTGGGTTTTACTAATCCCATTTTATAGATGAACATACTAAATCTTGGAAATGAAGCACTGCAGATCACATACTACTAACTAGTAAGCAGAGACATCACCAGTCTCTTGTCTCCAACTGCATTGTATTTTCCACAAGACCACAGTTCTTGGTTAATCCACTATATTACAGAAAACTTCATGTAGAAAGAATGAGTTAATTATATGATATAATTTGAGAAAACTTCTGGGAGACCCATCACCTAAGAAACAGGATTTACTTCTTTGTTTTATTGCATGATTAACAATCCATTCTTGAGTGTTGCTGTTGTTTAATTTGGAATCCTATCCCAAGCCTTTTCAATTTGAAGACAGCTGGTGCTTTATGGAGTGCACTCACCAATGCTTTGGGTTAAAAAATGACACTGGGAATAAAGGCTAAGAGTTAGGTTCCTAATCACTGCCCTTGGGAGCTGGTAGCAGCACAGTTTCATCCATATGATTCACCTGAAATCCCAGGGACAGGAAGAGAAAGGAATCAATGAAAAAGCTGAGAGTTTGCACAACCTTTACCCACTTCATAACCTTTCTCACTCTTAACCTGTATATAATAGTCTCCTCTAGATTCTCACTCCATTTTACACAATTTAAACTTTCTCACTTGTCTTGGCCTTAAATGTTAAAGAAAAATTGCTTTTTCATTACTTCTACTACATATATTTAAAACAATATTTTCTTAACATCAGGATGATAAATAATGAAGCAGGGTTCTTGATCAAACAAATTTGGAAAAAGTACTATTAAAAAAAAAAGCTATTCAGGTCTCAACATAAGGACCTTTTAGAGCATTTAATAGGTCAAAAGAATTGTGACTCTCCAAGAGAAGGATATAGTATACAGAATTTTCCAAATTTATTCCGTACTTCAGCTCCATTTTCATGGAGCAGACTTACAGAATCATGCCTTAAAGAATGCTTATTGGGACAAAATTGTACAACATTAGTAGAATCTATTTCTTTGACATTTTTTCCCATTCATTTTTAATTCATTCAACTAAATACCAACTAAAGAAATCAAATGCACTGGGAGAATCTCCTGAAAAAGACCTCCTTAAAGTGTTAAAAAAGCAAAGATACCATTTTGATGATTCAAGTGCACCTGATCCAAGCCACGATGATTTCAATCATGTTATATGCATGTGAAAGTTGGACAATTAAAGAGAAAGACTGGAGAAGAATTGAAGCATTTGAAATACGGTGTTGGTAAAGAATATTGAATATACCATGGACTGCTAGAAGAAAGGACAGATCCAACTTGGAGGAAAAACAATCAGAATGCTACTTTGAAATAAGGATGGTAAGACTTTGTCTCACTTGTTTTGGATACGTTATCAGGAGAAATTAATTCCTGTAAAGGGATTCATACTTAGTAAAGTAATTAATGTTTAGTGATGTAGAGGGTCAGCAAAAAAGAGGATGAATTGACACATTTGGTTTTAACAATGGTCTCAAACTACCTACTACTGTGAGGATAGTCCAGGATGGGGCAACATTTCATTCTGTTATACATAGGTCACTATGAGTTAGAGCTGACTCGATGGCACCTAACACATTCACATACACACAGAGTATTTGACAGACACTACAAAAGAGCTCTGGTAATGTAGTGCCTAAGACACTTGACTGCTAACCAGAAGGCTGGAAGTTCAAACCCACCAGCCACTCCTCAGAAGAAAGGTTGGGCAATCTACTTCCATAGTGACTCTGCCTTGGAAACCCAAGGAGGGCTCGTTATGAGTCAAGTCTGACTCGATGGCACATAACAACAACAACAATTGTTTCTATTTCTCTTCTTGGTGAGAAACAAAACACAACATCCTACTAACCCAGTGGTGCTAAAGAGTTCTCTTTCTAAGTTCCTTAGAACTAGTTCTAAGTTCCTTAGGAATTAGAAATATATTGAATAAACAACAGATATAGGACATCTATAGCGCTAACTCATGATTTCTTATACTAGTTCTAAAGCAGGCCCTAGAGACCTTGGCACCACAATCTTAAGTATAATTCCTGGTTCTTGCACTGATTAGATCTAATTAAATGAAAGTTACTTAAATAAATGTTTTTTAATAAACTTCTACTAGCAGCAGTAACAGAGTAACTAATATTAGACTAACTCTTATGCCATAGGAAATCATTTAACAATGTAAAAACCATACAAACAAAGTGTTTTTTGACATTCAATTACAGGAGTACAGAACTGTAATCCCTTGTAACAGGGAAACACATGAGGTGAAGCCCCACAATTTCCTCATATTTCTGCCTGAAGTCAGTGTCCACCAGGGCTTTGAACAGGTTCACCCAAGTTCAGTCATGAGTGACAAAGTGACCCTGGAACAGATCTGAATTTTTAAAATGTGGGTGAACTGAATGCTAACTGGAACAGGAAAACTTATGGGCTGAAACCCTGCTAGAAACTTAATCTTCCTCTTAGAAAATAAGTTCAGCCTGTGTACTACATAGCTATGAAATCTCTTTACTTGGTTGAAAACAGCAGTGTCCAGCTCAAATGTGGTGGCTAACCTCACCACTTTGAATGTGTAGCACTTTCCACAGTCCTAGAAATAATTCAGTGTCATACAACAGGCTCCTGAAAGAGCTCACTGTGGCTCTTCCAAGTTTCCTATTCCAGGGCTTTGACCCATAATTTTTCCTGACCCAGTTAGCATTCCAGATGATCAAAATTTAAAAAAAAAAAAAAAAACGAATTTGTTCTGGTTTCACTCCATTGCTTATGACTGAGCTGCTTTGAATTGTTTTAAGCCCTGGTTTCCACACTACAGTAGATGCAAGTAGAGTCCAGAGAAGTCCTCACTGAGCTATGGAAGTAGAGATCTGAGTTCAGTGGGCTGAGGTAAATGAAAATTATGGATGTACTTCAAGAGAAAAGAAATCTGTGTAGAGAAAGTATACTCTGACATTACACATTGATCCTTTTGACTAAATATTAACCTGTGCATACTCAGGGAGGGATACAAAGAGGCCTGACAAAGGAAAGCAACTAAAGAGCTCTGAGTTAAACAAATATTATAGAGACTGCAGAGTTCTGTGAAACTCTGGGTTCTGACCCTCCAAAAGGGGAGAAATTTTGCTGATCACTCTGGGTATTCAATTGAGACCTCCAGAAACACTAAGCATCTGTTGTAGGGCAACTCTAGTCCCAGCCACTTCCATTGAGGTGGTAGATTCTGACTCATAGTGACTCTACAGAACACAGTATAACTGTCCATGGGGTTTCCAAGACTATAAATCCTTACAGAAGCAAACTGCCTCATCTTTCTCCCATGGATTGTTTAGTGGGTTTGAACTGTGGATCTTTTGGTCAGCAGCCCAGTGCTTTAACCATAGCACCAAGAACCCCTTATAGTCCCAGAGTAAGGATTATTCTAGACCCTCCCCGTTGTTGTTGTTGTTATGTGCTGTCGAGTCATCTCTGACTCATAGCAACTTTATGTACAACAGAATGAAATAGTGCCTAGTCCTGTGCCAGACTCATGATCCCTCCTATACCTGAGCCCATCACTATAGCCACTGTGTCAATCTGTCTTGTTGAGGGCCTTCCCCTCTTTTGTCCACCCTCTACTTTACCAAGCATGACATCCTTCTACAGGGAGTGGTCTCTTCTGACAACATGACCAAAGCAGGTGAGATGAAATCTGGTCATTCTCGCTTCCAGGGAACATTCTGGCTGAACTTCTTCCAGGACAGATTTGTTAGTTTTTTTTAGAAGTCCATGGTAATTTTAGCATTCTTCGCCAACACAACTCAAAAACATCGACTCTTCTTCAGTCTTCTTTATTCTTTGTCTAGCTCTCACATGTATGTGAGGCAATTGAAAATACCAAGACTTGGTTTAGGCACATCTTAGTATTCAAGGAGTTATCTATGTTCTTCATCATTTGAAAGAGTTCTTTTACAGAAGATTTTCCCAAAGCAATATGTCATCTGATGTCTTGACCCTCCCTAACAATATCTAAAACAAACAAAATTGACCAGAACCATCCCTGCTGGCACAAAAATTTAAATGCTCAGCTGCTAACCAAAAGATTGGTGGTTTAACTCCACCAGTCTCTATGTAAAAGAAAGACCTGGTAATCTGCCTCCATAAATATTATATCCAATAAAACCCTATGCTGTTTCATGGGTTGCTATGTTTTGGAATTGACTCAAAGCACTCAACAGTAACAATATCAATAATTCAACTACCTACCAGAATAAAACTCAACTGTTTCAAGAAATATAACTCAATCTAGTTTCTCAACCATATAGCATTCAACTCTATAGCATTTAATAATAATAAAACAAAAAATAGATATACAAAAAATGGCAGAATGTGACTTGTAAAATAGGGATTGGGAGAAGATAACATGAAGAATGTGGAAAAGTCAATAGAAATAGACCAGTGATAGCAGAAATGTTATCAGACAGAATTATGAGACAACAACTTAAAGGTTTTTTTTTTCTTTTTTATAAATAGGTTCAAGGATTTAAAGATAATGGGCACAATAGGTTATAACGAGTGAATGGATGAAGACTCTCAGTAGAGAAATGAAAATTATTAAAAACAAGAAAGCAAATGGAAAACACAGAATGGAAAATACAATATCTGAAATGAAAAATGCACTGGATAGGCTTTTTGGAATTTTGACACTCCAGAGAAATGTTTTAGTTGGTCAAAGATGGGGCATTAGAAACTCCTCTCTAAACTAAGTCACAGAATGAGAAAAGGCAAAAAACAAAACAAAACAAAAAACACCATCTCAGTGAACCTTTCGGAAAATATCAAGCAAACTAACATATGTGTAATTGGAGTCCCAGAATAAAAGGCCAAAGTTATTCAGGCAGAAAAGAGCATTTTATGAAATAGTGGCTGCAAATTATCTCAAAAATGATAAAAAATATTGACAAGATACCAGAAGCTCAACAAACCCCCAAGCAGAATAAATGAAAAGATCCATTTAAGCACACCATATTCAATTTCCTGAAAACCAATAAGAAAAATATTTAAAATTTTAATTTTAAAATACGTAAAAAATGGGAGGGAGTAGTATATTACACACAGTGGGGAAATATAAGCTAGAGGTCAATGGAATGACATTTTTAGAGTGTTGTCAACCTTAAATTCTATGATCAGTAAATATATCCTTCAAAAAATGAAAGCAAAATAAAACACATTTTTAAATAGATGAAAGCTAAGATTTTTTTATCTGACTCATAGCAACCCCCGTTCAGTTTTCAAAGCTATAAATCTTTACAGAAGCAGATTGTCACATCTTTCTTCCAGCAAATGACTGGTAGATTTGAACCACCAAACTTTTTGTTAATAGACAAATGCCTTAACTACTACACCACCAGAGCTCCTTTTTCATCCCCAGACCTGCTTTATAAGAACTGTTAAAAGAAGTCCTTTTGGCTAAAGGAAAAAGATCTGTTGTAGGACGAAGACCTGCAGATAGTAAACATGTGGGCAAATATAAGAACTCTCCCTTGCATTTTTAAATGTATTTGAAAGATAATTTGTCACTTTTAAAGCTAAAGATTAGCAATGAATTATGCAGTTTATAATATACATATAAATAAAATGTGTGATATTAATAGTACAGAACATGGAAGGGCAGAAATGGAATTACACCGTACTTTATAAGTGAAGTGATATAATGTTGTTGATGCTGTCAGGTACCATCAAGTCAGTTCCCACTCACAGCGACCCTGTCCACAAGAGAATGAAAAGCTGACCTGTCCTGTGCCATCCTCACAATCATTGTTTTTCATCCCATTGTTGCAGCCAATATGTCAATCCACCTCCTTGAGGGTCTTACTCTTTCACTGATCCTCTGCTTACCAAGCTTGATGTTCTTCTCTAGGGATTTGACCCTCCTGATAACATCTCCAAAGTACATGAGATGCCATATAATGTTATTATAATAATACTATTATTTTGTAATATTAATGCATAATACAATATAGTAGTGTATTAATATATAGTATAATATTAATATATGGTAAACTGTGATAAGAATGCATACTGTAATCCCTGAACAACTGCTGAAAAATTAAAACACAGGGGTATAACTAAAAAGCCATAGATAAGATAAAAATAGACTGCTAAAATTCTTTAATGAGGCTTCCCATTTCTTCTCTAGGGGAAAGATTAATAACAAGCAAGAAGAGCAATGCTGACATCTTAAAGTGCTAGCTTTGGTTTACATATAAATTTGTTGGTGTGGTTTCTTTCAGAGGCAAGGAGTGATTTAAGTTTATAGGAGTTTTTATTCATTATCTAACCTTGTTTTCTTTTGCTTTTCTCAGGATGAATTTCCTTTGCATTTTTTAGGATTTTTCCTAAACTAAACTTGAACCTATGCCTGGAAGTGAATAAATGAATCAGAATGGTTACAAATGAAAGAAGGAGGATAAATGAACAATATTTACCTCACAGATTTCTACTTCAAAATATATATAATCATATATTCCAGTTTTCAAAGACCCAATATGCTAAATTCAACTTAATTGTTAACTTTAAATTTTTGTTACAACAAATAACACTACCACGTATTTTTTCAAGATGAATAATGTGATCAGATGTCTCAAACATTTGCTCATTTGAAGGACTGAAATTATTAAATTTGGCCAGTGCAACATACACCCAGAAAGAACATAACCCATGTGTAATTTTAAAACAAAACCTATTGCCATCAAGTCAATTCCAGAACTTAGTGACTCTATAGGGCAGAATAGAACTGCACCACAGGGTCCCAAGCCTGTAATATTTACAGAAGCAGAATGCCACATCTTTCTCCCACAGAGCAGTTGGTAACTTTGAATCACCAAACTTTCAGTTAGCAGTGAGTGCTTTAACTACTGAGCCACCAAGGCTCCCTGTGTAATGTTTACTTAGCTATAATTCCTGGGATGTGGAAATTGGCTATCTTTAAAATTTTGTCTACTGAATCACATTTTCAGCACATGCTTTCTTTTTCTCTGTTATTTATTTCTTTGGAAATAAAGTACACTCACCCTATCAGCACCAATATATAGTGTCAGGTGATACTCCTGAAGTAATAGCAGCATGCATGTACCATCAAAGGTCATGTCCGAGAAAAGAAAGTGGTCAAGAAGCATTTCTTTAAGGAAATTGTGCATGGTATGTGATTAAGCAAAGATCCTACTGTGGTGATGATTTTTTTTATCCTCACAGACTAGAGATTGAGTTCAGAACAGATTTCAGAGATGATAGATTAGAGCAGAGACTGTTCATGAGATGCTGTCCAGTCCTGGAAAGAAAGTTTTGTGCAGAGCTACACAGCCAAGACCATCAAGGGAAGATTAAGAACAAACAGCTAAAACCTTAGGATGTTCCTAATTGCATAATCACCTGATTAGTGTAGAGGTTGAAATGCATAATTGCACAGTGAGACTTGACATTTCCAGACAGAGCATGCCATTCAAAAAGCAAAGGGAGGGGGCTAGAGATGAAGTTAACAGGCAAATACTTGATGTCTGGCCAACAACAGTATACCAAGGAAAGCAGGAAATTGGTCCCTTGCTGCTAGCAACACCACTTTTCAATCACAGCTTCTGACTTCTCTTTTTTTTTTTTTTCGGCCAAGTTAACTGATTACCATGACAGGATGTTTCCTCACCTAGTGAACTTTTGAAAAGTTAACTTTGGGTCTTGAGAGGCATAGGCTATTACAGAAAAGTATATAAATAAGGAATGTGTGTGTGTGTGTGTGATCTGCAGATTGTAATTTATTAAAGATTCTTCCTCCAATCCTAATGCCACATTCTTTTTCATATAATCTAGCCTTTCAGATTATTATGTATATATGTTGTTGTTGTTAGGTCCTGTCAAGTCAGCTCTGACTCATAGTGGCCCAATGTACAGCAGAAGGAAACACTGCCCCGTCCTGTGCCTTACAATTCTTGCTGTGCTTGAGCCCATCGTTGCAGCCACTGTGTTAATCCATCTCATTGATGGTCTTCTTTGCTGACCTTCTACTTTACCAAGCATGATATCCTTCTCCAGGAAATGGTCTCTTCTGACAATATGATTAAAGCAGGTGAGACGAAATCTGGCCATTCTCACTTCCAAGGAGTATTCCAGCTGCACTTCTTCCAGGACAGATTTGTTTGTTCTGGCAGTCTATGGTATTTTCAGTATTTTTGCCAACACCACAATTCAAAGGCATCAACTCTTCTTCAGTCTTCTTAATTCACTGTCCACCTTTCACATAAATATGAGGCAATTGAAAATGCCATGACTTGGATCAGTCACATCTTAGTCTTCAAAGTGACGTCTTCATTTCTTAACAATTGAAGGAAGTTTTTTTCAACAGATTTTCCAGTGCAATACAATATCTAATTTCCTGACTGCTGCTTCCATGGATGTTGATTGTGAATACAAGTAAAGTGCATTCTGTGACAACTTCAATCTTTTCTCCATTTATCATGATGTCGCTTATTGGTCCAGTCTTGAGGATTTTCATTTCCTTTATCTTGAAGTGTAATTTATACTAAAGACTGTAGTCTTTGATCTTCATCAGTAAGTGTTTCAAGTTGTCTTCACTTTCAGCAAACAAGGTTGTGCCATCTGCATATCACAAAATATTAATGGTTTCTCCTCTGATTCTAGGAGCTCTGGTGGTGTAATGCCTAAGACTGTTAATCAGAGGACTGGCAGTTCAAATCCACCAGCCACTCTTCAAAAGGAAGATTGCAAAATCTACTTCCATAGTGATACCATCTGGGAAACCCAAGGAGTGGTCGTTATGAGTCAAATCAAACTCATCGGCAGTGCATTTGGTTTTGGTTTTCTTCTGATTCTGATGCCTTATTCTTCTTCTTATAGTCTAGCTTCTCAGATTATTTGTTCAGCGTACAGATTGAATAAATATGATGAAAGGACATGACCATGATGTATACCCTTCCTGATTTTAAAACATGCAGTCTTCCCTTGTTCTGTTTGAAGGACAGCCTCTTGGCCTATGTATGGGTCCTTCATGAGAACACTTAAATGCTGTGGAATTCCTGCTCTTCACAATGTTATCCAAAATGTGCTATGATCCATAGAGTCTTATGACTTCGGATAGTCAATAAAACACAAGTAGACATATTTCTGGTATTCTCTGCTTTCAGCTTAGATCCATCTGATATCCCTCACTCCATGTCTTCTTCTGAATCCACCATGCATTTCTGGAACTTCATTGTCAATATACTGCTGCAATTTCTTTTGAGCTATCTTTAGCAAGAATTTATTTGTGTGTGATATTAATGATATCATTTGATAATATGGCATTTGTTGGATAACCTATCTTTAAATGGACACAAATATTGATCTCTTCTGTCAGTTGGCCATGTAACTGCTTTCCATATTTCTTGGCATAAATGAGAAACCAACTCCAGAGCAGTATTTGTCTGTTAAACATCTCAATGGGAATTCCATCAATTCCTAAATCCTTGTTTTTCTCCAATTCCTTCAGTGCAGATTTCACTTCTTCCTTCAGTACCATTGGTTCTTGATCATATGCAACTGCCTGAAATAGTCGAACACTGACCAATTCTTTTTGATACAGTGACTCTATGTATTCCTTCCCTCTTCTTTTGATGTTACCTATGTCATTTAATATTTTGCACATACAATCCTTCAGTATTGCAACAGGAGGCTTGAATTTTTTCTTCAGTTCTTACAACTTGAGAAATCCTGAGCATTTTCTTCCCTTTTGGTTTTCCACCTCCAGGTCTTTGCACATTTCATTATAATACTTTACTTTGTCTTGAGCTGCCTATTGAAATCTTCTGTTCAGTAACCATCTTTCATTTGTTTTAGCTACTTTAGGTTCAAGAGCAAGTTTCAGAGTCTCTTCTGACATCCAATTTGGTCTTTTTTTCCTTTCCTATCTTTTTAATGACCGTTTGCTTTCTTCATGCACGATGTTCTTACTGTCATCTCATAATTTTCTGGTCTTCGGTAATTGGTGTTTAATGTGTAAAATATATTCTTCAGATGGTCTCTAAGTTCAGGTGGAACATAATCAAGGTTGTATTTTGACACTTGTGGACTTACTTTAATTTTTTTTCAGCTCAACTTGAACTTGCATATGAGCAATTGATGGTCTGTTCCACAGTTGACTCCTGGCCTTGTTTTGACTGATGATGCTGAGTTTCTCCATTGTCTCTTTCCACAGATGTAGTCGATCTCATTCCTGTCTTTCCCTCTGGTGAGGTCCACATGTATAGTAGCCATTTATGTTGTTGAAAAAAGATGTTTGCAATGAATAAGTCATACCCAACACAACTCACTGCTGTCAAGTCAGATCTGACTCACAGCAACCCCTCCTTGGGTTTCTGAGGTGGTATCACTACAGAAGTAGATTGCCCAACCTTCCTTCTGAGGAGTGGCTGGTGAGTTTGA
>NW_006921649.1:3701209-3701904 GCF_000298275.1 Orycteropus afer afer
GGGCCTTTGTCAAAGATCAGCTGACTATAGGTCGATGGATCTATTTCTGGGTTCTCAATTCTATTCCATTGGTCTATGTATCTGTCATTATATCAATACCAGGCAGTTTCGACTACTGTGACTGTATAGTAGATTTTGAGATCCAGCAGTGTGAGACCTCTTACTTTGTTTTTCTTCTTCAATAATGCTTTGCTTATCCGAGGTCTCTTTCCTTTCCATACAAAGTTAGTGATTGGTTTTTCCATATCTCTAAAGAATGTTGATGGGATTCTGATTGGGATTGCATTTAATGCATAGATTGCTTTGGGTAGAACTGACATTTTCACAATGTTCAATCTTCCTATCCATGAGCATGGGGTGTTCTTCCATTTATGTAGTTCTTTTATGGTTTCTTGAAGTAGTTTTTTATAGTTTTCTCTGTACAGGTCTTTTTTGTCCCTGGTAAGATTTATTCCAAACTATTTTATTTTTTTGGTAGCTATTGTGAACTGTATTGATTTCCTTATTTCTTTTTCAGCAATCTCTTTCCTGGTCTAGAGGAATCCAACTGATTTTTAGATGTTGATCTTATATCCTGCCACAATGCTAAATCTCTCAATTGGTTTCAGCCATTTTTTGACTGAGTCCCTTGGGTTTTCTAGGCATAGGATCATATCATCAACAAATAGGGATAGTTTGACTTCTTCCTTACCAAT
>NW_006921649.1:3702912-3705600 GCF_000298275.1 Orycteropus afer afer
TAACTGGTCTTCCTTTTAGGTGTATGAATATTATATTATCACTGACAGCATTGTAGTTCAGGATAGATCTTGAGATGTTCTTTTTGGCAATAAATGTGAAGCCATTCTTCTTCAATTTGCCTTTCCCAGCATAGTAAGATCACATGATTTTCTGATTCAAAATGGGCAATTTCAGTCCATTGCAGCTCACTAATGCCTAGGATATAGATCGTTATCTGATTGATTTCACTTTTTACAACTTCCAGTTTTCCTAGATTTATATTTTTTACATTCTATGTTCAGATTACTAATGGTTGTTTGCAGCTGTTTCTTCCCATTTTGAGTCATGCCCCATCAGCAATTGAAGGTCATGTAATTTTTTTCTCCTTCCATGTCATTAAGGTTAATACTACTTTGAGGAGGCAGCTCTTTCCCAGTCATATTTTGAGTGCCTTCCAACCTGAGGGCCTCATCTTCCAGCACTGTATCAGACAATGTTTCATGGCTATTCATATATAATATTTATATTCCTTTCTGTGATTGCCCATGCCTCCCCAAATTCCAAAGTTAACTTTTCTTATGTATATATAAAATAATCATTATACATAGAAGTCTGGTGGCACAGTGCCTATGGCATTTGACTGCTAACCAGAAGGCCGGCAGTTCAAACCCACCAGCCACTTCTCACAAGGAAGATTGGTCAATCTACTTCTGAAGTGATAACACCTTGGAAACCCAAGGAGGGGTTGCTATGAGTCAGATCAGAGTTGATGGCAGTGAATTTGTGTTTTTTTTATTTTTTTTTTTTATTTCTATGTATATGTTGTTGTTTTTAGGTGCCTAGAGTCATTTCCGACTCTAAATGACCTTATGTACAACACAATAAAATCCTGCCCAATCCTGTTCCATCTTCACAATTACCGCTATGCCTTATTGTGACCACTGTGTGAATCCATCTCTCTGAGGGTCTTCCATTTCTTCGATGACTCTCTATCAGTGTGATATCTTTCTCTAGGAATTGGTCCCTCCTGATAACATGACCAATGTACGATAGACAAAGTTTTCCCATTGTCGCTTCTAAGAAGCATTCTGGCTGTAATTTTTCCAAGGCAAAAGTTATTCATTCTTCAGGCAGCCCATGGCATATTCCATATTCTTGCCCAACACCATAATTCAAATGAATCAGTTCTTCAGTCTTTCTTATTCACTGCCCAGCTTTCATATGCTTATGAGGTGGTTGAAAATACCATGGCTTAAGTTAGGTGCACCTTTATCTTCAAAGGGAAATCTTTGTTCTTTAATACTTTAAAGAGGTTTTTTGCAGTAGATTTGCCCATTGCAAAAGTTCATTTGATTTCTTGATTACTGCTTCCATGACCGTTGATTGTGGATCCAAATAAAATGAAATTTTTGACAACTTTCCTCCATTTATCATTAGGTTGATTGTTGCTCCAGTTTGAGGATTTTGTTTTCTTTATGTTGAGCTCTAATCCATACTGAAGGTTGAGGTCTTTGATCTTCCATGCTAAGCACTTTAAGCACTTTAAGTCCTCTTCACATTCAGCAAGCAAAGTTGTATCATCTGCATATTACAGATTATTAATGAGTCTTTCTCCAAATCTGATGCCATGTTCTTCTTCATGTTCAGCTTCTGGATTATATGGTTAGCATACTGATTGAATGAATATGGTAAATGGATAGAACTCTGATGTCTACTTTCCTGATTTTAAACCATGCAGTGTCATCCTGTTCTGTTTGAAAGACTACCTATTGGTCTAGTTACAGGTTCCTCATGACCACAATTAAGTGTTTAATTCCCATTCTTTGCAATAGTATCCATAATTTTTTATGATCCACGGAATCAAATGCTTTTCCATAGTCAATAAAACACAGGTAAACGTCTTTCTAAAATCATTCTCTGCTTTTTGTCAAAATCAATCTGACATTAGCAATGACAACCCTTGTTCTATGTCCTCTTCTGACTCCAGCTTGAATTTCTGGAAGTTTCCTGACTATGTAGAATTGCAACGATTTTGAAATTATTTTCAACAAAATTTTACTTGCTTGAGAGAGTAATTATATTATTTGGTAATTTCTGCATTCTGTTGACTAATTTGAAATGGGCACAAATATTAATCTCTTCCAGTTGGTTGAACAGGTAGCCGTCTTCTAAATTTCTGGGCATATATGAGTTATCATTTCCAATGCTGCATCTATTTGTCAATCAGTATCCTATAAATTCCTGGAGGCTTGTTTTTCACCACTGCCTTCAGGGCTAATTAGCCTTCTTTTTTCTATACCATCAGTTTTTGATCATAAGCTGCATTCTGAAATGTTTGAACATTGACTAACTTTGATTGGCATAGTGACTCTGTGTGTCTCTTCCATCTTCTTTTGATGCTTCCTGACTTATTAAATATTTTTCCCAGAGAATCCTTCAGTAATACAACTCAAGGCTTGAAATTTTTCTGCAGTTCTTTCAGCTTTAGAAATGCTGAGCATTTTTTTCCTTTTCATTTTCTAACTCCAGGTCTTTGCACATTCATTATAATACTTGACTTTGTGTTCTTGCCTTTGAAATCTTCTGTTCAGCTATTTTATGTCATTATTTCTTCCATTCACTTTAGCCATCATCCATTCAAGAGCAAGTGTCAAAGTGTCTTCTGACATTCATTTTAGTCTTTTCTTCCTGTCTTTTTTTTTTTTTTC
>NW_006921649.1:3709025-3751087 GCF_000298275.1 Orycteropus afer afer
GAGTAGGATTGGTATCAGTTCTTCTCTGAATGTTTTGTAGAATTCTCCAGTAAAACCGTCTGGGCCAGGACTTTTTTTTTTTGGTGGTAATTTTTTGATGACCTGTTCAATTTCTTCTTTTGTGATGGGCCTCTTCAACTTTTCCACATCAATATGTGTTAATTTAGGTAAATAATAGTTGTTTTAAAACAGACAAGTACAAGCAAACTAATCACCAGAAAAAAGAAAGCAAAAAAGAAATAAATAAAAA
Organism: Orycteropus afer afer; assembly: GCF_000298275.1. Lineage (NCBI taxonomy): Eukaryota > Metazoa > Chordata > Mammalia > Tubulidentata > Orycteropodidae > Orycteropus > Orycteropus afer. The sequence continues at coordinate 3,709,276 of NW_006921649.1, forward strand.
AAAGAGGAAAAAAAACGGTGGAGGACAGGGCAGGTTCTGTCTGAGCACACAGACTGTGGTGAAGCTCCTGTGGGCCCAGAAGGTAGGTGGGAGTGGGCGATGGCCCCACCTCCATTCACCAAGTGGGTGTGGGGTATAAGAATAACAAGAGGAATGTCACACCTTATCAGTCTTGCAAGTCTGGAGTGCCCTTGGGTTTGCTGGCAAGCAAAACACGTTTTTAAGCCCCAGGAATCTGCGAGAATGCTGTCCCTTTAAATGTCCAAAATAGTCAAACCGCTTTTAAACATTCAAAATGGTGGCACCCTCCAGACTGCAAAAGTCCACTTCTCAGCCCATGTTTCTCTTCACCTTCTCCATTTATTCCCCAGCCACCAGAGCAGTCCTCCATGTAGTCCCTGGCTAGCAGGGCTGATTTTTAGGTTAATTCTTAGGTCCTACCACCACTCGTACTCTCAAAGCTGTCTGTGTCATGCCATCAGGATTGCTTAGGATCGCTGCCAGACCACAGCTCCGTCTGTCTCATTTTTTCGTATTTTCATACACATTCTTCTGCTAGTTGGGGTTTAGTCCACTTCTATATCCTTCCCTTCAAGGCTCAGGAGTCCAGGATTATCTTCTCTGTCTGTGTTAATTGGTTCCCCTTTTCTTTGTTGAAAAGGGTCTGTGTAGTCTTTCTGCCTAGTCCACCATCTTACTGGAACTCTCTTCTTCCTGTCTTTTTAATAACCTTTTGCTTTCTTCATGTATCATGGCCTTGATGCCTTCCTGATTTTAAACCATGCAGTATCTCCTTGTTTGAACAACAGCCGCTTGATCTATGTACAAATTTTTTAATCAGTACTGCATAGTTATTGACCTTTAAAGCAGGAATTGTTGAATTATTTAAGTAATTAACTTGAAAATCTAATTTACTCATTTATTACATTTTTTTAGCTACATATTTTCAAGCATATGCATGAGTACCCCTAAATCTTCATATTGTTGTTAGCTGTCATTGAATCGCCACTGACACATGGTGAACCCATGTACAACAGAACAAAAAGCTACTGGGCCCTATGGCATCCCTTTGATTGGTTGTGTATCAAACCTTTGTGATTTTTAGTACTGTCATCAGACTCAAAAGTTGATCATTTGGCCTTTCTTCCTAATACATCTTAGCCTTGAAGCATCACTTAAACCTGTTCAGCATCATAGAAGCATAGAAGCTTCTAATGACAATTGTGTTCTGACTAGGCATGAGGTGCACTGGGTAAGAATTCAACCCAGTCTCCTGTGGAAGGCAAGAATTCTATCACACATCACCAATGACTCTAAGTTATCCTGGTATGACAATTAAGATGCTTTTTACTGCAAACAAAAATCTCAACTCATATTGGTTTAAACAATGAAGGTGTTTATAGCTTGAAAAGAATCCATGAGTGACACAAACAATTAAGCCCTCTATTACTGGACAAAAGATAGACAATTGAACCCACCCAGAGTTGCCATTGAAAACAGCCTAGACAATGTGCTTCCAAAAGGTCAAAGCTTGAAAACCCTATGGAGCACTTGTATTCTGCACACATGGGGACTTCTTGAATCAGAATCAGCTCAACAACTAACAATTATAGCTTAAATATCTAGGAAGAGAGAGGCAGTGCTCACTCTAGGCATAGTTCCTTGGGGTTCAAGCTCTGCTTCTCTGTGATTTTCTTGGATGTTACTCTCTTCCTTGTGATCTATGGCTCATTACTTTAATGACTACCTCAGTGTTATAAATCACATACAGACATGACAATATCTGGGGGTGGGGCAGTTGGTGATGCCCATTTCCTCTTATTTCTGTATCTTAGTAACAAGCAAAACTTTTCTAAGGCTGCACCTCCACTTCCAGGTGCTACCCTTTGGGTCTCATTGCCCAGAGTTGATTCACATGTTTATTTGTAAATTGCTTACTATCAAAAGGGATGAAATGATCATATTTGGCCTAGACTTGTCAGAATTTATACCTGGGGCTAGGGTCACTGGCCTGGAATTGCATATAAGAGGATAAATGTTTTAACAAACGCAGGGTTACCTCAGAGTTAGGAAAAGGAAATGAATAGGTCTTAGGAAGATAGCTAATAGTGTCCTACAATTAGAATAGGACACATATCAAATAGTGAATTCCATTCCTTTATACCAAAGGTCACAAATGGTTTGCAGCATAAAAGATTCCAAATGTGAGTCAATATTTCACTTTTAGAGGAAAATGTTGTGAAAATTTTTTCTCCTACTTTAACTTATTATGAATAAAGCAGAATAGAAAATATAAAGAAAGAAAGAGAAAAAAGGAGAGAGAATATTGACATTATTTGCATTCTTGAATAAGGTAGGCATGAAGCTGCTTGAATCTGTACTTCCAGATATGTAAATTGTGCTTTGTACATGAACCTGTTTGACTTGAATGTCTGTCATTTGTAAACTTCTCCGATAATTCTTTCTAATATACACAAGTTTTCAAACAAGAGATAGTATAGCCTCCCTTAAATTGTGTCCTATTACCTTAACTTTGGAGTTTTAGAGTCATATAGAATCATGTTATGTTGAAATTCAAATTTGTACTATAAAATTGAGAGCTCTATTGTACCATTCTAGAGCTAGAGTGTAAATAAGTCCCCAGTACTGTTGTGTGGGTGGCAAGAAGAAAAAATCACCACAGATTTAGACACAAGAATTAAGCTTTCAAATTCAAATGGGAAAAATAATGATAATGAACTCATGACAGAAAACCCAGTAAAGTGAAACCTGTGAGGAAAAGATGAGGTTTAAATTTCAATGTAATATTAATAAAGGAGACAATTGAAAATGGACCAAAGGAAGACAAAGCCCCAAATAATTCTAAAAAGAATTATAATATTGTCTTGTTATGAATTCAGATGGTGACACTATCTAATGAGACCATCCAGAGACATTTAAAGTATCTTAAATAATTGAACAATACCAAGTTACCAAAATGATTCCAATATGATTTAAGAAAAAAAAAAATTTGTAAAAAGCATTTAAAATTATTACAGGAGGAAAGACTACAGGTAGGGAAGCAAATTAGGACAGTTGTATTATTTCATCCAAAAATAATAAAGGGTGACCTACATAACTAATAAAAAGAGGGATAAAATATTATAAACATAAAATTAATAGAAATATTATAACTGATTAAAAAAATAAAGTAAGAACCAGATGATTTTTATTTTACTTCTAGTTCTTTCAGTGGATTCAGTCATGATCAAATGTATGTGGATAAGAAATCATTTGTAAATGCCTGTTAAGCTATAAAATATATGAATCCTTGGATTATATCTTCCCTCGTTATTGCAGTCTTCCAATTAGAGAGCAATTGTTATATTTCCTACACAAATAATATAACCACTTTCTCAAATATTACTACTCAACCCACTTCCATCTACAGCAAGCAGCAGAACAATTAGATCCATTTAATGTTATAGTAGCAAGTATAACTATTCAAAAAACTTTTAGTGTACTAAGAATAAATGCTGCTAAAATAAAATACTTAGAAGAAAAATATGCCATTATGTGAGTTCATTGGTGCCACCATATTAATTTACATCTGTCAGATCTACAATCAGATATAGTCCACAGAAACCAAATGTAATGTGATTCCAAGGAGACCAATATTTTAAAAAATATTTATTGTTTTCTTTTTTGTTCACATGTGAAGTGAATAAGCTGGCATATAGCAACCCTGCCAAAATTAAATGAATAAAAATATGAGGAATTGCCTTTTCTTGGCTTCTCATAAAATAAAAAGCTTCCATCTGATCTCCAGGAACTTAAATATAATCAAATATGTGATAGGCAGTAGGGAGAGTATTCCAGTATAAGCTGGAAATCTGCATAAGGCAGTCAAAAATTGGGGCATAATTAAAGGTTATGAAGAAAGTAGAAACAAAATTATAAGCCAAGTTCCAAAGCACTCCATATACTGTACAACACTCATAATGTAATATATTTAAAATTATCTTAATTTATTATAATGAATTTATTATTATCAATTTTTATGACATTTTTGTTTTTAAATAGTCACATTTATTCTGATGAAACTTCTATTGCTCATATATATCAAATATTATCCTGGAATTGTTTGCAATGTCTTCACATCCTTTTAAATGTCACTATGAATGGTAATTAAAATAAATAGGTCTATCCTCATCTAGAACACAGAAGAGTGAAGAAAATCAAAGATGCAAGGAAACAATCACTCCAAGAACAAATGGACCATGCCTACTCCAGCCTCCAAGACTCTGAGATGAGAACTAATTGGTTCCTAGCTACCACTGTTAACCACTCTGAAAAGGATCATAATAGGAATTCCTGGATAGAGTGGGAGAAAAATGTGGAACAAACTTAAAATCATAAAAGACCAGGCCTACTGGTCTGATAGAGATGGGTGGAACTCCTGAGACTATGGACCTTAGCACCTTTCAATCTGAGAAATGAACTCACCTCACTGGCTCAACTTTCAGCCGAATAATAGATGGCCCTAAAAGATGAACAATAATATTGGACAGGTATGCACTCATTAGAACAATCAACCATAGGCTATCAAAAGGAATAAAGGCCAGGATAAAGTTAAAAAGCCTAGAAGGGTTAGGAAAGAAGGATGAGGGAAAATGGGAAACACAGGGAGGAAGTGGGAAAAGTGTTCTTACATTGTGTGTATTGCAATGAATGTCGCAAATAAAATATGTATGAATTGTTAAATGGAAAACAAAATGCTCTGTAAACTCTCACCCAAATCACAATTTTAAAAAGTTATAAAAAAAAATTAAAAGGAAAGGATTATCAAAGTTGTTTATAAAAATATGAGATGCATATATATGGTATATACATTGCATGCATTTTTAAATATAAAGGCATGGATGTATTGGAAGAAAAATAATGGAACAATTACACTATGCAAACAATAAACATAAGAAAGCTGAAATGGCTAAATTAATATCCACCAACATAAATTTCAAAACAAAGAGTATTATAAGAGATAAAAGAGGACATTAATAATGATATTGTGAGTGTTTTTTTCAGAAAGGCATTACAATCTTCAATATGTAATCATCTAGTAAGGATTAAAGAGCTCTGGTTGCACAGTATCTGAGGCATTTGACTGCTAACCCGAATTTGGAGGTTCAAACACACCATCTGCTCCACAGAAGGAAGATGGGATAATCTACTTCCATAAATATTTATTATCTTGGAAACCCAATGGTGGTCACTCTGAATCGGAATTAACTAGATGGCAGTGGGTGGATTTTTTTAGCAAGTGAGCATTAAAATTCATGAAGGAAAATTGGTGGACAGAAATGAAGAATAGACAAATACAAAGAGTCAGAGATTATAACATGAATTTCTCAGTAAGTGATAAAACAAATAAACAATAAATAAAATCAATGAGGGAGTACGTAGAAGATCTATACAATATTATCTATCAGCCATAACTAATTGACATTTATTGAGCATTAAACCCAATAATGGTACAGTACTCCTTCTTTTCAAAAGAGATGTTTCATAAAGAAATTTTGCCAAAATGGGTCATGAAATAGATTTCAATAAATTTTAAAAATAAGTCATATTTTGTGAAGTGCATTCTCTGATTCATAAGGTGGTTAAATCAGAATCAATAAGATGTAAAAAACACCCCAAATATTTGAAACTTAACTAATTAATTTTAAAATAACCCATCCATCAAGGAACATAAATGATAAATTAGAAAACATTTTACTTGAATGATGATAAAAATCCAACATATCAGAAAAAAAAGAAAGAAAGAAAACAGTGCTTAGAGGGGAGTATATAACTTTAAATGTTTATACTAGAAAGAAGAAATGTACAAAATCAATTGAAGTATTCATCTGAAGAAGTTAGGAAAAAAAAAAGAGTATGTAGAATTTGAGAAATAATAAAGATCAGAGCAGTCATTAACGAAATAAAGACATAGATAAGATTAACAAAGCCCAAGATAGGATATTTGAAAATATTTATAGAATTTATAAACTCCTAACAGAAGTTAGCAAGGAAAAGAAGATGGAAAATAAAATAACAAATGCCAAGTGTGAAAGAGGGGACCTCATTATAGATCCATAGGCATTAAAAGAACAATTAAAGAATATTGTGAACAACTCAAAGCCAATAAATTTGACAAGAGAAATGGACAAATTCCTTGAAAAAAAATATAGTTTGCTAAAGTAACAAATGATAACAAGATTACCATACATCATAGCTAGTATTCACATTTAGGTTATGATTTGATGGCTATCCAAAAGCAAATTAGAAGGATCAAAATAATCATAAAGTGAAATATAGTATTTTGTCTCAAAACTGGAATGCCTATTAAATAATGATTGTGACTTTTATATGGAAATCATAAAGGGAGTCTAATTAACTTCCTAAAAATAAGATGTTTTAAAAATAGTTTGAACAGCACAGTACCATGTTCAATGAAAGAATATGCCCTTTCAATGTGATTACTTTAAGGACTATGCCATTATTTAGTATATGTAAGTATTTGTCAAAATTAGTAATAATTTTATAGTTACAATACATACCATCTTCTTCTTATGTTTACATTGAAAATTCAGATATTTCCTACACTTTTCCTAAAGAAACTCCACTTTCTTTTGGTCCTGTGACCTCATTAAACTTCTCTCTTTGTTCACCTTATGTCCTCAAACTTTGAGAATTAGTCTTTGCTCACTGATTTCACTTCCTAATGGTACCTTCATTAGTAAAAAGTACATACATGCATGAACTGAAGACTTGTTTTCATTTGCCATTCCAATAATTAAAAAAAAAAAAAAAAATAGAATGCCCCTTTGGAGCATGCAGTCTTCAGCTTGGCACAGCCTTCATCACTTCTTATTTTAGAATTCAATACTTCCCTTAGATACTGGGTGATAACTTTGGGTCTTTGAATTTGGAATATACTTCTTTTTACACCACTACACTGAAACAAGTCCCTTAGAGATCACTAATCAAAACCTTATTATAGAATTATATTAGTCTTTATGCTCAAGGATATCTCTACATCATAAATTTTGGTGACAGTGATTAAGCCCTCTGCTGCTAACTGAAAGTTTAGTGATTTGAACCCACTCAGAGACTCCATGAGAGAAAAGACCTGGCAATCTTTTCCTGGAAAGATTACAGCCTAGAAAACCCTGCAGGACAATTCTAATCTATCACATGGGGTCACTAGGAGTCAAAATCAATTTAAATACTTATGGTTGTGCTGGGCATATGTGTGTATTTTCCAATAAGATCTCTTAGTTTGCCTTCTAACTTTTTTACTACTTCTTGTTCTCATTCTCTGTCACCTCTTTTTCTTCCTATTCTTTCTGTAAAAGTATTCTTAAGGACTGGTTCTTGACACTATATTCTGGTTTTCTATACTCTTGTCAATCATGTGATTTAAAATATTTTCAATCTATACTAATACTTCCTACATTTCAACTTCCAGACTGTCTTTTAAGATACAATATTTTTAGTTGCCCAGTAGAACTCTCCATCTGGATGCCCTGAAGGCATCACCCAAAAGATTCTAGATATAAATATCAACTATTCCTCTAATTTTCATGGTGAGTTTGGGATAGCTAAGGAAGGCCAGGAAGTGAGCAAAGTGGTTTGGAACAACTAAGGGAGATGAACTTGTCTGTCATTTTGTCATGCTGTGGTGGCTTTTATGTTGCTGTGAGGCTGGAGGCTATGCCACCAGTGTTTCAAAAGCCAGCAGAGTTACCATGGTGTACAGGTTTCAGTGGAGCTTACAGACTCAGATAGACTTGGAAGAATGAAGAGGCCATACACTTCTCAAAGAATTGGCCAGTGAGAACCTTATAAGTAGCAGTGACACACAGCCTGATATATGACTGGAAAACTTTATGAATAGCTCTGAAACATTGTCCGATATAGAGCTAGAAGATGGGTCCCTTAGGTTGGAGGGCATTCAGATACGATTGGAGAAGAGCTGCCTCCTCAGAGTAGAGCCAACCTTAATGATGTAGATAGAGTAAAGATTTTGGGACCTCCATTTGCTAATGTAACATCACTGAAAATGAGAAGAAACAGTTGCAAATATCCATTATTAATCAGAACAAGAAATATATGAACTGTGAATCTGGGGGGAGGAAAGATGCTGAAGATCACAGGATAGAATTTTGCAAGACCAACAGCTTATTCATTACAAATATCTTTTTTTCAACAACACAGGTGGTGTCTATGTTATTGTTGTTGGTTTGTGCCATTGAGTCAGCCCTGGCTCATAGTGACCCCTCCTTGGGTTTCCAAGGCAGTATCATTATGAAAGTAGATTGCCTGACCTTCCTTCTGAGGAGTGGCTGGTGGGTTTGAATCGCCAGCCTTCTGGTCAGCAGTCAAGTGCTTTAAGCACTACATGATTTTGCCAGATGAAGTATACTGAAATGAGATTGACTACATTTGTGGCAAGAAGTGATAGAGAAGATTACTATCTTCAGCCAAAACAAGGCCAGGAACTGATTGTGGAACAGACTATCAACTGCTCATATGCAAGGTGAAGCTGAAGTGGAAAACAGTTAAAGCAAATCCACAAGAGCCAAAATGACCTTGATAATATCCCTCCTGTATTTAGACACCATATAAAGAATAGATTTGATGCATTGAACACCAATGACTGAAAACCAGAGGAATTGTTGGTGACATCAAGAACATCATCCATAAAGAAAACAAAAGGTCATAAAAAAATAAAAAATAAAAAAAACAGGAAAGAAAGAAAAGACCAAGATGAATGTCAGAAGAGACTCAGAAATTGGCCCTCAAATGGAGAATAGTTAAACCAAATAGAAGAATTGAGAAGATAAAAGAGCTGAACAGAAAATTTCACAGAGTAGCTTGAGAAGACAAAGTCAACTATTATAATGAAATGTGCAAACAGTTAGACTCAGAAAACCAAAAGAGAAGAACATGCTCAGCATTTCTCAAGCTGAAAGAACTGAAGGAAAAAAATTAACCCTCAAGTTGCAATATTGAAAATTCTGTGGACAAGATATTGAACGATGCAGGAAACATCAAAAGAAGATGAAACAGTGAGTCACCATACCAAAAAGAAATGGTCAATGTTCATTCATTTCAGGAGGTGGCATATGATCAAGAACCAATGGTATTGAAGGAAGAAGTGAAAGCTGCACTGAGGGAATTAGCAAAACCAAGGCTCCAGGAATCGATGGAATATCCACTGAGATGTTTCAACAAACGGAGAGCACACTGTCAAGAAATCTGGAAGACAGCTATCTTGTCAACTGACTGGAAGAGATCCATATTTGTACCCATTTCAAAGAAAGATGATCTCACAGAATGTGGAAATTATCAAACAATATCATTAATATCACATCCAAGTAAAATCTTACTGAAGATAATTCAAAAATGGTTGCAGCAGTATATTGACCGAGAACTTCCAGAAATGCAAGCTGGATTCAGAAGAGGACATGGAATGAGGGATACGAATTCTAATGTCAGATGTATCTTGGGTCAAAGCAAAGAATACCAGAAAGTTGTTCACCTGTGTTTTATTGACTATGCAAAAGCATTCAATTGTGTAGATCATAATAAATTATAGATAACATTGAGAAGAATGGGAATTCCAGAACACTAAATTGTGCTCAGGAGCTCTGGTAGCATAGTGCCTAAGGCACTTGACTGCTAACCAGAAGGCTGGCAGTTCAAACTCACCAGCCACTCCTCAGAAGGAAAGTTGGGCAATCTACTTCTGTAGTGATACTGCCTCGGAAACCCAAGGAGGGGTCACTATGAGTCGGGTCCAACTCGATGGCAAATAACAACAAATTGTGCTCACGAGGAACCTATACATAGGTCAGGAGGCTGACTCATTAACAACCTGTGATATGCTGATGTCACAACTTTGCTTGCTGAAAGTGAGGATGACTTGAACCACTTACTAATGAAGTAGAAGACTACAGTCTGCAGTAGGGATAACACCTCAATATCAAGAAGACAAAAATCCTCACAACTGGACCAATAAGCAGCATCACGATAAATGGAGAAAAGATTAAAATTGTCAAAGACTTCATATTACTTGGTTCTACAACCAACACCAATGGAAGCAGCAGTCAAGATAATCAGACTATGTATGGCATTAGGCAAATTTACTGCAAAAGACCTTTTTCAAGGGCTGAAGAGCAAAGATGTCTCCTTAGAGACTAAGGTGTGCCTAACCCAAGCCAAATTATTTTCAATTGCCACATATGCATGTGAGAGCTGGACAATGAATAAAGAAGACCAAAGAAGAGTTGATGCTTTGGGGTTGTCATTTTGGTGAAGGATACTGAAAATTCCATAACTGCTAAAAGAACTAACAAATCTGTCCTGGGAGAAGAGCAGCCAGAATGCTCCTCGGAAGTGAGAATGGCCAGACTTCATCTCACCTCTTTTTGTCATGTTGTCAGAAGGGACTATTCCCTGGAGAAGAATATCATGCTTGGTAAAGTGGATGGTCAGCGAAGAAGTAGACAACCTTCGGTGAGATGGATTGACATGGTGGCTGCAACAATAGGCTTAGTTATATAGCAAGAATTGTGAGGCTGCCACAGGACTGGGCAGTGTTTCGTTCTGTTGTACATAGGGTCACTGTGAGTCAGAGATGACTCCATGGCACCTAACAACAACAACAACATTCCTCTCAGTACTATTTTAAATTTTAATTCTTGTGATGAAAATAGTAACAAAAGACTCCTCTGTCTAATCCACATCTATTGCTTAGGACTATTGATTTAACCTCTGCATAACTAGAGTTGCTATGAGATTCAAAAGTTACATTATTTGTGTTTGATTCCTGGCTCTATAAATTGCTGGGTGTTGCTTGTGTGCTTCAGGTTTCTCAAGTGCAAAATAAGGATGATATTATCTACCTAATAGTGTTGCTTTGAAGACACAATAAAATGATGCATTAGAATCCTTAATTTAGTGGCTGGAACGATAAATACATCTTGTGGCTAAAATAATTGTTAATAATAAGGATAATAATAAGAATGATTACTATATGTCACTTTATCTCCATCCCCATTTTCTTTATGTTCAGGCTTCATTATGTTCTTTCTACTATTTTTGTTGCGTTCAGACTTAATTATTATTCACCTGGAATTTATAGCTGACTTGTCTCCTTACGTCCAATTTCTACATTCAAATCCAATCCACAGAGATCTCTAGATTAATCATTCTGTAGCTCTGTTCATTCCCCAAGGCAACATTCTTCATTGACTCCCCATTGTCTACAAAATAATAGTAAAACTCCTTAAAGTGAAATAAAAAGACCTTCTCTTCACAAAACTTCTTTCTAATCTCATTTTCCATAACTTGCATTTATATATCAAATATGTTTAACCAAATCGAGCTATTCAGTATTCTCCATACATGCTGCATATTTTGGCACTTGTGTGATCTTGTTTATGCAATCCCCTGCCTTGATCCGAACTCATTCAAATCCTGGTAGGCCTTTGATAGGTAGGTGAAATGATGCTTGCTGAGAGGGAAAAAAGAAAAAGAAAAGGAAACAACTTTTAGTAATCAACCCAGGGGGGAATTAGCTCTCTCTGCTCTAAAATAGGGAGCTCTGTTAGCATAGTGGCTAAGACACTTGCCTGCTAACCAGACGGCTGGCAGTTCAAACCCACCAGCCACTCCTCAGAAGGAAGCTTGGGCAATCCTACTTCTGTAGTGATACTGCCTTGGAAACCCAAGGGGGGGTCACTATGAGTCAGGTTTGACTCAACAGCACATAACCACTAACAACAACAACAGCTCTAAAATAAGCAGAATCTGTCACTTATGCCTTCACATCCCAAATGTTTATTGAGTGTAAAGTATATGTGACGCAATAAAGAAATATGGGAAGACTGGAAGAGAAAATGGATATGCTCTTGACTTCATGGAGTTTGTAATCATAGAGATGTGTTTTAAACTCATAAATTCATAAATGAGAATACAGTTTCAAATTGTAATAATTATTATGAAGTGTCCTTTAGTATTATTTTTGTTGTGTTAATTCATTTATTTAACTAGAATCTAACTCTCCTGAGGACAGGCTATATATACTGATAGTATTTAACCATAGAAGACATTATATTATTGATATTACTTGAAAAAACAAATGAATGAAAATAATATTATAGATCACTATGAGAACCATCTTTTGGTCATTTTTATCCAATGAAATCCTTTTTCTTTTTTTTTTTTTTCATAATCTAAACTAAATCATTAGTGATACACTAACTTTTGGTGTATTTTAGCTATAAATAGAGGTACAAAGCAGAATCATATTGTTGTTGTTGTTGTTGTTTGCCATCGAGTCGGCCCCAACTCATAGCGACCCCTCCTTGGGTTTCCAAGGCAGTATCACTACGGAAGTAGGATTGCCCAACCTTCCTTCCGAGGAGTGGCTGGTGGGTTTGAACCACCAGCCTTCTGGTAAACAGTCAAGTGCCTTAGGCACTATGCTACCAGAGCTCCTAGAATCATATTAGAATTTCATAATCAATAAGAAAATAATGTAGGTATTTATATGGGTAAAATATTTTATAGAGTAAATATGGGACAAAATTGCCAAATAATCAATTTAATATTCTACCACTAAAAGTACCTAAGTCACATATTTTAAATAACTTATGCCATAATCACCTCATCTGTAGAATGACAGTGATCACAGTGTTTTAGTCACTCAAAAGTATGATTAAATGAAGTGGTTAATGTAACGATTCTATAAAACATAGGAATAGGTTACTTTATTTTTATATTGACTTTAGAGATAATGATTGAGGTTAGATTTCTACAACCATGTCATGAGCCAATTTGATAATTATAACAGAGTAAATAGAATCTAAATATTTTGCTACAGACAAAGAAAGAGTGTTTGATAATAGAACTTGAAATTGCAAGTGACAGAAACACAGTTGAAACTAATTTAAGCACAAAAATCTTACCAAACTAGAAAAGAGAGGAGTGGAGCTAAACTCTAATTCATCTTGCCTTCTTCTTCTTCTTCTTTTTTTTTGCTCCAGATGGGCTTCTTCTATATAAAAGGAGAAGACTTGCCTTTTCTTCTCTTCAGTGTACGTAAATTCCAGGGAAAGAATCAGTCAGCCTGGCATGAGTCTCATAATAAATATTTGATTGAAAGAGGAGGTATTAAGCTTATGTAGGTTGAGTTCCCATGCTTATCTCTGTGCTCACAACTCAATCGAGACCAAATAATCAAGTTAGGTAAGGGAAAGTTTTCCAAATGAAAGCAGGGGATACTTTTCCATAATAAGAAATGGTATACTGTGCTGTCAAAACAAACAGAACAAAAGCAACATCCACTACAATGTCACTCTTCCTTTAAATATTAGTCTTTTTTTTTTAAGTTTGTGGATTTTCTTTTATTAATCTAGTGGGATAATCCATTTTGAGAGGGTAGCAGGGCCAGAATGGACACAGGGATAACTGAAAGGCAATGGGGGCAATCGGCCATAGGGAGACCAAAGCCTACAGACTAGAAATTCAACTGCAGGGGCCCTTGGGATCCCTGACAAGCAGTCTTTTTTTTTTTTTTTTTTTAATTTTTATTGTGATTTGGGTGAAAATTTACACAGCAAATTCATTTTCTATATTTTCCATACAGCAATTCATATACACCTTTTTGTTTCATGATATTGACTGCAATTCCCCACAATGTAACTAACAGTCCTCTTCCCACTTCCTCCCTGTAGTTACCTCTTCCCTGTGTTCTTTCTTATGCATTTCTGCAACCCAAGCTATCTCCCTGTGCAAATTCTGCCCTTCTATTCCCTCACAATTGATTGCTTTAAGGAGTGCATCTACCAGATTCTACCACATATAAATGTTCACCTTACATGCCTATCTATTGCTTGGCTGGAAGCAACAGAAGTGAGTTCAGTCCACACTTAAAAAGTAACAAGGGGCCATAATCTCAGGGGTCTCACCAGGCTCTATCAGACCCGTAACCTGTACTTTTTTTTTTTTTCCTTAATGATTTTGAGTTTTGTTTTACATTGTTGTCCCACTCCATCCAGGATCTCCTGCACTAATTCCTTTCCAAGTGGTTGACAGTGGTAGCCGGTTACCATCTAGTTCTTCTGGTCTCATGGTCATAGAGACTGAGGTTCACATGGTATACTAGTCCCTCAGACTAATTGTTTCCATGTGTCTTTGATGTTCTTCATTCTTTTTTGCTTTGGATGAAGAGAGACCCATTGTTGCATCTAGATGGATGCTTGAAAGCTTTTAAGACCCCAGCTGCTACTCACAAAAGTAGGACATAGAACAATGTTGTTGTGTGGTATGTTATGCCAATTGAGCTTGATGCCCCCTGCCACCATGGTCCCAAACCCACAGGTCCAACAACTCACTCCCTCAGCATGGTTGGCTGTGGCCAAGAAGTTATCAGAACTTTTCCCCTTGTTAGCTCTATTATATATTTGGACATTCTTACAGCACATACAAATATGTATGTAGAAATATCATCTGCCAACTTTATATATGGTCATGGGTATATTCCCTTTTGCCTAGACATACCTGATTATTCAGCCAGTCTCCCCATCTATTTACCCTTAGACTAATATTTGTTATCACCGACAGTGGAGTATTGCATATGTAAAAAGGCTTGTCTTTATTGTTTGTACCTCTTGTTTACTCCTCTTTGTCTCCCACTTCCAATGAGAAACTGCCACTTCAAGTTAGTATGTCCAAAGTTTCATATAATCACACTCATCCTAATAATGCAACTCACTAGATAAACTCCAAAATCATGGAAATTAAAAAGTCTACTTTAGGGGGCATAAAGTCACTTAAATGAATTAAAATCCAAACAGTGACAAGCCATTCCTGAGAGGGAAGATTTCTCCCTGAGGAGTTTAGGTTTACCTTCAGTGCAGGACAGTGAACGAATTCTTTAGAAAGCTATAAAGTTAAGTGAAATCTTAGGTACTCCAGGTTCTCAATGAGTGTAAGTCAATGACTGCCAAAGACTGGTAATGGGACAGGTAATATGAGAGAAATTCCATGAAGTCATTTGAGGCCTTTATCATGGGTACTACTGAGGCCTGCCAAAGGCTAAAACAGTAGCAGGACAAAGAAAAGCTTCCCCAAACACAGAAAGCTGGATATGAGACCACCCCCCCAAAAAAAAGAGTAATGACTTCACAGTGCCCCTCAAGATCATTGAAATCAATAGTACAACAAAGTTTCAACCTGATGCTACTAAAGTTTAAATTGATTCAGCACCCTATACTAGCAATCTGACAGAAGACATATTCCATGTTCTGTGGAAAAATATCACATACTTCAACCTCTACTGTTCAAGTATACACAACACATAGCATACAGACAATAATTATGAGAAATGTCAAGAAACAAGAAAATGTGACTGTCAAAAGAGAAAACATGCAATAGAAGAAGACCTAGAAATGGCCAATATTGAGCTTATCACACTGATTTTTACAATAAATATGATAAATATGTTCAACAATCAAAGGGGAAAGTTGGATAGCATATAATAGCAGATGGGAAATTCCATCCCAGAGAAGAAAACTACAGTGAAAAATATAATGGAAATGCAAAAATAAAAAAAATATATATAATATGAGAAATGAAACATTCTTTGATCAACTTAATAATAAACTGGACAGAAAAGAATTAGTGAACCAGTAGACATATCAATATAAACCACTTATGGACAAATAGGAAAAATATCAAGTGTTCTAACACATATAATTGCAATCTAAAAGGTTTAGAGTCAGAGAGTGGGGCACAAGATATGTTAGAAGACCTTATTGGGAAGAATTTTCCACAATTGGTGAAAGATATCAAGATAAAGTCCATATTCACAGAGTCCCCAGGCAGGATAAACACATCATAGTAAAACTACTAAAAAAGGAGAAAGAGACAAATACATTACATACAGGAGATAATTAATAGAGTAGAAGATCATGGCTAACTTCTCATCAGAACCAATCAAGACCAAGAGAAAGTGAAATAATATTAAAAAACTGAAATGGGGACAAAAACTGTCAGCATAGAATTTCATATCCAGCAAAAATATCCTTCAAAAATGAAAGTAAAATACATTTTAAACAGACAAAAGATGGTAGAATTTGTCTCTAGAAATCATCATCACAAGAAATTTTAGAAGAATTTCTTGAATCTAAAACAAAATGATAGCAAATGGAAACTCAGATTTGCAGAAAAGAAAGAGAGGTCTTAGAAAGAGTAAATTATGTGGATAAGTTCAAAAGATTACTGAGCATTTAAAGCAAAAATCATAATGAATTGTAGGGTTTATAGTATATGTAGAAACAAAAATTCAACAATTTATCTCACATCAAAGCAGTTGCTATCTTTATTGCATACCATCATAATTGATAAAAAGACATTTTTATCACAAACTCTGAAGTGCTATAGAACATATATCAAGAAAGAATTTCTTCCTCCAAATTAATCAGGAAAAGGTTTTCTTCTATCTTGTTTTTATTTTCTTTCTTTTTGTAAAGTTATTCTTCTGTTTTAAGCTATAGATATATATATATGATATATATTATGTAATATATAACCATGTATATATGTGTGTGTATGTATATTATAAATGCTATATATATACATTTATATATATATATATATATACTAAAACAAAACTCACTGCTACCAAGTCGATTCTGACTCATTGCAACCCTATAGGAAAGGATAGAACTGCCTTATAGAGTTTGTTATTTTATTTATTTATTTATTGGGGGTTATAGAGTTTCTAAGGCTATAAATCTCTACAGAATCAGATTGCCTCTTCTCAATCTCACAGAGTAGCTGGTGGGTTCAAACCATTGACTTTTTGGTTAATAGCCAAATGTTTTAATCACTATACCACCAGTGTTACTTATGTGTGTATACATACATACTATATGTATGTGTATATATGTGTGTGTGTGTGTATTCTAGGAGTGGATACCAAGTAATACTTTAAAAAATCCCCTGATCAATAGGAATTTGAAAAAAAAATATATATGGAAGCAACATCAACACCAACTAGAGAGCAGAATGTGAGCACACACAATTTGCTATAGAAGACTTCTCTGGAAGTGCTAAATTTTTGGATCAATTATCTCTCCCCAAGCCACGGGCTTTGTCTTGCTTTGGCACAACAGAAGCCTCATCATCCTTCTCTTACACTGGGCACTGATTATCAAACATCCTCTGTTGTGCTGCTTGAACTACCACCCAATTCCCCTGCAGTCAATCTCAAGTAAAACTGAAAGGCTATGTTAAAAGAGCACCAACCTTCAAAGTTGCATGTGGAAAATATTCATTTTCACACACTGTGATTGAAGTCAGAGATGTCTTACTGTCAGAATTCTCAAATGTCACTCCTTCTATGAGAAAGTAGACACTATGGGAAGTGTGTGAAACTTTCCTTTTAAAAGAACTCCAAGTGAATACTTAGTGGCAACAGAAGGTGCCAGGTTGAAAAATGAAAGCAACAGGGCCTTGTGAAAAAAAAAAAAAAGGAGCTCTAGGATCTCAGCTGGCTTGGTTCTAATAATGATGCTATAACTGTATAATGTGGCATTAATTTCCTGATTCCCATTTCTAAATTGGAGGTTAAAATGATGACCTGGCTCAGGGGTCAAATGTTGAAAGACTAGATCTGTTAAGTGCTATGAATTAGCGATGATAAGTGGCACTGGTACCCAGGAGATTTGGCTTCCTCTCTCAGTTCTTTCTTGATCTGTCTCTGTGCCCGTAGGTATTTTACATCTCTGAGGTTCCATTCCCTTGTCACAGAATGAGTCATTGGAATTGATGAGGTCCGAGATTCTTTTCAAGGCTAAAATTTTGTGAGTGAATGTTCTGAAATTTTATTGAGTAGAGTTACTCTTACATTGGGAGGTAAGGGATGGCATAAAACAAAAAATGACTTCTGGTCAAAATGAACATTGGAAATCCCATGCCTGAGACTAATTTACCATCTATTATTATTATGGCCTTTCAACACAGTCAGGTTTTCTTCAATGTTAAGATTGTTTTTGTTTATGTCTTTGGCTGAATACAAGTTGGGGTAGTTGGGTTGTGTTTAAGGGCTTTGACTAAAAAATACTAATCTTTAACACTGAGACCAGAGATGTAAATTTGTTTTCATTTTAATTTTGGTGTCTAGCATGGCATGGAGCTTCGTTGTGCACAAATAATTATTCAGGGGTATACTTTGTTAAATTAATATGCAAACCATTAGGAGCAAGTTTATAAGTGTGTTTCTTCTTTAAGGTTTTCAATTCAGTATACAAAGTTATTATTCTATTTATATGTACAACAAATTCTAGCAATTACCTTTAAGGAGGTCTTTGATTACTGTTTGATGCCATTTACAAATTTAGCTAATTAAACAACTTCAAACTTTTAAATTGCATGTATAAATTTAATATATATGATCTTCTTTTTAATTACTTCAATTATTTGATGAATCTTAGGAAGTAATGCTTATATTTTTAATTAATAAAACATACATATGGTAATTCATAAGTTCTCTTATATTTTCCAATACTCTCCACAGCCACAGTAACAGTTTAAATGAAAGCACAAATCTAAATTACTTAGTCAATTTCATATTTTAAATCATAACTGCAAGACTGTACAGATATTTTAATAGCTCAAAGTCTTGTATACGTTACTAATATACTAACAGCAAATACATGTAGTACTTTAACACAAAAATATTAACATTATAGCTTTATTCTCTTAAATATTTTATTTCATATCAATATAAATGTGTCCAGGGTTTACAATAATTGTCCACCAAGAAAATAATTGCATTACTTAATGCAATTTGGAGGACTATCTTCTTACCCAGTTAAAATTAAATAACAATGACATATATAATAATAACAAAAATATTAGGCAATGGAGATATCTATATGTGCAGAGATCTAAGATATTTTCTTTTGAGCCCAATTGCCAGGCTGGGGACCTTTATACATTCACTGTACATTTAACCCCATAGCTTATGGAAGAAGATGGTCACAAACCTCACTTCCTTCATTTTGAATGATATCACTACCTAAAAGTTTCATCTTCTTACAGAAATACATTCTTCCATCACATTGCTGGACTGAAATTTGCAGCTGTTATAACTTTTAAGATGTTGAAATATTTTTCTGTCTTGTTCCCCCAAAAAAATATTTGGAATAATGGAATCTCACATTTATAAGAAACATTCTATCTCTTTGGCAGGACCGTATAACATTTAGAGATATTAAATAACTTCTGGCTGACTCTGTGTGTCATATTTTTGTAAGATTTTTCCAAGGTAAGGAAGCTATTCTTACTATGAGAGCTATGTGGGAATTAAGACTCAACAATGGAATAGCCAATTTTTATCATGCTTACTCTGGGTACTGGGCACACACCCATTGAAGGAATGGAAAACATAATCACCTGCTTTATTTACTCATTTTTATTTTCTCTCTCTCTCTCCTCTCCCCATGTCCCTTGCGTAAGCACATAAAGCTCAATTCTCATAATATGAATGCACTTGTAATTTAATCCCTCCATATTTTTTATACATAATGCTGTAGTTCTCAAATACTGCTCTATGAACTAGAGAGCTTTGGAAAAATGCATTTATATCCCTGGGCTCCATCACCAGCTGTTTATCTTTACAAGATTGGAAGTTGATCAAGGAATCTATATATTTTTAAAAAATTCCTAGGTAAGGGTGATTTAGATTTATGTTTAGAATCGCTAGCCTATCGGACCAGGAGCCAGGAAATCTTATATTCATGTTTGACAACTATCTAGCTATAAGACCACTTGATCTCTCAGAGTCCAACATCTGTGTATTGCAAATGAAGAAACGGGGGGAAAGATACCATTTTAACCTGATGCTAATGGGGTCACTGGGAGCTCTGGTAACATAGTGGCTAAGGCACTTGACTGCTAACCAGAAGGCTGGCAGTTCAAACCCACCAGCCACTCCTCGGAAGGCAGATGAGGCAATCTGCTTCCGCTTCCGTAGTGATACTGCCTTAGAAACCCAAGGAGGGGTTGCTATGAGTTGAGTCCGACTCGAAGGCACATAACAACAACAACAACAACAATGGGGTGGCTGTGAGTCAGATTCGACTCGACGGCAGTGAATGAGACTATCTTCTTTCAGGGGCTAAGCTCCAAGCTAATTGTAAGTAAGTATATCTATCGGTGTTTGTTCAGAAAGACAAAAATCACTCTAGATATTGTAAATGATATTAATTAAAAGCAGGGGACTAATACAAAGGTATGAGAATAGCAGGAAAAGTAAAAAGATAAAGAAGAGAAGTTTGAAGTTTGCAAAGAGAAGAAGATTGTTAAATAAAGACGAGGAAACTACTGTCATCATTTCAGGATAAAAGATAACACAACCACTTCAGGGATCAGAGAATCAAGGTGGGGATTCTGACAGTATTTAAATACTGTCTACTACAGTATTTAAATATGTCTATTACAACTATTCAGAAGGAAAATTGGGCAATTTATTTCCATAGAGATACTACCTCAGAAGCCCAAGGAGGGGTCACTATGAGTTGAATTGACTCAATGGCAGTGAGTTTGGATTTTTATTACAACTATGGGGTTCCTAGGTGGTGCAAATGGTTAACAACTTACCAAAAGGTTGGCAGGTTGGAAATTTGAGTTCACCTACAAGCACCTCAGAAGAAAGAAAGGCCTGGTGATCTACTTCTGAAAAATCAGCCATTGAAAACCCCGTGGAGCACAGTTTTAGGCTGACACTTGGGATCACTGTGAGTTGGAACCAACTCAACAGCAGTTGATTTCTTTTTTTTTTTTTTTTAATTTTAAGTATTCATTGAAATAATGGAAAGATGAACCCAGTGTTGATCTGTAGCACATTAAGCTCACTAGGCTCAGTGCAAGATGGAAACTCCATTTATATCTAACCTCCATTCTGACTGATGGACCACAACATATTGGATCTTCATGGGTTAGCGTCAACTCAAAACTCTATTTAATGATTCCAAAAATATCTAACTTTCCCTTTCCCAGTGCACAGTTGTCTTATTAATTAGATGCAGCCTGCTTTATATACAGTCTGAAGGAAGATTTTCAGAATATACTATGACAGTGTACCTGAGGGAGGTGTACTTTCTGCAAAAATCAGATTCCTTTTATTCAAATAAAGGGTTCCAAATGTCTTAACTGGTTCAGATCTAAAAAGTGGCCAAGAGATCATTATTTTCCATTATGGTGATATAAGTAAGATATCTTTTTACCAGACTTAGATGTTTTACTGATTATATAGATCAGTTAATAAGATAGTGAGTTAAAAATGAATTTGAGGTCAGCAATTCTTTTTTATATATATAAAGGGTCAGATAGTAATTATTTTAGGCATTGGAGGCCTCTGTAAAACTCAATTCTGCCACTATGCCATGAATGCAGCTATAAAAGGAAAATACATATATGAATGAGCAAGACACCATTCCAAAAACAGTTATTTACAAAACTGGTGGAATGCCAGATTTTGTCCATGGGCCATAATTTTCTAGTCACAGCCTTTATCAATTAGCCATGCCAAAACCCCTTTTGACAACACTCAGATTGATCATCACTGCAGCTCTACAGTTCACTATTGTAACTAAGCCCATCTTAGCATTTTCCTCTGTCACTTCATCATTCCCACTCGAATCAGGTAGCCCCTTTTAATGATGTCATCTTCCATCATAATCTCCTGAACAGGTCAACCAACAGGGAGATTTCCAAGAATCCTAATAATTCTGTCATCCTTCCTTGGGGCATGAAAGGTAATTAGTAGCACATGATAAAAATGCTGCAAAATTCGTATCTTCCTTCTTCAACTTATCCTAGGAAAGTTATGTCAATACAAGCTTATTGAAAGTCTATTATATTGAGTCAATGTTTCAATCAACCAATCAGAAAATATTATAAGAGCCGTTGCCAGCTGATCAATCTAGCATATTCAATCCGTTGTTGTCTACTGTTCTTCTTGATCTAACACTTTGAGAGCACTTTCCTACACATATTCCTCAGGTTTATGCCAACACAAATTGACTGAATCCTATAATTCATTCACTACGTAGCCTGTTTCCATCTGGGACATATTTTGCTCTCATACTCCTGGATCAACAGGGATCCATATCTAGGTGTGAGCAAGGAGGCAATGAGTTGTGATGAGGTTGTATCTTGAGAAAATTTGGGATCCTCTTGCAAAGTAACTGCACTCAGTAAAGCTCTTTGCAGGGTTTTAAAACAAGAAATAACTGGAAAACAGGGTCAGCTTCCTGTGGAAAAGGAGATTTGAGAGACTTAGAATTTCAAAGTTTTCAGATTAATCTGAATCTAGTTGCTTTTAATCATTCCACTGTTTGGAATTCCACTCCTTGTTAATATATGCCCCAATGCCATGAGACACACAGAAATGGTCAAGTCTACTTACTTTGAAAATCTACTTACACTGGGTTAATTTTTAGGGAACTAGTTATGTGATTTCATAAGAGATTTTTAAGGCCATGACAATATACTCTCCATTACTCTGACCATATTTTTAGCTCAGAATATAAAGCCAGGAGATAGCCATTTTCTTCCTATAGGCTGTCGAGTATACTCAGAAGCTACCTAGCCATCCCTTAGGCCTTGGAATCATGTTCACCATGAAGCAGTCATTTGGTCTCCTAAAGCTTGGCCATTACTAGGCACATGATTTCAGGCAGTGGCAGGAAACACTCTCAGTTACTGTTTTGGTACTGCATAATATCCTAGTGCCTAACCAGAAGGCTGGTGGTTCAAACCCACCAGCCATTCTTCAAAAGGAAGATTGGGCAATCTACTGCTGTAGAGATACCATCTCAGAAATCCAAGGAGGGGTCACTATAAGTCGAATTGACTCGAGGATAGTGAGTTTTGTTTTTCAATATCGACTATAAATTTTTCATTTTCTACAGGCAATAAGATCACTACTGCATTTAGACCCAGTCAGATTACATTACAAATCCCAGGTTTACTTGTTTCTGGAATCACTCTTGGTTATGCTTTATCAATTATTGTCCAGTAAGGAAAGCAGACTGACTCTTTTTCTAAGTACAGTTTCCACATGAGCACAATTAAGTATTCTGAAATTCCCATAGTCACATTGTTATCCATAATCTGTTTTGATTCACACAATCAAACGATTATGCCATCAGTAAAACACATGTAAATATCTTTCTAGTATTCTCTACTTTTAGCCAAAATCCATCTGATATCAGCAGTGATATCCCTCATTCTACATCCTCTTCTGAATATGGCTTGACTTTCTGCAGTTTTCTGTTGATGTACCTTGCAACTATTTTTTTAATTATTCCCAGCTACATTAAATTTTCATGGGATATTAATGATATTTTCGATAATTTCTGCATTCTATTGTATCACTTGTCTTTGGAATGGGCACAAATATGGATCTCTTCCAGTCAGTTCCCCTGGTAGCTGTCTTCATAATTACTTGGCATCAATAAGTGAGCATGTCTAGCATTGTATCTGTTTGTTGAAACATCATATTGGGATTTCTTCAGTTCCTGGAACTCTGTTTTTTGCTGATACCTTCAGTAAAGTTTGGACTTTTCTTTCAGCTACCTTCTAAGGTGGTTGAATATTGACCAATTCCTTTGATACAGTGACTCTGTATATTCCTTCCATCTTATTTTGATGATTCCTGCATCATTCAGTATTTTGCCAGTATTGCTTATGTATGTATTCATCAATATTGCGCTGTGAGGCATGATTATTTTCTTCAAGTCTTCCTGCTTGAAAAATGCCAAACATGTTCTCTTCTTTTGATTTTATAACTCCAATTCTTTGCATATTTTATTATAATACTTCACTTTTTTTTTTCAAGCTGTCATTCAAAATCTTCTGTTCACTTTTACTTAATAATTTCTTCCATTTTCTTTATCTACTCTAAATGGAAAAGCAAGTTATAGAGTCGTGTCTGACAGCTAGTTTGGACTTTTCTTTCTTTCCTATCCTTTTAAAGATACACACCAAGGGGCAGCCACTCTAACAGAACTAGGGGGATACTGTGTGGTTGAAGATCAGAAGGGTGTGCATTAAGATTTTATCCTTTCACCATACTTATTCAGTCTGAATGCTGAGCAAATAATCCAAGCAACTGGATGTTGCTTTGATGTAGGAGCTCTGGTGGCATAGTGCCTAAGGCATTTGACTACTAACCAGAAGGTTGGCGGTTCAAACCCACCAGCCATTCCTCAGAAGGGAGATTGGACAATGTACTTCCGTAGTGATACTGCCTCAGAAACCCAAGCAGGGGTTGCTATGAGTCAGATCTGACTCAATGGCAGTGAGTTTGGTTCGGTTCAGTTAGGACTGTATGTAGAAGGATACGGCAGGAGATTGGAGGAGGACTAGACTTATCAACAACTTGTAGATGATGTAACCTGATGAAAGTGAAGAGGACTTGAACCATTTACTGATGATCCAACACTGAAGCTTTCAATATGGATTATATCTCAACATAGAGAAAAAAAAAAAGAAAAAGAAAAAATCCTCACAATTGGATCAATAAGCAACACCAGAAAAAATAGATAAAATATTGAAGTTATCAAGGATTTGGTTTTACTTTGATCCCACAATCAACATACATGGAGCAGCAGTCAAAAACTCAAACAATGGATTACTTCGGGCAAATCTGATGCAAAAGACCTCTTTAAATTAAAAAAAAAAAAGCAAAGATATCACTTTGAGGAATAAATTGCATCTGAGCTAAGCCATTATCTTTTCAATTGTCTCATATGCATGTGAAACCTGGACAATGAATAAGGGACACTGAAGAAAAATTGATGCCTTTGAAAACTGATGCCTTTGAATTATGGTTTTTGGGAAGAATATTGAATATACCATGGACTGCAAGAAGAATGAACAAATCTGTTTCAGAAGCAGTATAGCCTGAATGCTAATTAGAAGCAAGGGTGGTTGGACTTTGTCTCATATACTTTGGGCATGTTATCAGGAGGGATCAGTCCCTGGAGAAGGACATCATCCTTGACAAAGTAGAGAGTCAGCAAAAATGAGGAAGACCTTAATGAGATTGATTAACATATTGGCTACAAAAATGAGCTCAAACTTAGCAATGATTGTGAGTCAGGTGCAGGACCAGACAGCACTTTGTTCTGCTGTACATCAGGTTACTATGAGTCTGAATTTACTTGACGGCACCTAGCAATATTGAGGGTAACAATAACAATCCTAGATATTTCGAGAAGAAAGAGAATTGAAAATGCTGAAGAGCTGGGAAACTAAAGAGAGAAGGAAGGAGGTCTGTAAGAGCAAATGAAGTAACATTACGTAAAATTTAAGGACCTTCTCCTTATTTGGCTGAACCTCAGAAGCATGCAGTTGTTGTAGAAATGCTGGAAATGCTGCTGATACTGCTACTGGGACCACACAATTGCTGCCAAGGAAGGCTCCACTCTGATGCAGCTGAACCTGCAACATACACACCTGTTTGTGGTCATAACCCTTTGCTTACTGCTTCTGTCGGTGCTGCCAGAAGCACTAAAATAGGCAGCAGCAAAAAATACATCTCATTTGCCATAGTTCTTTAATTGCTCACTGGCACCACCTATTGTACAGCACAACAACCTCCTACTGGCATAACCTAACAGGAAACCTGTTTTAAAGGGTGTCTGAAGATAGAGTTTGCAGGTTTCCAGCCCCAGAAATAGAAAGGACAGTATCAAAGGGCAAGTGTGAAACTAAGACACAACAGGAGGTTTCTAGAATAGCAAAGAATCTTTGGAGTTGTGTGGATCATTTCTAGTGTTAAAGATGATGGAACAAACTATTGTTTTACATGCATAACTACCATTGAATTCTGTTGCTTTAACATTTTTACTTTCCATTTGATAGTGTCAGTGATTTTTTATTTTATATGTGGGAATTGAATCTTTTAGTATTTTGCTTTTGTGATGACTGAGGCAATGAATTCATTATAAATACTCTAGTTGGCTTTCTGGAATTCATTTTCCTCTTGTAACCAATCACTACAAATCCCCAAATAACAGACTCTTTCACCATTACAATCCCCTAAGTCATTTATTATGGCTACAAATGAATAAATTGCTTGGGACTCAATTCTTCTGGTGATATGTGAGATAGTGAGCCTAGAGAATATAAATTCACCGTGTATTGACTAAAAAAAGAAAAAAAAAAGCATCCTGTTTTCATTTAGCTCTTTGTTCTGTTAATCAAAGCTAATCAACATTCAGTGGACTTAACACACACACACATAGAGCACCAAGTGGGCCATTTTTAATGACAAGTACATGGCTGCCTATACAGAAGAATTACGAAGTATGTGTCCCAAAAATAATATCTATTTCATTGTTCTGATTGTCTGATGTTACTCGGAGTCTGTTTGGGCACCTACAGTGTGCAAACAAGCTTTCTATTCCCTAGATTTTCTTTCTTTTTTTTTTTTTTTAATATAATGGAACTTGCTTTCTGACCCCAGAAGGTTAAATCAATTTGGAGAAGCAAAAGAGTACAGAGGTAATCACAATAAAGAGGTTATTTTTCATAATTGCTCCTCCCCAAACCCCACATCAGTAGCTGTGACCTCTCAAATTTCTGAGATAATATTGAGATTCTGTTGCGCAGGATCTTAGGATTCTTTTTGTGGGCCACATATTGTCTGCATCATGCTAGTATAAGAGAGCAGATTATGTGCTACCCTGACCTTACTTAGATATGTAAACATTTCCCACAAACAAATATCAACTAGATCTTTTTCCACAAACTCTTTTTTTCTCTGAACTCCATCTCCATCTCATCCTCATCCATTATCTCAATAATCCACTTTGCGAAATAAATATCCAGAGAGATAATATTTTTTCATGCCTTGGCATACTGATATGCAGCACAACCAGTATGTTGAAAACATTCTAGATTCCTCCAGATGATACATTCTTGGCCTTTGCTGTAGCACTTAAATTCACAATATACTTGCCCCAAAATCATAATGCATTCATAAAAATACTAAGTTATATAAATAATGTGTAAGGAGGAGAAGTAAAGAATAATGTATTTGTACATCATTTATGCCTTACTCATAAGTCAGTATTTTAAATATCCAAAACAAAAAGAGATGATATCAAGTACATAATACATGATGAAAGTAAAATATCATTAAAATGACAGGAAAGAAAGAAAAGACCTAAATGGATGTCAGAAGACACTCTGAAACTTGATCTTGAATGTAGAGTAGCTAAAACAATTGGAAAAAATGATGAAGTAAAAAAGCTGAAGAAGAGAAGATTTCAAAGGGCAGCTTGAGAAGACAAAGTATTATAATGAAATGTGCAAAGACCTAGAAGTCGAAAACCAAAAAGGAAGAATTCACTCATTATTTCTCAAGCTGAAAGAACTGACGAAAAAATTCAAGGCTCAAGTTGCAATATTGAAGGATTCTATGGGTAACATAGAATGATGAAGGAAGCATCAAAAGAAGATGGAAGGAATACACAGTCACTGTACCAGAAATAATTGGTCTATGTTTCACCATTTCAGGAGATAGCATATGATTAAGAGCTGTTAGTGTTGAATGAATAAGTCCAAGCTGCACTGAAAAAATGACAAAGAGCAGGACTCCAGGAATTGTCCGAATAGCCATTGGGATGTTCCAACAAATGGATGCAACACAGGAAGTCCTCACTTGTTCATGCCCCAAAATTTAGCAGACAGCTACTTGATCAACCAACTGGAAAAAATCCATATATGGGTCCATTCCAAAGAAAGATGGACAAACAGAATGGGGAAATTTTCTAACAGTATCATTAATATCACACACAAGTAAAATTTTGCTGAAAATAATTAAAAAATGGTTGCAGCAGTATATCAACAAGGAATTGCCAGA
Organism: Orycteropus afer afer; assembly: GCF_000298275.1. NCBI lineage: Eukaryota > Metazoa > Chordata > Mammalia > Tubulidentata > Orycteropodidae > Orycteropus > Orycteropus afer. The sequence goes on from NW_006921649.1 coordinate 3,737,258, forward strand.
AATTCAAGCCAGATTCAGAAGAGGATATGGAATGAGGGATATCATTGCTGATGTAAGATGGATCTTGGGTGAAAAGAAAGAATACCAGAAAGATGTTTACTTATATTTTATTGACTGTGCAAAGGCATTCAACTGTGTGGATCATAACAAATATTGGGTAACATTGTGAAGAGTGGGAATTCCAGAACACCTAATTGGTCTCATGAGGAACCTATACATAGATGAAGAAGCTGACATTTGAACAGAACAAGGGGATACTTCATGATTTTAAATCAGGAAAGATGTGGGTCAACCTTGTATCCTTTCACCATGCTTATTCAATCAGTATGCTGAACAACTAATCTGAGAAGCTGGACTATGTGAATTAGAATATGGCATCAAGATTGGAGAAGACTCATTAACAACCTGACATATACAGATGATACAACCTTGCTCACTGAAAATGAAGATGACTTGAAACACTTATTGATGAAGATCAAAGACTTCAATATGGATTACATCTCAACGTAAAGAAAACTAAAGTCCTCACAATTGAACCAATAAGCAATATCACAATAAATGGAGAAAAGGTTGAAGTTGTCAAGGATTTAATTTTACTTGGATCCACAATCAATGCCAATGGAAGCAACAGTCAGGAAACAAAACAGTGAAATGTACTGGGTGAATCTGCTGCAAAAGTTCTTAAAGTATTCACCAAAGATGACACTTTAAACACTAAGGTGCACCTGACCCAAGCTATAGTCTTTTCAGTAGCTTCATATTGGTGTGAAAGCTGGACAATGAAAAGGAAGATTGAAGAAGAGTCCATGCATTTGAATTGTGGTGTTGGTAAATAATATTGAAAATCCCATGGGCTGCCAGAATAATAAATAAATATGTCTTGGAAGAAGTGCAGCAAAAATGGTCCTTGGAAGCAGGAATGGCCAATTTTGTCTCTCTTACTTTGGTCATGTTGTTAGAAGGTACCAGTCCCTGGAGAAGAATATCATTCTTGGTAAAGTAGTTGTTGTTATGTGGTTGTTAGGTGCCGTCGAGTCATCTCCGACTCATAGCAACCCTACACACAGCAGAATGAAGCACTGCCCTGTCCTGAGCCAGCTCCATGATCCTCACTATATGTGAGTCCATCAGCACTGGCACTGTGTCAATCCATCTTGTTGAGGGCCTTCCCCTCTTTCGTCGACCCTTCACCTTACAAAGCATGACATCCTTCTCTAGGGAATGGTCTCTTCTGAGAATATGACCAAAGTATGTGAGACAAAGTCTGGCCATTCTCACCTCCAAGGAACATTCTGGCTGCACTTCCTCCAGGACAGACCTGTTAGTGCTTTTAGCAGTCCATGGTACTTTCAGCATTCTTTGCCAACACCACAGCTCAAAAGCATCAACTCTTCTTTAGTCTTTCTTATTCATTGTCCAGCTCTCACATGCATATGTGGCGATTGAAAATACCATGGTTTGTGTCAGGCGTATCTTAGTCCTCAAAGAGACATCTTTGCTCTTCAGCCCTTGAAAGAGGTCCTTTGCAGCCGATTTGCCCAGTGCTATAGTAGGAGCTCTGGTAGCATAGTGGCCAAAGCACTTGACTGCTAACCAGAAGGCTGGCGGTTCAAACCCACCAGCCACTCCTCGGAAGGAAGGTTGGGCAATCCTACTTCCATAGTGATACTGCCTCGGAAACCCAAGGAGGGGTCGCTATGAGTCAGGGCTGACTTGACGGCACATAACAACAGCAACAACATAGTGCCTAAGGCACTTGACTGCTAACTGGAAGTCTGGCAATTCAAACCCACCAGCAACTCTGTAGAAAGAAGGTTGGGCAATCTACTTCTATAGAAACCCAAGGAGTGGTCGCTGTGAGTCAGGTCTGACGCGAGGGCACATAACAACTACAACAACATACTTTGTCTGATCTCCTTACTGCTGCTTCCACTGGTGTCCATTGTAAAACCAAGCAATGTGAAGTCTTTGACAACTTCAATCTTTTCTCCCTTTATCCTAATGTTGTTTATAGGTCCATTTGTGAGGATTTTTGTTTTCTTTATATTGAGATGTAATCCATACTGCAGTATGGTGAAAAGGATACAGCCCTGACACACTTCCTTCTTGATTATAAACCATGCCGTGTTCCCTTGTTCAGTTTGAACAACAGCCTCCTGGTCTATGTACAGGTTCCTCATGAGTGCAATTAAGCATTCTGGAATCCCCATTCTTCTCAATGTTATCCACAGTTTGTTGTGATCCACACAATCAAATGATTTTGCATAGTCCATAAAACACAAGTAAACATCTTTCTGGTATTCTTTGTTTTCAGCCAAGATCCATCTGACATCAGCAATGATATTCCTCTTTCCGTATCCTCTTCTGAATCCAGCTTGTATTCTGAAAGTTCTCTATCAATATACTGCTGTAAGCTTTTTGAAATATCTTCAGTAAGATTTTACTTGCATGTGATATTAATGATATTGTTCAATAATTTCCAGATTCTGTGGGATTACCTTTCTTTGGAATGGGTACAAATATGGATCTCTTCCAGTCAATTGGCCAGGTAGCTGTCTTCCAAATCTCTTGGCGTAACCAAGTGAGTGCCTCAACCAGGGCATCCGTTTGTTGAAACATCTCAATGGGTATTCCATCAATTCCTGGAGCCTTGTTCTTTGCCAGTTCCTCAATGCAGCTTCGACTTCTTCCTTCAGTACCATTGATTCTTGAACATATGCCACCTCCTGAAATGGATAAAGATCAACTAGTTATTTTTGGTACAATGACTGTATGTATTCCTTCCATCTTCTTTCAATGCTTCCTGTATCATTCAATATTTTGCTCATAGAATCTTTCAATATTGCAACTTGAGGCCTAAATTTCTTCCTCAATTATTTCAGCTTGAAAAATGCTGAATCTGTTCTTCCCTTTTAGTTTTCTAACTCCAGCTCTTTGAACATTTCATTATAGTAATTGGCTTTGCTCCAGCTACTCTTTGAAATCTTCTGTTCTGCTCTTTTATCTTGTCATTTCTTCCATTTGCTCTGGCTCTCTTGTCTGGGTCGCTCACCTAATGGGACACCATGACTGGGCTGCTGGTGTTGCTGGGGCCGGGGGCAGGGCACGCACTCGGCCCGGCCTCACTCAGCTTGACACCTGAGCGCTACCGCGCCTTGCGCCCTGCTGCCACTGTCCCTACTTCTGCTCTGGCCCCTGTCCAATGCCCGGCTGTTATGCAGGACTCTTAGGCACAGTGGTGACTGCCCGGATCCCCGCAATGTCACAGAGATGGCAGGTGAGGAGGTCAGCAGCACGGAGGAGAAAAAGCAAAGCAAGTAGCAGCAGCTGAGAAAGATCTTTAAAGAATACAGGGCCGTGGGTGTGTGCATGCACATTGGCATCTCCTTGGTCTCCCTGGGCATCTTTTATACAGTGGTTTTCAGTGGCGTGAATATGTCTGCCGCCCTGTTTAAACTCGGATTTAAGGAGTCACTGGTGCAGTCCAAGATGGTGGCGGGCACGAGCACCTTCGTGGTGGCCTACGCCATCCACAAGCTGTTTGTGCCCGTGAGAATCAGCATCACCCTCGTCTCTGTGCCCTTGACTGGCAGATATTTCTAGAAAGTGGGAGTTTTCAAACCTCCAGCCATGAAGCTGTGATGGTAAAGTTGAGAGTCAGCAAAACAACAGTAAGACCCTCAACAGGATAGACTGACACTGCAGCTGTGACAATGGTAGCAATAATAGCAATGATTATGAGGATGGTATAGGACTAGGCAGTGTTTTGTTCTGTTGTACATAGGGTAGCTATGAGTTGGAACCATTTCTATAGAACCTAATTAAAAAAAAAAAAAAAAAGCAAAAAGTGAAAGGCTGAATCTTTCTCCTTGAAATAGAATCTATGATAAAAATATGGAAATAATGACTAATTGTAGAGAAAACATTTTGATCTTGCAAGACTACAGCTAGGTAGCAAAGAGAAGAAAAATCTAGAAATATTTTTAAAAATTTCTTTCTACGCTTTAGCAATTGTGGTAGTTAAGGTTGTATGTTAACTTGGCTGAGCCTAGTTCAGTAGCTGGGCAGCTGGTGGTAGTTATTTCCCATGATGAGACTGACAATCAACTCCATGGTGGGATCTACCACAAGCAGCTGAGTAGCTGCTTTAGGGATGTGGTCTGCTTCCCGTATACAAAAAGCAGCTTTGGAAGTGGTCTCTCTTTTATGGCATGCTTGAAACCTGAATGTAGCTGAGTCATTGTTCAGCAGCCTGCCATGCTTTGCCAGTCTTGGGACTTGCAATGGACTTAAATCAATGGCCTGCCGTGTTGTTTGGCAACATTGGGACTGGTCCATTTTATTTGTTGACATTGGGCTTGTTAACCTCGGGCTTGTTAACCTCAGCAGCCAGTAGCTGCCTGAGTGAAGAGATGTCTCTAGCTTCAGTGGGCCAGGAGCAAGAGACAGAGCTGAAGTCCAAGGTTGAGGGGCTTTCACACAGCCCCTAGAGCCTGGTACTTGGAACTTGGACGTCTAGCCTCCAAAAACTGTAAGAATAAACTCCTGCTTGTTAAAGTCATCCCACTTGTGGTATTTTCTGTTAGAGGAGCAGAGGTAACCAAAACAGCAATGCTTACCTAAATTATGATCATTCTCTCTTTAAGCACCCTCTACTACTTGTTTTCTAATTGCCCGCCTGACATAATGGTTAAACACTTGACTCATAGGTGAAAAGTTGGCAATTCAAATGCACTCAGCAGCTCCTGATAAGCTCCTATAAATTACACCTTAGAAAACCCTCTGGGGAAGTTCGACTCTGTCACATAAGGTTGCTATGTGTCAAAATTGACTCAGTGACACCTAACAGTAACAATGTACCTAGTAAATTGACATTAAAGAGAAGGCAAGTCAAAAGAGATACATTGGAGCCTTTATTCTATTTTTTCTTTCTTTTCTAGTTCCCTCAATTATTACCAAACAGCTCTAACTTACAAAGTGTCTATGAGAAGGAGATCCACCAAATTCTAGTCCATAGTTATTTCCATAGAGCAATGATACAACTAGAAAAGTAAACACAAAATAGATTTCTATACAGGATGAAATCCTTTCATTGAGTAAGAATTTTTCATAGGATATGACCATATAGCACTGTTATTTTTGAATTTCACTTTCCCTTCAAATTTCTTCAATGGATTTACTTCTATACTTTCACCTCTATGCAAATACTAAGGCACCATAACGTTTCTTACTCATGGTTAATAAATAGTTCTGTTGTCACTTAACATTACGAAACAGTATTCATTCAGAAATCAGTATGTATATCCTTATACCATATTCAAAATGCTACAGTTGATAAAATTAATTATTTTCTGCTCTCTACCAGGGGATCAAGTAAGAATATATGTGTGTGTGTATATATATATATACATATACATATATATATATATATATATATATATATATATATATGTAAAATGCATTGTTTTGGGGTCGATTCTGATTCATAGCTACCCTATAGAATAGAGTAGAACTATCCCACAGGATTTTCAAGGCTGTAAATGTTTATGGAAGCAAACTGTCACATCTTTCTCCTGAGGAGTGGCCAGTTAGCAGAATCCCTAGATGGTACAGACAATTAAAATGGCCACTGCTGACCGAACAGTTGGAGGTTTGAGTACACTCAGAGGTATTCTGAAAGAAAGGCCTAGAGATCTACTTCTGAAAAGAAAAGCCACTGAAAACACAAGGGAGCAGAGTTATACTCTGATGTACATAGGTTCACCATGAGTTGGAATCAACTCAACAGTAACTGGTTAGAGAAAGATTTATATCAAGAAATTGATTCATAAAATTGTGGGCAGATAAGTCTAATATCCAAGGAGGCTTTGTGGCACAGTGATTAAGTGTTCAGCTGCTAACTGAAAGCATAGCAACCACACAGGACAAAGTAGGACTGCCCCATAGGATTTCCAAGGCTATAAATCTTTGTGGACGCAAGCTGCTACATCTTTCTCCCATGGAGTGGCTGGTAGGTTCAAACCACCAAGCTTTAGGTTAGCAATGAAGCACTTAACCATTGTACCACAAGTGCCCCTTATTTAATTTTACAATGTGGTTTTATAGAATCTTAGAGACACTTTACACCTCCCCCCTCAACACACACACACAAGACTAGTACTGCACTCTCCACTTTCAGTTCCATTTAGTCATATCCAGTCTATCTTTTCACTTTTTTCTCTGCTCTTTGGAATGTGTTGATTCTACAAATATTCTCAACTGAAGTAGAATGCACTGCTCCTTCAGATAGATGGCCCTTTGGACATGACTTAAGACCATCCCATACTTGCACACACATGGATCACATCTGAAATATGTTGCTGTTGTTGTTATGTGTCGTCGAGTCGGCCCCTACTCATAGCGACCCCTCCTTGTGTTTCCGAGGCAGTATTACTGCGGAAGTACATTGCCCCATCTTCCTTCTGAGGAGTGGGTGGTGGGTTTGAAACACCAGCTTTCTGGTTATCTGGGGAGCAGTCAAGTGCCTTTGGCAATATGCTACCAGAGCTCCCATCTGAACTATAGGGCAAATAAACCATATTTTGCTCCAACAGACTGTGAGGGATGTCTCTCCTATGTAGTCATTTCCTTTTGACCCTATCATTCTGCAGTAGCCATGCCATCTCTCAACTTTTAGGTCCCCCAGGTGAAAGTCAGACTCCAGTCTGTGCAGCCCCACACTGGAGAGGCACATAGAAGTCTTTTTGTGTGGTCTACTTGAAACATCTCTCTACTGAGCTTAAAGTGAAAGTTAAGGCAATCTCAGCCCCTCTCTATGGTGAGGTGGGACTTATTGCAGACTAATCACTTTTCAGAAATGTTTGTCACAAATATTTCTCTTCTTTGGGAACTTTTAGGTATTTTATATAGGCAAGGGCATTTAGGCTGATCTGAGGAATTTCAATACATTTATTTGAAAACTGTTAATCTGTACTAAGAACCTCCCTTTGGAATCTGCTAGTATCTTCACTTCTTGGATGAAACATCCTATTATACTTTTATAATATATTGTTATAATGCTATAGAGACAATCCCAATGGAAGAATGAAGATGCAGCAACAGTGGTCAGGCTGTCCTTGCACTTGCAGGCTCTTCATTCCCATTCTCTTTGCCCCCCACTCACTCCCTAAATGACTTCATTCTTTGTCTCCAATTCAAATTCCTCCCAAATAACTCTATTCACTTTTTTATGAGATGGAGCACACAAGACCACATGTTTCTCCTATGTCTGAATACTACCAAGATTTCTTTGAATGTGGTGTTTACGTTATAATATCAGTAGCATGACGAGGAGTCCTTTAATAAAAGGCAACAGGAAGGGGCTTCTATAAATTACACTGCTATAAATTACACCCTTATTTCTAAACCTAATAAATATTTCTCCTGCAATATAATAGAGTTCCCTCTGGTTGAAACTTCACCTAACTTGAGCTTGAATTTGAATAGGAAGGCAGGAGACAGGAGGAGTAATTTGACAAGGAACAGTAAGAAGACCAATGGAAAGCCATACAAGTCACGTGATGGCCCTGCTTAAAAGAAGTAGTTGCACTGATAATGCACACTCTGGCATTTGTAATTTGATGTCCTGCCCCAAACAACTAAAATGATATTAAAACTATCTATAGCTAGTCTTGTCCTGCTTTACTACTCACTTCTGCACTCTGGCTTCCAACCCCAGCTTCTCACTTCATGAACTCCTGGATAGTTAGATGTATGCTTTAGCTGACCACTTCTATGTCTATAGAAAGATGCCAGTGTGCCACAAATAGCAAGTCCAGTCTTGTGATCTAGATGGGATGCTTTCCTATATAGGTTACTTAAATGTATAAGTTTCCAGTTTGCAAAAGGAACTGAACACAACAGCAAAAATAAAGAAATAAAAATAAATTTTATTGTTTTAAAACTACCAACTGCAGCTTTCTCTTATACCCCAGTGGCCAGTTTGGACCAGCAACTACCATTTTCCCATTCTTTTCCCTACACTAGAAATACTTAGATGGATATTATACATTCCCAACCTGTCAGCTTTGGCTGAATTACAGAGTGCTCAATTATACTCTAATCGAATAGCTGCCCAATGCAGGCCACGTAATGACTTCCTGATTATCTGCCTTTAAATGATGAATGAAATGAATATGTAACATTCTGTTCAAATATAGCATACTTAGCATGCCAAATGAAAACTGATTTTGTGCTCCCCTCTCTGAAAAATGTATATTTTATTGTAATTCAGTTCAACGGTTGTTCGGTTGCTTGTTTTCTCATCATCAAGATAAACATTAAATGAGCTATGTAGGAGAACATTAGTCTTCATTTTTGCTTTCCAACAGATGCTAAAGGTGTTAAACATTGTTTAGATTACTTGGGTTCCTCTCTTTACATTGTCCCATTGGAAAGAAAATGAGGAAGGTCATATTTTTATGAACAGTTCTTGGCACTGTTCTGATACACATTGGCAAAAAACCAAATCTGTTATGATGAATGTATCTCGAAGACAACAACATTAAAATATGAACAAATTATTTACTGGCAAGAGTGCTTTTTATAAAGCAACAATTTACAATATTATACCAAAAAAAGGTACATTCTTTGGATTATATGTCTAGTCTACAATAGCAGTAGTATGTAGGAACATAATAATCCATTATATTATCCTTTTACATGATTTTACTCTCAATATAGTAATTTTAAAAAGCTAACTCAAGAAACTATATACAGGGGAAACTATTGCAAATAATATTTACTTTTAAGATACATCCCTTCCCCACTCATTAGAGAGAGAGGGAAGCTGGCAGACTGGTAGAAGAAGGAAGGGAAGACTTATGGACAGAAAGAAGGAAGGAAGAGTAGAAACAAAGAAGAAGGAAGGAAGGGATTTTTGATTCCTGTTCTGGTTAATAAACACTTAACATCTAATATGTGCTTAATATTTGAACAATGTCTTAGTCAATGTTCTGTAGAAAAACAGAACATAAGGTATACACACACACACACACACACACACACAAGCATGCAAAAAATTACATATATAGAGAGAGAAAGAGACAGAGAGATCTATTTTAAAGAATTGACTCACTCAATTCTGGGCAGCTAGCAAGTCCAAAATCTGTAAGACAGAGAGATGACAGGCTGGAGATTCCTGTAGTTTATGTCTCAAAATCCATAGGTCAAGAAATGGGCAACGGAAATAGTAGAGAAGTTCTGGTTAGATGTCTATCTATGGTCTGGAAGAAAAATTCTCCTTAGGAAAATTTCCCTTTTTTTCTCTCAAAGCCTTTGACTGATTGTTTGAGGTTCACCCATATTTTAAAGGGTAATCCACTTACCTAAGTCCAAAGTTTTCTAATCACATGTTACTACTTTATAACAGCTTCTAGACTAGTGCCTGACCCAATGACCAGGCTCCATAGCCTAGCCAAGTTGACAAAGAGAATTAAACATCTGTTCAATTAATCTGGTGCTTATCTGGTGGTCTTAGAAAATAATTTGTATGATATATAACCTGGAACAGCTTTAATAAAATGCTGTTAGAGATAAAGCAGAGAACCTCCTAATGTCCCTTGAAATACTATCTTAATTTTACCTTTAAGGGAGATTTTTTTTTTTTAATTGTGATTTGGGTGCAAGTTTACCGAAGAAATTCACTTTCCATACAGCACTTCATGTACAATTTGTCTCATGACATTGACTGCAATTTTCCACAATGCAACAACTCCCCTCCCACTTTCTCCCCATAGTTACCTCTTTCCTGTGTACATCCCTCCATGCATTCCTGCCCCCTGAGCTTTTCCCTGTGCATTCACAGACCTTCTATTTTCCCATGATTGATCTCTCCAAAGAGTCTATCTACCTAGTGTAAATGTTTACCTCATATGCCTTTCTTTTGTTTGGCTGGAAGCCACAGGAGTGGATTCAATTCTAGACCTGAAGGGCAGCTAGGGGCCAGAGTCTCAGTGATTCCATCAGGCTCTATCAGACCAGCAAACCTGGTCACTTTTTTCAAATGATTTTGAATTTTGTTCCACATTGTTCTCCCATTCTATCCAGGATCTCCTATATAGATCCCCCTCGAAGTGGTTGACAGTAGTAACCAGGCACCATCTAGTTCTTCTGGACTCATAGTCATATAGGCTGAGGATCACATGGCGCACCAGTGGCTTGGACTAATTGTTTCCATGAGTTTTTGGTTTTCTTCATTCTTCTTTGCTCTGGATGAGGAGACACCCATCATTGCTTCTAGATGGCTGCTTGCAAATTTTTGAGCTCTGGTAGTGTAGTGTCTAAGGCACTTGACTGCTAACCAGAAGGCTGGTGGTTCAAACCCACCAGCCACTCCTCAGAAGGAAGATGGGGCAATCTACTTTCATAGTGATACTGCCTCGGAAACCAAAAGAGTGGTCTCTATGAGTCGGGTCCGAATCAATGGCACATAACAACAACACAACAACTCGCCAAAGTAGGATGTGGAATAATGTTTTGTGTAGTGTGTTATGCCAGTTGAGTTTGATGTTCCCTAGGACTATGGTCCCTAGCCCACAGGTCCAACTACTCACTCCCTCTGGGAAGTGGGCTGTGACCAAGATGTGTCTACAAACTTGTCCCTTGTCCACTCTACTATATACCTGGGAATTCTTACAGAGCATACAAATATACTTGTAGAAACATTGTCTGCCAACCCTATACATGGTCTTGGGCACAATACCCTCTGCATAGATATATCTAATACTTCAGTCTGTCCACCCATCTATCCACCTGTATATCCATGTTTGCATTCATTGACAACTCAGTACTATATATGCAAAAGGGTTCACCTTTGTTGTCTTTACCTCCAATGTACCTCTCTATGTCCTCCTCTTCCTCAATGCCACCCTGTTGATCACGCACATTTGGTACATTTCCCTTCTCTTCACCCAAGTCAATACTTGTCTCTACCTATCTAACAGTGTTCCCTCTCCTTCCCTCCCACCCCTGGTGACCAACAAAGAAAATTTCCTTCCATATATAAGTCCATATTGACTTTTACAATAAAGAGTAATACAATATTTGTCCTTCTGTGACTGACTTATTTCACTCAGCATAATGTCCTCCAAGTTTACCCATGTTATGCAGTGTTTTGCCAACTCTACATTATTCTTTAGGGTTGCATAGTATTCCATTGTGTGTAGGTGCCATAGTTTGGTTATCCGTTCTTCAGTTGATGGACACCTAAGTTGTTTCTGTCTTTTGGCTATTGTAAATAGTGCTGCGATGAACATGGGTGTAAATATATCTGTTCTTGTCCTGGATCTCACGTTTTTAGGATGTATACCTAGTAATGGAATGGCTGGGTCAAATGGTATTTCTAATTCCAACTTTTTAAGGAATCACCATACTGCTTTCCACAGTGGTTGTACCATTTTAGAGTGCCATCAGCAGTGAATGAGAGTCCAAATCTCTCTGCATCTTTGCCAGCATTTGTTACTTTCTGTCCCATTGAACTTTGCTACTAGTGCTAGGGCAAGATGGTGTCTTGTTGTTTAGATTTGCATCTCTCTAATGGGTAATGATCATGAGCATTTCTTCATATTGTTGGCCACCTGAGTATCATCTTTGGGGAAATGTCTATTCATGTCTTCTGCCCATTTTTTAATTGGATTATTTGTCTTTTTGTTGTTAAGGTGTTGGGGTTTTCTATAAATTCTAAAGATAAGTCCCTTGTCAGATATGTCATTGCCAAATATTTTTTCCCCAATCTGAAGTTTCTCTTTTGACTCTTCTGAAGAAGTCTTTGGAAGTACATAAAAATTAATTTTTAGAAGGTCCCATTCATCTATTTTCTCTTCTGCTGTTTGTGCATTTTGGATTATACTTTATAGAGTATTTATGTCATATATTAGGGCCCATAAATTTTCCCCTAGTTTTTCCTTGAGGAGCTTTATAGTTATAGGTTTCACATTTAAATCTTTGATCCATCTGGAGTTAGTTTTTGTGTGTGGTGTGAGGTACAGATCTTGTTTCATTTTTCTGTAAATGGACATCCAGTTTTGCCAGTACCATTTATTAAACAAACATTCTCTTCCCCATTGAATGGATTTTGGCTTTTTGTCAAAGATCAGCTGACCATAGGTCAATGGATCTATTTCTGGGTTCTCAATTCTATTCTATTTGTCTATGTGTCTGTCATTACAGCAATACCAGGCAGTCTTTGACTACTGTATTTTTATCGTAGGTTTTGAGATCTGGCACTGTGAGACCTCCTACTCTGTTGTTGTTCTTCTTCAATGTTGTTTTTAGGTGCCGTTCAGTCATTACCGACTCATAGTGACCCCATAGGAGCTCTGGTAGCATAGTGGCTAAGACACTTGCCTGCTAACCAGAAGGCTGGCGGTTCAAACCCACCAGCCACTCCTCGGAAGGAAGGTTGGGCAATCCTACTTCCGTAGTGATACTGCCTCGGAAACCCAAGGAAGGGTCACTATGAGTCGGGGCCGACTCGACGGCACATAACAACAACAACGACAACAGTGACCCCATGCACAGCAGAATGAAACACTACCCTATCCCGCACCAGTTCCATGATCCCTGCTATACTTGAGCCCATCATCGCAGCCACCATGTCAATCCATCTCGTTGAAGGCCTCCCCTCTTTCGTCGACCCTCCACCCTACCAAGCATGACAACCTTTCCAGGAAATGGTCCCTTCTGACAACATGACCAAAATAGGTGAGACAAAGTCTGGCCATTCTCGCTTCCAAGGAGCATTTCAGGTGCACTTTCTCCAGGACATCTGTTAGTTCTTTTAGCAGTCCATGGTATTTTCAGCATTCTTCACCAGCACCGCATCTCAAAAGCATCAATTCTTGTTAGGTCTTCTTTATTATTGTCCAGCTCTCACATACATACAAAGCGATTGGAAATATCATGGCTTGTGTCAGGCAGGCCTTAGTTCTCAAGGAGACATCCTTGCTCCTCAGCATTTGAAACAGTTCCTTCCCGGTTGACCTTCCCAGTGCTACACATCATCTGATATCCTGACTGCTGCTTCCATTGGCATCAATTGTAGAACCAATCAACGTGAATTCTTTGACATCAACCTTCTCTCATTGGTCCAGTTGTGAAGATTTTGTTTTCTTTATATTGAGATGTAATCCATACTGCATACTGTATTCTTCAGCCTTCATCAGTAAGTGTCTCAAGTCATCCTCACTTTCAGCTAGCAAAGTTGTATCATCTGCATATCTCAGGTTGTTAATGATTCTTCCTCCAATCCTGATGCCACATTTTTCTTCATATAGTCCAGATTCTCAGATTATTTGTTCAGCATATAGATTGAATAAGTGTGGGAAAAGGATATAACCCTGATGCACTTCTTTCTTGATTTAAAACCATGTAGTGTCCCCTTGTTCCATTTGAACGACAGCCTCCTGGTCAAGGTACACGTTCCTCTTGGGTACAATCAAGTGTTCAGGAATTCCCATTCTTCTCAATGTTATCCATAATTTGTTATGATCCACACAATCACATGCCTTTGCATAGTCAATAAAACACAAACATGTTTCTGGTGTTCGTTGCCTTGAGCCAAAATCTGACAACAGCTATGATATCCCTTGCTCCATATACTCTTCTGAATCCACCTTGCACCTCTGGAAGTTCTCTGTCAATATACTGCTGCAACTGTTTTTGAATTATCTTCAGTAAGATCTTACTTGTGTGCGATATTAATGATATTGTTCTATAATTTCCACATTCTGTGGGATCACCTTTCTTTGGAATGGGTACCAATATGCATCTCTTCCAGTCAATTGGCCAGGT
>NW_006921649.1:3751577-3790340 GCF_000298275.1 Orycteropus afer afer
CCATTTACTTTAGCTACTCTCCACTCAACGGTAAGTTTCAGAGTCTCTTCTGTCATCCATTTTGGTCTTCTCTTCTTTTCTCATCTTTTTAGTGATCTCTTGCTTTCTTCATGGATAATGTTCTTGATATCCTCCCACAATGTTTCTGGTTTTTGGTCCTTGGTGTTCAGTGCATCAAATCTATTCTTTAGATGTTCTCTAAATTCAGGAGAGATGTATTCAAGATCATATTTTGGCTCTCTTGGACTTGTTTTAATTGTCTTTAACTTTAAGTTGAAATTGCATATGAGCAGTTGATGGTCTGTTCCACAATCAGCTCCTGGCCTTGTTTTGCCTGAAGATATTGAGCTTTTCCATCTTCTCTTGCCACAGATGCAGTCAATCTGATTCCTGTGTGTTCCATCTGGTGAAGTCCACCTGTAGAGCTGCCATTTGTGTTGTTGAATAGAAGTGTTTGCAATGAACAAGTCATTGGTCTTGCAAAATTCTACCATGCGAGTTCCAGCATTATTTCTGTTATCAAGGCCAAATTTTCCAACTACTGGTGATTCTTGTTTATTTCCTACTTGTGCATTCCAGTCACCCGTGATAATTAACACATCTTGATTGCATGTTCCATCAATTTCAGACTGCAGAAGTTGATAAAAATCTTCAATTTCCTTATCTTTGGCTTTGGTGGTTGGGGCATAAATTTGAAAATAATAGTCATATTAATGGGTCTTCCTTGTAGACGTATGGATATTATCCTATAACTGACAGCATTGTACTTCAGGACAGATCTTGAAACATCTTTTGTGATGATGAATGCCACGCCATTCCTCTTCAAGTTGTCATTCCTGGCATAGTAGAGCACATGGTTGTCTGAGTCAAAGTGGCCAAAACCAGTCCATTTCAGCTCACTAATGCTGAGGATATCAATCTTTATGTGTTTCATTTCATTTTTCACAACTTCCAATTTTCTAGGTTCATACTTCGTACATTCTATGTTCCAATGATTAATGGATGTCTGCAGCTGTTTCTCTTCCATTTGAGTGGTGCCACATCAGCAAATGGAGGTTTTGAAAGCTTTACCTTATCCATAGGAGTAAGGCTGGCTTTACTCAGATGATGCAGCTCTTTCCCAGTCCTATTTTGAGAGCCCTCTAACCTAACCAGACTATTCACTAAGTTGTGCAGTAATGTATCAAACAGTGTTTCTTTGCTATTCAAAAGATTTTCCCTGGCCAATTCTTTGAGAAGTGGATGGCCTCTTCCTTCTTTCTAGTCTGTCACAGTCTGTAAACTGGGCTGATACCTGTGCACCTTGTGCATCCCGCTAGGTTTGAAACACCAGTGACTCAGCCTCAAAACTCACATCAACACATCACCACAGTAGGACAAACTGACAGAGAAGTTTGTCTCCCTGTTGGAAACCTCTCGTACCACCCTTATCTGGGTCCCTGCGGCTGACTCCTCCTCTGTCCAGGTTCCTGGCTTTTAATCCCCTTTCTCTCACTCTCCCTCTCTGCTGCTTTGGGCATGCCTGAGTTCTTCAATAGTGTTTTGCTTATCCAGTATCTCTTTTCTTCCCATATAAATTTAGTGATTGGTTTTTCCATTTCCTTAAAGAATGCTGATGTGATCTGTATTGGGATTGCATTGAATGTATAGATTGCTTTGGGTAGAACTGACATTTTCACAACGTTTAATCTTCTTATCCACGAGCATGGTATGTTGTTGTTGTTACGTGCCATCAAGTTGGACCCAACTCACAGCGACCCCTCCTTGGGTTTCTGAGGCAGTATCAATAGGGAAGTAGATTGCCCCATCTTCCTTCCAAGGAGTGGCTGATGCGTTTGAACCACCAGCCTTCTGGTTAGCAGTCAAGTGCCTTAGGCACTACGCTACTAGAGCTCCCCGAGCATGGTATATTCCTCCATTTATGTAGATTTCTTATGGTTTCTTGAAGTAGTCTTTTATAGCTTTCTTTGTCGAGGTCTTTTGTGTCTTTGATAAGATTTATTCCCAAGCATTTTATTTTTTTTTTGGTACCTCTTGTAAATGGTATTGATTTCTTTATTTCTTTTTCAGCAATCTCTTTGCTGGTGTAGAGGAATCCAACTGATTTTGGAATGTTGATCTTATATCTTACAACTATGCTTAATCTCTCAATTAGTTTCAGTGGTTTTTTCACAGAGGTTCTTGGGATTTCTAGTTATAGGATCATATCGTCAGCAAATAGGGATAGCTTGACTTCTTTATTATCAATTTGAATGCCTTTGATTTCCCTTTATTGACTTATTGCCCTGACTAGGACTTCCAGCACAATGTTGAATAGAAGTGGTGATAGAGGCCATCCTTGTCTCGTTTCTTTTCACAAGGGGAATGGTTTCAGTCTCTCTCCTTTGAGAATAATTTTGATTGTTTGTTGGTTTTGCACATATGACCTTTATTATGTTGAGGAATGTCCCTTCTATTCCTATTTTGCTGAGAGTTTTGATCAGGAATGGGTGTTGGATTTTATCAAATGCCTTTTCTGCATCGATTGTTGTGATCATGTGATTATTTTCCTTTGTTTTGTTTATGTAGTAGATGATATTGATTGTTTTTCTAATGTTGTATCATCCTTGAATACCTGATAACAACCCTCCTTGGTCATAATGAATTATTTTCTTGATATGTTGTTGGATTATATTGGCTAGGGTTTTGTTGAAGATATTTGCACCTATTTTCACAAGGGATATCGGTCCGTAGTTTTTCTTTTAAGTGATGGCATTGCCTGGTTTTGGTATCTAGGTTATGCTTGCTTCATAAAATGAGTTAGGGAGGATTCCATCCTTTTCTATGTTTTGGAATATTTTGAGTAGGATTGGTGTCAGTTCTTCTCTGATTGTTTGGTAGAATTCTCTGGTGAAACCATCTGGGCCAGGACATTTTTTTGTTGGTAATTTTTTTTATGGCCTGTTCAATTTCTTCTTATGTTATGGATCTGTTCAAATTTCCACACCAGTCCATGTTAGTTTATGTAAGTGGCATGTTTCTAGAAATCTGTCCATTTCTTCCAGATTTTCAAATTTGTTGGGGATGCAGTTCTTCACATTGTTGTTGTTATTTGCCATTGAGTCGGACCCAACTCATAGCGACCCCTCCTTAGGTTTCCAAGGTAGTATCCCTGATATTATCCTTATATTTCATTTGGTTCTGTTGTGATGTCACCCATTTTGTTTCTCATTCATGTCATTTGTACTCTCTTTCCCTTTTCCTTTGTTTAATTTGCCAGTAGTTTGTCAGTTTTATTAATCTTTTTTAAAAAACAACTCCTGGTCTTGTTGATATTATCTATTATCTTTCTGTTTTCTATCCCATTGATTTCTGCACGAATCTTTATTGTTTCTTTTCTTCCACTACTGGAAGCTTTTTGGCCACTCTTTATCTAATTGTTGGAGACGTTGGGTTAGGGTGTTGATTTTGACTCTTCTTTATCGATGTGTGCATTTATTGCTATAAATTAGCCTCTGATCACTGCTTTTGTTGTGTTCCAAAGATTTGTGTATGCTGTGTTTTCATTCTCATTTGATTCAAGCAATTTTTTAATTTCATTTTTTTAAAATTTCTTCTCTTAACCAGTCGTTCTTAAGGAGAGTGTTGTTCAGTTTCCATGTATTTGCTCTTTTTCAGTTGATCTTCCTATTGTTAATTTCTAACTTGATAACATTATGATCTGAGAAGATGCTTTGCAGTATTTTAATGTTTTTAAATTTATGAAGGCTTGCTTTATGGCCTAACATATGGTCTATCCTCGAGAATGTTCCATGTGCACTGGAAAAGAATGTATATTTTGCTGTTCTTCTGTGAAGAGTTCTGTAGATGTCTATAAGGTCAAGTTGGTGGATTTTATTGTTTAGTTCTTCTGCGTCTTTGTTGAGTTTCTTTCCAGTTGTTCTGTCTTTCATTGAAAGTGGTATATTAAAGCTTCCCACTATGACTGTGGAGTCATCTATTTGTCTTTCCAACTCTTTTAAAGTCTGATTTGTGCATTTTGGGGCTCTTTCATTGTATTCATAGATATTTATTATGATCATATCTTCTTGTTCAATTGATCCTTAGTCATTGTATAATGTTCTTTGTCTCATATGCTGGTTGTTGTCTTAAAGTCAATTTGATCAGAAATTAATATTGCCACTCCTGCTCTTTTACAGTTGTTGCTTGATATATCTTTTTTCCAACCTTTGATTTTTAGTCTATTTTTGTCTTTGTTTCTAAGGTGTGTCTCTTGTAGACAGCATATTGATGGGTTATATTTTCTTATCCAGTCTGCAACTCTCCATCTCTTGAGTGGGGCATTTAATCCATTAACTTTCAGTGCAATTATTGACAAGTATGAATTGGTTACTGTCATTTTGTTATGTTTTTTCATGGTGTTCCTGGTTTCTTAGTTCCATGTAATTTTCTGTGCTGAGCTCATTATGTTTATGGATCCTGTTACTATTTCCTTTGCTCTTATTGTTGTAGTATTTGCTAAATATTTGTGCTTGTCTTCTTTTTTATTGTGATGTGAAGGTTTATTACTTTTCTTTGGGTTTACCCTGTGATTTATAATTTTCTCCCTGAATTTAGAACAGTTCATTCTATCTTGCAACTCTCTTGACTTCCTCACCATTTAGAAGTTCTGTAAATAAAATATTTTCCCACGTTTTGGTTTGTAGTTGTCCTCATTTGACAATTGATGTCTCTGGTTCCCTGTTTACAATTTTGTAAGCTTATTTTACTTTGGATACTTCCTTAGCTGTGTTGGTTTCTGGATATATAATCTTGTATATTAATGGTTGGTTTTGTTGCTTTTATTGGTTCTCTGTTCAAAGTACTCCCTTTAGTATCTCTTGTAAAGTTGTTCTGGTTTTAAAAAATTCCCTTAATTTTTGTTTATCTGGAAATCTCTAATTTCACCATCATATTTGAAGAACAATTATATATGGTATATAATTCTTGGCTGTAAATTTTTCTCTTTCAGGATTTTATATATACCATCCCATTGACTTCTTGCTTGCCTGGTTTCTGCTGAGAAATCAGAGCTCAGTCTTATTGGTTGTCCTTTATAAGTAACTTTTTGTTCTCCCCATGTTGCTTTCAGGATTC
This sequence comes from Orycteropus afer afer, assembly GCF_000298275.1. Lineage (NCBI taxonomy): Eukaryota > Metazoa > Chordata > Mammalia > Tubulidentata > Orycteropodidae > Orycteropus > Orycteropus afer. The sequence goes on from NW_006921649.1 coordinate 3,756,693, forward strand.
TTTCTTTGTCTTTTGTTTTTTCTTTTCATTTTGATAATGATATGTTTTCGTGATTTTCTTTTGGTTTCTGTCCTTTTTGGGGTTTGTTGGACTTCTAAATGAATATATTCTCATCTTTCATCATATCAGGGAAGTTCTCTTCCACCAAATAGTGGACAATTTTCTCAGTGGTTTTATTTTTCTCTTCCTATTCTGGAATTCCAATTACACTTAGGTTATTCCTTTTGATGGAATCCCACATGAATCTTAGGCTTTCTTCATTTTGTTTTGATCTTTCTTTCTGCTTGATCTCTTTCCAAAGACATATTCAGCTGTTTATCTTCAATTTCATTAACTCTGTTTTCCATTGATTCAATTCTATTCTTTTGCCCTTTCAATGTGTTATCTATCTCTGAAAATTTAGCATTATTCTTCTGGATTTCTACCTGTAGATTTTCTATCAATTCTAATTTTTCATTTATTTTGTCATTTTTTTCCTGTATTTTCTTCTGCTATTCTTTTAGATTTTTCTCTGTGTTTTCCTTAATTTTGTCAGTGTTTTCCTTGATCTGTCTCTCAATCCTTTGAAGATACCTAAATATAATTCTTTTGAATTCCTTATCAGGGAGTTCCAATGCTACTTCTTCCTCAAGGACGTGTTCTGGGTCTGTATCCTGCTCACCTGTTGTTTCTACCACTTTATCTTGCTTCTTTGTGTGGGCTGTGATGATCTGTTGTCTCTGAGTCATTGAGACATTGTTGTATTTAGATGTCTGTTAACTGTTCATGAAGAGCAGTAAGAGAGAGTCAGGCTCTTCTTGGTGGTCATTTATCATTGGCCAGTTGGTGGAAAAGGAAGTGTTGGCTCTCACTCAGTAAGTGGAGTTGCAAGAGGTGCAGGTATGGTTGCATCATATGGGCACAGTTGCTGTCTCCCACTCAGATAGACTAAAACAACACTCAAAAACCATCAAAAAAGTAAAAGCACATGGACAAAAAACACTACATAAACACACAGGAACAGTCACCAAAAAAAAAAAAAGGAAAAAGAAAAAAAAAAAACCTGCAATATCTGGGGAGAGGGCAATAAGGGAAAAATGGTAGAGTAGGAGAATAATGAAGAAGAAAATGGGAAAAATGGAAACAGAAAAACAAGGAACAGGGTTAACCATCAGAAAGAAAAAAAATTGGAACCAGGAACAGAGAGGAGAGAAAAAGCTGACAACTAGACCCTGATAAGGAAAGAATAAAGAATGATAATAAAAAGGACAATAATAATAACAATAATTTTAAAGCAAACAAACTAAAAAAAAAAAATCTGGGCAGGGCGAGACAGGGCACCCCGGTTCTGTCTGAGCACACAGACCAGGATGGAATTCCTGCCAGCCCAGAAGGTAGGTGGGAGTGAGGGATGGCCACACCTCCATTCACCAAGAGGTTGTGGGGTATAAGAGTAACAAGGAGACTATTGTACCTTTCTAGTCGTTTGTGTCCAGGATGTCCTTGTGATTCCTTGTAAGTGGAGCCTATTGTTAAGTCCCTGGAATCTGGGAGAACACTCCACTTTAAATATCCAGTCTGAATTACTTGCAAACTTTCAAAATAGCTGCGCTTCTCTACTGGCAAAAGTCCACAGCTCAGCCCGCCTTCCTCTTCACTGTATCCCCTTTTATTCACCAGCCATGAATAAAATTCTCCGTGTATTCCCTGACTACCAGGGCCAATTTTTAGGTTAGTTCTTAGGTCCTAACACCACTCATCAATATCCAAGCTGTCTGAGCTGTCAGTAATGCTGCCAGACCACAGCTCCATATGTCCTGTTTTTTTGGTGTTTTCATGCAAATTCTTCTACTAGTTGGAGTTTAGTCCACTTCTATATCCTTCCCTTCAAAACTCAGGGCTCCAGGACTACCTTCTGTATCTGTGTTAATTGGTTCCCCCTTTCTTTGTTGAAGAGGCAGTCTTTCTCCCTATTCCGCCATCTTATCAGAATGCTTAAGGGAGAAATTTTTAATTAAAATTAAAACAATAAATAATTGGTATGTATGAGGTTTTTTTTTTAATTTTATGATAATTGATTTAGTACTTTTCCTCTTAGAATATATTTTTCTTTCTCCCTTCATTTTTCCCTCTTCTTCTTTTTCTTCTTCTCCATTTTCTCCTTTATCTTCTTTTCTTTTTCTTTTTTATTTCTTTGAGCTCCTTTTTATCTCTAGCATGTGAAATGAACTGGCTGTCCATGGATAAAATCCAACCCTCAAATGCTTTTGGTTTGGCCCACCACCATTTTAAAGACGTCTATATATTATTTTCAGCATTTCTAAATGGACAGATTTCAGATAAACAACCAGCTTCTCACAATAATGGAGGCATAGGAATACTAGAGCTATAGGAGTTACCTCCTTTAGAGGAGCCAGGCATGTCTACTTTGCCCAAATCCGGCCCATTTATCCCAATTTAAATTGGGAAACTGGTACTTGTAGGCATTTAAGTTGTCAATCTATAGGACACAACTCAAAATCAATGTTGTGATGCAGGGCTAGCCATAAAAGGGTGTACATAATCTAGGGGCACATCACAGAATGACCCACTGTGTTCCAAAATGCAATGTTAGAACCTGCACTTACTAAAATTTAAAATGGATTGACATGATGGCCACATTTACTGCACATGTCAAATGTCAATGTTTCATGTAGCACATGGCTCTCTGGTAGGAAGAGCAGGCTTTCCACATTATGAAATAATTGACAGTTGTAGTACCATTTTTAAATACTTAACTATGGCAAGGCACATTGTAGAATTTAATTAAGATTAAAGATTATATGATAAGCCCTCAAATAATGGATGCCTGACTTTGCAGTGCATAGGGCATTTGACTGCTTACCAGAAGGTTGGTGGTTCAAACCCACTAGCCACACTGCAGAAGGAAGATGGGGCAATCTACTTCTGTGAAGATTTACCACCTCACAAACCCAATGGGGGTTGCTATGAGTCAGAATCGACTCGATGCCAGTGAGTTTGGTTTAGTTTTTGTAAAGAAGTAGAGGAAAATAAGTGTTGTTAATAGTATTAGCCCAAGTAAAACCTAATAATACAGCAGAGCTGGTACTTCTTCTACTCCTAGTACAGTCTTCTTCAGCCACAGTCTCATCTTAAACACTGGTGATCTGATAAGGTCTGACAAGAAGTTGCCCTCCAAAAATGAATTCATCAAGGTAAAGGTTACATTTTAACATTGAGCAAAAAAGTGACTGTTTTGTGCTATGGAGAAAACATTTTGAAAATGGATGCTTGAGTATGCTGCCACCGTTTTGTTCAAAACACAATATAACTGTGTCAGCTAGTAGAAGACAAATGTTGAAGATCTTTTTCTCTTTCTCACATACACACAAAATTTTTGATACAGAATGAATCATTGAACCAGTATTAAGTCCTTTCATATACAAAGTTTTGGTGCATTTTTAAGTCATTTGTAAAAATTTTTAAAGTGACCTGACAATTTGCAAGTGAAATACCAAAAATTTTCACATGATTGGTGAATTAGACTAAAGAAGTTGTATTATTGAAACAGGATAGAGTGGTTCATTTCTTTTATATGGACCCACATGTATTTGTGAAGTTTCTTTTTCATAGCAAAGCAGCTATAAAAACTAAGGTTCAAAGTAAAATGATCTTGTAACTGGGCAGATAAAATGCTGTATCACAATTTTAAATGGAATTTTCAAATTGATGAACTATCTTCAGTTTCATTCTCCTTAAAATATGTTACCATATTTTACTGATTATTAAACATACATTTTAACATCACTAAACATAGGCATGAATCTTACAAATGAGGGCATGTAATAGTTAAATGGTCAATATTTCTCCTTCCTTATATAAACCCTCCAAAAATTGTTGCTGTGGAGTTGATGATCCTAACTCATGGTGACTCATATCATATGTGTCAAAGTAGAACTGCACTTTTTCGTATTTTCAATTACTGATTTTTTGGAAGTAGATTAACAGGACTTTCCTCAGGCTCTGCTAGGTGGACTTGAACCACCAACCTTTCACTTAGCAGTTTAGCATGTTAATCCTCGAGTCATTCATGGTCTCATTCATTAAGGAGTTCTCGTGATGCAATACCTAGGGCATTTGACTTCTAACCAGAAGATTGTCAGGTTGCCTTTCCAGAAGGAAGATAGAGTGATCTATTTCCATAAAGATTTACTGCCTTTGAAACCCATGGGGGTTGCTATGAGTCAGAATCGACTTGAAGGGTAAATGAATAATTGTGCAGCTTAAAATCAGTGGAATATGGCACTAACAATGATAATAATAGTATCTTTAATGAGAAGAAAATCAGTTTTGTAAAATTAATAAATACTATAAAATATTATTTATAAAATATTTTTATTTTATCCTTTTCTAACCCTTTATATCATTCTTTTATGTTGTTTTGGTGTTGTTATTAGGTGCCCTTGAGTAGGTCCAACTCACAGTGACTCATTGTATAACACAAAAAAACAATGCCCGGTCCTACACCTTCCTGACAATCATTGCTATGTTTGAGCCCACTGTTGTAGCCACTGTGTAAATCCATCTCATTGAGCATCTTCATCTTTTTTGCTAACCCTCTAGTTTAGCAAGCATGACATACTTCTCCAGGGACTAATTCCTCCTGATAATATATCCAAAGTATGTGAGATGAAACCTTGCCATCATCAATTCTAAGGAGCCTTTTGGCTGTACTTCTTCCAAGCCAGATTTGTTCTTTCTTCTGGCAGTCCATGGTATATTCAATGTTCTTCACAAATGCCATTATTCACAGGCATCAACTTTTCTTAGGTCTTCCTTGTTCATCAATTTAGTAATGCAAATAGCATTACTAAAAATCAAATGGATTGTTTTCTAAAGTAACTGCTAATAAAACATTAGGAAAAAAAAAAAAAAAACACTGCCATCAAGTCAGTTCTGACTCATTGTGACCCCCATTGAGTTTCCAAGGCAGTAAATCATTATGCAAGTTGATTGCTTCATCTTCCTCCCATGGAACAGCTGGTGGATTTGAACTGTGGAGCTTTTGGTTAGCAGCCAAATGCCTTAAATAAAATACATAGATATTTAATTTTAATCAGTTAAGTTCCTTTGACATCCTGCTTCCTATTGAGAGAGCACAGTAAATGGTGATGAGTTTCTCTATCATATTCCTCACAGGAGAGGGCAATTTGAAATTGATCAGTGATAATATTTTCAATTTGAAACTCTAATCTGTTGTTTGTTGCTGTTGTTACTTGTTTTAATTTCATAGTATTTTTGGCCAGTTCACAGACCTTGTGTTGATAAGCTTTTCTTTTAAGCAAACAAATTATCATCCTTTGTTTAGCAAAGCTGAATGGAAAAGAAGATGAAGGGGAAAGTTGTTAAAGAGCATTTAGTTGTATGGTCACAGAGAAATCCTAGAGCTGCTATTACACAAAAGTATTAACTGCAGGCTAAGATACCTGTGTTGCAGAAACACCAAAAGCACTTTATATTGTATCTATTTGTCAGCTGACAATCTCCTAAGGATTTTGATGATTCCAAAAAAGACCAATGTCTAGTTTAGGCATATCTGTCTATCTTAACTCCTAAATCAATTTTCAAATCTGCCTGTAAAATTCAGATTGGCTATGGGTAGAAAGTGGCCTTGGCATTGTGAGAGGTACAGCTAAACACCACACTAAGCTTCTTAGCATTTCATTTGTATTGTTACGAAAAGCCTGACCTCCAATCCCATCCACACTTCCTCAGACATTTGTATTTAACACCTAGATGATATATTTTTATAAGTATTAATGAAGTCACAGGGACATTCATTGGCTAAAATATATTCATGACTTTGGGAGGTGACTGATGACTATGCTTATTGTCTCTCCTTTCATCTTTTCTTTTTGCATTCAAGGGATAACATCTGGAAAAAAGATTAATTAAATCTGAATGATCTGAATGAAATTCTCTTTTTTAAAAAAATATTTATATTAAGAGAGCATTCAGAAATTTTTAGAATTAATTTTAATAGACTTTTTTTTTAAGCAGGTCTAGGTTTAGAGACCAATTGTGTAGAAAATAAAGTATCCTATATACTGCTTTTCCCTCTTGCATAAAGTTTCTCCTACCATTAGCATTTTCATTCATTTGGTATGCTGTTGTTGTTAGGTGCCGTCCAGGGGGACCTGACTCATAGCGACCCCTCCTTGGTTTCCGAGGCGGTATCACTATGGAAGTAGATTACCCAATCTTCCTTCTGAGAAGTGGCTGGTGAGTTTGAACCACCAGCCTCCTGGTTAGCAGTCATTTGGTATATTTGTTATAATTGATGAACCAATATTGATTCATAATGTGTTTTTAACCCACTCACTGACACCTTCAAAGAGAGGCTTAGTGATCCTGTCTGAAAAGTCACAGCCTTGAAAAACATGTGGAACAGTTCTACTCTGCACAGATGAAGTCACCATGATTTGGAAAAAATTCAATGACAATTAATAACAGTAACATTATTAACTAACATCCATAATTTACATTAGGGTTCAGTATTTATACTGTGCAGTTCTACAGGTTTTGACAAATGCATAGTGTTACATGTCCAGCATTACAGTATCATACGGAATAACTTCACTGGCCTAAAACTTACCTGTGTTCTATTATTCATTGCTCCTCCTTTCTTCCTCAACCTCTGGCCACCACTAATGTTTTTACTGTTTCTATAATTTTGCCTTTTCCAGTCATAGAGACTGTAGGTTTTTAATTTACTATAATAATAGCTACTTTTCCTTGAACTTGTACAATCTGTTGCCTTCCTAGGTTCATTATATCATTATGTTATCATTATGCTAGGTAATATATGCATTACATTTTAAATATATGTGCATGCATGTGTGTTTGCAGTATGTTATGTTAAGATCAGAATTTCCTTTTCAGCAAAATGAGAAGAACAATACTTACGTGAGGTCTATTGTCATAATACTGAGATAATGCTTATTCAAAGTGCCTGGCACAGAGGAGGTACCTCAATATAGCTTCTGCTGCTATGATTTTCAATGTGATTTTCACCGTTCTTACCTGATAGATGAGGGCCATAAGTTTCACAGAAGTTAACTTGCTTTAGAAGTTCATTGAATATGACAAGGCTCAGTCCTGAATCAGAGACTCTAGTCTCTATATCTACTTTTTTCCACCTTTGACCTAGCATTTTGATGGCTTCTTTTGTTTTGTTCTGCTTTGTTTGTTTTTACTAAATTATGTTGCTTTCTTCATTGAGTTCTTTGTCTTTTGCATAGTGGAATTTTTTTTTTTTTAAATATTTTATTGTGATTTGGGTGAAATTTAACAAAGCAGATGGATTTTACATGCCACAGTTCATGTTTTATCACAAAACATATATTTTGTTTTGTGATACTGGTCACATTCCCCACAGTGTAATATCTCACCTCCACTTCCTCCTTGTGATTACCCTTTCCCTTTGTCCTTCTTGGCTATGCATGCATGCCTCTCTACATATCTCCCTGTGCAAATGCTGCCCTTCCAATCTTGAACGGTTGAGTGTTCTAAGGAATGCATCTCCCTGGTGCAAGGATTCAGCTATTCATAGGTTTCTCTATTATTTGGCTGAGAGTTAAGCCACAAGAGTAAGATCAATTTCAGTCTGGAAGGGGTCTCAGGGCCATCATCTTAGAGAATTCACCAGTCTCTATCAGACCAGTAAGACTGATCTTTTTATGATTTTGAGTTTTGTTCTATATTCTTCTCCCACTCTACACAGTATCTCCAATTTTGATCCCTTTCTGAGTGGTTGGCCTTGGTAGCCAGGCACCATCAAGCCAGGCATTATCTAGTTCTTTTGGTCTCAGGGTCATATAGGTTGAAGTTCTGGTTGTCCATTAATCCTTTGGACTAACTTTTCCATGCATCTTTGATTTTCTTCATTCTTCTTTGCTACTGTGATTTTTCTTTTCTTTTTTTTTCTTCCTTCATTCCACTTCTTTTTTGCCATTTCTAGTATACCCCTTGCCCCCTAACTTTTCTTCCTTCCAGTGTGGCTCCTGAGGGGGAATGAGAATAAGAACTCACCTATGACTCATCCCCTTTTCTGCACCTAGGTTCTTTTCTTTTTTTTAAACCTGCTCATCCTGCTTTGACTTTACATTGATTTTCTCTGCTGTATATGTCAAGATGTACGTTTTCCTATTTAAGTTGAAGTATACTGTCTTGCAGTATATCATACAGATGAAAAACATTTTTTATTGTTGTTTTAATGTTGATCAATAGAATTTTAAAATTTAATGCTATTACCACACATGCCAAAGGGGCCCGGACCAAGGCCAGGAAGAAGCAACTGAGGCATCCAAAGTGCAAAATTGAAGCAGGTGCTTTCTCTCAGCTTTATTGAAGCACACAGTCAGCACTTCCCAGTCCAGCCCTTCATAATATTGCACCATAGGAGCCTCAATTCTCTCTCCATGGTCCAACTTCTCAAGTATCAGACTATGCAAGTATTTTCGTTCTAGAATCATATGTTCATATATTCAGTCATCCATTCAACATGCTAATTGTCCTCATGTAAATGTAAATATTAAGACATTGACTTGACATTTGAGAAATTTTCAGTGTCGTGTAGACTTCTATTTGAATACATGTTTCCTGGATTCACAAGGAGGATACTTTGTTATTTATTTATTTATTTTCATAATACTGACTTTAATTTGGAGCCCCTTGGATTTGCTGTGGCATGATAACAAGTTTAAAATCCACTAAATTCTAGTAAAGGCCAGGTGTTCAAAGTATAATAAACAGCTCCCTAAAGATTAGAAAATGAATATTTTACTAGATGACTACATTTGATTTCCTTCATTCATTTTTTATTATTTCAGTGAAAACATTCTTGATGGAAATCATATTGACAGGATTTTAATATCTTCTGGTAAATGAAACCTGTCATTCTTATGGATTTTGTATTCTTTCACAGTACCATTTGGCAAACCCTGGTGACCAGTAATTTCTCCCATAGCTAAGACTTAGAGAATTCTTAGAAGATTGTATATCCAGAGTACAGAATTTGTCCTAAGAGGTTGATAATTATGATGAAATTAGTTATATTAATTAGTTCTTGTTTACAAAGAGTCTGATGATTTTAAAGAGGAGAAAAAATAACTTCATCTATGGAAGCTTTAAGTGGTTAATTATTATTATTTTCTTTTCACAGGCAAAGGGAACTATCAGATAGATCATGCCCATCAAAACAGAGTTCTGTGCAGAGGGTTTAGAGTATTTCTTAAAAGCCAGGCTTGTGAAGCAAAGCTCTCTAGAGCTGACAGTCATTAAAAATTAGCAGTTTGTATGGTACCTTGGAAATAAAGGCCAAAACATATGTCTTTACTTTTCCATTACATTTATCTTGTGACTATATTTCCAGAAGGTCTGATGTAGGTTGAGCGAGAAATATTTTGGAATACCAACATCATATTGTGCTAAGTAGGTATTTTCCAATTATCACAATGGACAGTTTGCTTGTGAGAACTGAGGGGAAAGTCTCAAAGCCATTTGGGAACCTGATAAAATCATGAGGTTTGCTGCACTTGTGCATAGTCTTAAATATCACCATGTCACCTTCATTCTCATGCCTATGCCTGGGGAAGGCCTCAATGTAATATTGTTGTGGCATAGTGCCTAAGGCATTTGACTAGTTACCAGAAGGCTGGCGGTTCAAACCCACCAGACTCTCCTCAGAAGGAAGGTTGGACAATCTACTTCCGTAGTGATAGCGTCTCGGAAACCCAAGGAGGGGTCGCTGTGAGTCAGATCCGACTCCATGGCAGTGAGGTTGTTGTTTTTTTTTTTTTTTTTACTTACATTAAAAGAAACTCCCAAGTATATTATTGTTTGCTATAAATTGTCAAAGATTCCCGTGAACGACTGAACCCAACATGTAGGTGTACTCAAGAGAGAGGCAACACAAGATAAGCTGTCGTGTTGTGCAGTTTTCGTAAGGCTTTCCCGGTACATTCTTTTGCACTGAAGTCAATTCAATCCACACCTAAGAGAAATAATAACTTTCTGACTATCTCTGTCTAAATGATGAAGTGAAAAGAATATAGTCGCTTAACAGAGAGATGTATAAATAGTTTGTATGGCCTTGGAGAGGAAAGCAGAGGCATTTTCTGCTTTTATGTTTACTTTCCCAATCATGTTTGTTAATGGTTGTATTGGCAGGTGTTGCATTTTAGAATCTGCTCCAATCCTCATAAAACAGCAACTGAGACTGAAAAAACTGGCTCTATCAGGTTAATCTAGGATTTCCAAGCTAGGTTTAGATCAAAAAGGAAACCCAGGGTTTTATTCATACAAAGCTCTTCCAACACCCACTCCAGCATGATACTTCTGAAATGCAGAAACCTGTCACTTCTGAGATAAACCTACTAATCCACCTCTGTCCTTGGCATTCTCTGTGTTCGGTGGGGAGATCTTTTTGGTGTGTATATTTCCTATCACTTATTCTCAGCGCTACCTTTGTGTCATAAGCTGATAGCTTTAACCAATGCTTTTCCTGTCTTCCAGATTCAACAAAGACTTCCCGACGGCTCTGTGTGGTGTTTTGAGAGCAGCCTCCTGTTGAAGCGCTTCTGTAGGTAATCCTCAGGAATGACAGCAAGTGTGTCATAAACGAAAGGAGTTGCTACTGTGTTCACCCAATCAAAACTTTGGTGAATTCTCATTCTTCAGTGAGTATTCAGATGACCAGTAACCTCATTTGGCATGTCTTTTCATGATTTGAGTCAAGATTCTAACCTGTCTTGCTGCTCACACATATGGAAAAAAAAAAATGTATTTATTAAAAAACAAACAGCTGTTCTTTCCTCCTCCCACGCTAAGTTTGTTATTCAGGACTCTTGTTACACACTAAATTTACCACTTATTATAATTCTCCTTACTCAATGATTAAATCTGCAGCCCAAGAGTGTCTTGCTGATAAAGATAGTGTCACATTCATTTGTCAACCCCGGTGTATGATATCTAAGTACTTAAGGAAATTTGCTTAAATAATCAAATGAACTAATGTTAACAAAAAAAAAAAAAAAAAAAAAAAACTTTTTAGAATTATATCTCTATGTGTAATAGACCTAGATGTAAAATCTACCTTCTACAGCTCCATAAAGTTTCAATTTTATGTCGTCACATTTTTTACTAGTGTAATCTTTTTCTGTACTATTCAATCCAGCGACCATCCTGACTTGGCTGTTGTGTTAAATGAGCACATGGTGCTGTGTCTTTTTCTTTGTTGTGTGTAGTTGTTGCTTTGCACCAAAGGTAGAGTGTGCACACTGGAGGGAAACCTGATGTGTTCTAATGAGGTTGACTGTCTCAGAGCTGGTGGATCTTGCTCTGAAAGAACCTCCTGTCACCCAATGTGCTACAGCTTGAGCGTTAACCAATTGGGGAAGGAGATTTTGGAAAAGTTCCAAGCTATGGTTAATTATGGGCTTTCTCAAAATTTGACTGTCTTTGCCATCTTCACTGATGCTTTTATTTATTTAGCAAGCAGTTTATTTTGTTTTGCACATCTAACCTTATTTAGAGTTTTCTTTCATACAATAGAAACACAACCTTGTACTGAGACAAATTACATATTGCATTAGATTTGTTCAAAGATTTCGAAAAGGCAATGAGATTAAATATGTAACAGTGCTTTGAAAACTACAAAGTTTTAGGGATCCTACAACTAAAGAGAATTTATCTTTTTTTCCCAACTATAATTCACTTTATTTTTTTAAGATAAACACTTGGAAAGGCCTGACTATTGAACCCATGATGTGAGATATTTCCGTATTTGTGTGTCTTTGTGTGGATAGTTTTTAGGAGCTTCTTTTTTCATTTCTTTTTAGTTTTCAGTCCAAGGAGTGTTGCTTGTGTATATATGCTTTCTAGAGATTCCTGGGTATTTTTATTGTTTTGTTTTGTACATTCATTTCCTTGACTTTGGTTTTACTTGCTCATGCCTACAGAGAATAAACTTCATAATAAAGCTGATACTTCAACTCTAAAAATGACAAGTCTATGGGATTTGGGCCAGGGGTGGGCATGGAGGTAGAAAGGAAAAAGAACAAGCTGAGGAAAAACTAAATAGTTCCCATGGAGCATTTTACTTACTGAAATATAATCCCAAAGGAACATGCTATAATGTAAAATATTTGGAATAAGGCACTCTTGATACTGGATACATGTAAGCTATGGTCAAAGGAGACAAGACATTGATGAGCTGCAGATAATACCATGTTTTGTGTTTGAAGACATTTCAGGGGGGAATTTTGAAATGGAGTCCTCTGTTGGATAGATACTTTGGCAGCCTTGGTGTTAATGATCTATTGAAGGCAAAGAGGAAAACGTTCTGATCGATATGCTAAGAAGAGTTTGCTTCCTGGGGAAGGCAGTCTCATGCCTCCTAACTTTTCATTGCAGTTGTGAAGCCCACCTAGAAAGACAGAAGTTTGAATTATTAAAGAAACTGCATTTCCTAGCCTTGAAGCAGAATTGTTAATGATCAGCAAATTTCACAATATCTTGTTTGGAAATACACATTTTTTTTTCCCTCACTTGTAAAGAGAGAAAGCTGAATTACTCACTCAGGAGTCAGAAAAGTTAGCCGTTAAACTAAAATCAAGTTGAATATATTAAGGTAGAATTTGTGTTTTAGACAATTCTTAAAACCAAATACCTTAGAATTTGAATGGCTGACTTGCTGCTTGATATTATGTCAATACCAAAATAATCTGTGGAGAAAATTAATGTTGTTGATACTTTACATCTTTCTTGTTATGGTAAGCTTGTATAATAACAAATAAGTTATCAACTCAAACATGAAGACTTTTAGCTTAAAACATTTTACTATTATAACATAAATTAGGTGTTTTTTTTGTTGTTGTTTTTTGGTTTGTTTTTAAAACCAGCAGAACAAAGCACTGAATGTAGCATACAGGACTAAATATTTCACTTTTTCCTTTCCTAGAAGACACTTTAGCTGGTTGCTAAGAATGAGGGTTTTGGAATAATGCAAGCCAGGGATTAAACTTGGCTTTACCTTTTTTTCCTATTGTATAAACTTGGCAAGCTATTTAACATCTTCATGGTACAACTTCCCTGCTTATAAAATGGGAATAAAAATAACAGAACCCACCTTTTGTGCTTGTTATGGAGATTAAATTGTAAAATATGTGTCTGAAACATAATAAGCATACTATATAGATACAGATTATTCATATTATTCCAGTAATAGAGTGATGGATAAAGTGAAAACAAGTAGAAATTTTATCTCAAATGCTTGCTTGGTTTGTAAGTTATATTCAGTATAGAACAATTTATTTTGTAATGTCAAGTCTGTAAATAGGTTGATCCCACTTTTCTTTGGGTTGGAAGTCAGGCCTGGCAGCACATAAGTTCCAAATGATGTGACAAGGTCTTTTTTCTCCTTTGACTGAGGTACTCATTAGTGCCTGCTAATGAGAGAAGCTTAAGTCAGAAGCCAAAGAAGTTGCACCATCAGGGTTTGAAATGGGAGAGGTCAGAAGATCAAGGTCAAAAATCAGGGATCTTGGCCAATTCATGACAGTGGGTAAGCCAGTGTCAAGAATCAGATGGCCACAAACAGAAGGTACACTTCCATGAAGAAGAGAAATGAGCACAAAGTATTAGAGTTGGAATGAATTAAAACAGCTTGTGCCTTGACATCAGTCAGGTTATCATTAGAAGGATTTCCTTTGGAATTTAGCCAAAAAATATTCTGAAGCAAGGAAATTTTTCAATGTTGGATATTAGAAAAATTTGCTTTCAAATCAATCTACCTATAAAATATGCAAAAATTTCCGTAATGGAGAGGGAAGTAGCCATAGAGAACAAACTATAGTTCAAATTGAAGGATTATGTTTGATTATAGATATATTTTTTTTCCTTCAATTTTTTATTGTGATTTGGGTGAAAGTTTACAGAGCATATTCACTTTCCATACAGAAACTCACATAAGCTTTGTCTGATGACACTGACTGCAATTTCCCACTATGCAACAGCTCCCCTTCCATTTCCTCCCCATAGTTACTTCTTCCTTGTGTCTGTCCTTCCTTCCCATGCACTCCTGCCCCCTGAGCTGTCTCCATGTGCATACACAGCCCTTCTATTCTCCCATGATTGATCTCTCCAAGGAGTGTATCTACTTAATGTAAATGTTCAGCTCATATGCTTGTCTTTTGTTTGGCTGGAAGCCACAAGAGTAGGTTCATTTCCAGACCTGAGGGGTAGCTAGGGCCTATAGTTTCAGGGATTCCATCAGGCTCTGTCAGACCAGCAAATCTGGTCCCTTCCTTTTTTTTTTTTTTTTTTCTTTTTTTTTAATGATTTTGATTTTTTTTTCCACCTTGTTCTCCCACTCTGTCCAGGATCTCCTACATAGATACCCCTCTGAATGTTTGACAGTGGTAGCTGGGAATCATTTAGTTGCTCTGGTTTCATGGTTTTATAGGCTGAGGATCACATGGTGTACCAGTTATTTGGAGTAACTGTTACCATGAGTCTTTGGTTTTCTTATTCTTCTTTGCTCTAGACAAAGAGACACCCACTGCTGCGTCAAGATGGCCACTTGCAAGCTTTTAAGATCCCAGTTGCTACTCGCCAGTGTAGGATGTGGAACAATATTTTTGTGTAGGATGTCATGACAATTGAGCATGATGTCCCCTGAGATTATGGTCTCAAGCCCACAGGTCCAACTACTTGCTCCCTCTGGGTAGCTGGCTGTGAACAAGAAGTGACTACAAACTTGTCTTTTGTCAACTTTACTATATACCTGGGAATTCTTACAGAACATACACATATATTTGTAGAAATATTGTCTGCCAACCTTATACATGGTTAGGGGCACACTTACCCCTGCATAGACATACCCGATAGTTCAGCCTGTCCACCCATCTATCCACCCATACATTCATGTTTGCCTTCACTGACAGTGCAGTATTGTCTATGCAAAAAGATTCATCTTTCTTCTCTGTATCTCCTATGTACCTCTCTGCATATTCCTCTTCCTCAATGCAACCATGTTGATAACTCACATTTGGTACATTACCCTTCTCTTCACCCAAAGCAATACTTGTCTCTAACCATCTAACAGTGTTCTCTCCACTCCTCTCCTGCCCCTGGTAACCAACAAACAAAATTTACTTCCATATATAAACCTTTCCTTGACTTTTTACAATAAAGAACTAATACAATATTTGTCCTTCTGTGATTGACTTATTTCATTCAGCATAATATCCTCCAGTTCTTACATGCTATGCAGTGTTTATTCTTTAAGGTTGCATAGCTTTCCATTGTGTGTGTGTGTGTGTGTACCATAGTTTGGTTATCCATTCTTCTGTTGATGGGCAACTAGGTTGTTTCCATCTTTTGGCTATTGTAAATAGTACTGCAATGAATGTGGATGTGCATATATCTGTTCTTGTCCTGGCTTTCACTTCTTAAGGATATATACCTACTAATGGAATTGCTGGATCAAATGAATTTCTAATTCCAACTTTTTAAGGAAACACTACACTGTTTCTACAGTGATTGTATCATTTTAGAGTCACAGGAGCAGTGTATGAGAGTCCCAATCTCTCCAGATCCTTGCCAGCATTTGTTATTTTCTGTCTTGTTAAACTTTGCTAGCTAGTACTAGGGCAAGATGGTATCTAGTTGTTTCGATTTGCATCTCTAATGGCTCATGATTGTGAGCATTTCTTCATATGTTTTTTGGCCACATGAATGTCCTTTTTGATGAAGTGTCTATTCATGTCTTCTGCCCATTTTTAATTGGATTATTTGTCTTTTTGTAGTTGAGGTGTTCAAATTTTCTATAAATTCCAGAGATGAGTCCCTTGTCAGATATGTTGTTGCTAAATATTTTCTCCCATTCTGTGGATTTCCTTTGGACTCTTTTGGGGAACTCTATGAAAGCATATAAAAATAAGATTTTTAGAAAGTCCCATTCATCTAGTTTATTTTCTGCTGTTTGTGCATTTTGGGTTATGCTTGATAGTCTATTTATATAATATATTAACTGAAATGAACTGAACTCACTGCTATCATAGTCACCCCTCCTTGGGGTTCTGAAGCAATATCACTATGGAAGTAGATTGCCCAATCTTCCTTCTGAGGAGTGGCTGGTGGGTTTGAGTTATCAGACTTATGGTTAGCAGTCAAATGCCTTACTCACTATGCCACCAGAGCTCCATACAATATATTAGGGCCCCTAAATTTGCCCCTAGTTTTTCCTTGAGGAAGTTTATAGTTTTAGGTTTCAAATTTATATATTTAATCCATCTGGAGTTGTTGTGTATGGTGTGAGGTACAGATCGTTTCACTTTTCTGGAAACAGATATCCAGTTTTGCCAGCACCATCTCTTAAACAGACAATCTCTTCCCCATTTAATGGATTTCAGTCCTTTGTCAAAGATCAGCAGGCCACAGGTTGATGGATCTATTTCTAGGTTTTCAATTCCATTCTATTGGTCTATATGTCTGTCCTTGTGCCAATACCAGGCAGTTTTGAATACTGTGGCTGTATAATAGGTTTTGAGATCAAAGAATATGAGACCTCCTACTTTGTTGTTCTTCTTCAATAATGCTTTGCTTATCCAGGATCTCTTACATTCCCGTATAAAGTTAGTGATTGGTTTTTCCATATCCTTAAAGAATGTTGATGGGATCTGGATTGGGATTGCATTGAATGTATAGCTTTGGGTAGAATTGACATTTTCACAATGTTCAGTCTTCATATCCATGACCATGCTATGTTCTTCCATTTATGTACATTTCTTACGGTTTCTTGAAGTAGTCTTTTCTAGCTTTCTTTGTAGAGGTCTTTTGTGTCCCTGGGAAGTTTTATTCCCAAGTGTTTTGTTTTATTTTATTTTGGGTAGTTTTGTAAATGGTACTGATTTCCTTGTTTCTTTTTCAGCAATCTCTTTGCTGGTGTAGAGAAATCCAATTTATTTCTGGATGTTGATCTTGTATCCTGCTACTATACTAAATCTCTCAATTAGTTCTAGTCATTTTTTGACTGAGTCTTTTGGGTTTTCTAGGTATAGGATCATATCATCAGCAAATAGGGATAGCTTGACTTCTTCCTTACTGATTTGGATGCCTTTGATTTCCATTTCTTGCCTAATTGCCCTGGCTAGGACTTCCAATAAAATATTGAATAGAAGTGGTGATAGAGGGCATCCTTATCTGGTTCCTGTTCATAAGGGGAATGGTTTCTGTCTCTCTCCATTAAGAATAATGTCAGCTGTTGGTTTTGCATATATTCCATTAATTATGTTGAGGAATGTCCCTTCTATTCCTATTTTGCTCAGAGTTTTTATCAGGAATGGGTTTTGGATTTTATCAGATGCCTTTTCTGCATTGATATGATCTTGTGGTTCTCTTTGTTTTATTTATGCGATGGATGATGTTGATTGTTTGTCTAATGTTGAACCATCCTTACATAACTCAGATGAACCCCACTTGTTCATAATGAATTATTTTCTTGATATGTGGTTGGAGTCTATTAGTTAGGATTTTGTTGAAGATTTTTGCATCTATATTCATGAGGGATATTGGTCTGTGTTTTTTTTTTTTTTTTTTTAACTGATGTCTTTTGTTGGTTTTGGTATCAAGGTTATCCTTGCTTTAGAAAATGAATTTGGGAGAATTCCATCCTTTTCTGCTTTGGAATAGTTTGAGTAGCATTGGTAACAGTTCTTCTCTGAATCTTCAGTAGAATTCTCCAGGGAAACCATCTGGGCCAATACTATTTTTTGTTGGTAATTTTTTTATGACCTGTTCAATTTCTTTTTTTGTTATGACTCTTTTCAAATTTTCCACATCAGCCTGTGTTAGTTTAGGTAAGTAGTGTGTTTCTAGAACTCTCTCCATTTCTTCCAGATTTTCAAGTTTGTTGGAGTACAGTTCTTCATAGTATCCTGATTTTGTTTTTATTTCAGTTGGTTCTGTTGTGATGTTGCCCATTTTGTTTCTTATTCATGTTATTTGTATTCTGTCCCTCTTTTCCTTTGTTAAATTTGCCAGTGGTTTGTTACTTTTTTTAATGTTTTCAAAGAACCAATTTCTTTTCTTATTAATTTTTTCTATTGTGTTTCTATTTTCTGTTTCATTGATATCTGCTCGAATTTTTATTATTTCCTTTATTATTTCTTCTGGTGACTGTACGCTTTTCTTGCTGTTCGTTTTCTAAGTGTTGGAGATATTGGTTTAAGTGTTGATTTAGGCTTGCTCTTCTTTTTTGATATGTACATTGATTACCAAAAAGTGGCCTCTGATCACTGCTTTTGCTGTGTCCCAAAGATTTAGTATGTTAGGTTTTCATTCTCATTTGTTTCAAGGAATTTTGGAATTTCAATTTTTGTTTCTTCTATTACCCAGTTATTCTTAAGGAGGGTGTTGTTAAGTGTTCACCTGTTTTTTTTTTTCCATTGATCTTCCTATTGTTGATTTCTAATTTTATAGCATTGTGATCTTAGAAGATGCTTTGCAGTATTTCTATGTTTTTAAATGTATTAATGGTTGCCTTATGGCCTACCATATGGTCTATCATGGAGAATGTTCCATATGCACTGGAAAAGAATGTATATTGTGCTGTTGTTGGATGAAATGCTCTGTAGATGTCTATAAGGTCAAGTTGGTTGATTGTACTGTTTAGTTCTTCTGTGTCTTTGTTCGTCTTTCCAGGTGTTTTATCTTTGAATGAAAGTGGTGTATTAAAGTCTCCTGCTATGACTGTGGGGTCATCTGTTTCTCTTTTCAATTCTGTTAAAGTCTGATTTACGTATTTTGGGAATCTTTAATTGGGTCCATAGATATTTACTATGGTTATATCTTCTTGTTCGATTGATTCTTTAATCATATAATGTCCTTCCTTGTCTCTTAAGGTGGTTTTTGTCTTAAAGTCAATTTGATCAGAAATTAATATTTCCACTCCTGCTCTTTTTTCTTTTTTTTTGCTTTCCATTTGCATGATATATCTTTTTCCAACCTTTGATTTTCAGTCTATTTTTGTCTTTGTCTCTAAGGTGTGACTCTTGTAGACAGCATATTGATGGGTTATGTTTTCCTATCCAGTCTGCAACTCTCCATCTCTTCAGTGATGCATTTGATCCATTGACATTCAGTGTAATTATCAACAAGTATGAATTTGTTGCTGTCGTTTTGTTATGTGTTTTTTTTCATGATGTTCCTGGTTTCTTTGTTCCATATAATTTTCTGTGCTGAGCGCATTTTGTTTATGAATTGTGTTATTTCCTTTGTTACTATTGTTTTAGTATTTGCTAAACATTTGTGCTTGTCTTCTTTTTTTATTGTGATGTGAAGGTTTATAATTTTTCTTTGAGGTTACCTGATTGTGATTTATAAATTTCTCCCTGAGTTTAGAACAGTCCATTCTATCTTGAAACTTTCTTGACTTCCTCACCATTGAGAATTTCTGTACCTTCACAGTATTTTCCCTCTTTTTTTAATAGTTGTCCTCATTTGACAATTGATGCTCTGGTTCCCTGTTTACAATCTTGTAAGCTTATTTTACTTTGGATACTTCCTTGCCTGTGCTGGTTTCTGGGTTATATCATCTTATGTATTAATGGTAGTTTGTTGTTTGCTGCTAATGGTTCTCTGTTCAAAGGACTTCTTTTAGTATCTCTTGTAAAGTTGGTTTGGTTTTAACAAATTCCCTTAATTTCTGCTTCTCTGGGTATCTCCTAATATCACCATTATATTTGAGGGACAATTTTGCTGGTGGCATAATGCCTAAGACATTTGACTGCTAACCAGAAGGCTGGAGGTCAAACCCACCAGTCATTCCTTGGAAGGAAGATTGGGCAATCTACTTCCATAGTGATACTACCTCAGAAACCCAAGAAATGGTCACGATGAGTTAGATCTAATTCGACAGCAGTGAGTCTGGTTTTGGTATATAATGGTTTTGGTAAATGTTTCTCCTTCAGGGTTTTATATATACCATCCCATTGCCTTCTTGTTTGCATGGTTTCTGCTGAAAAATCAGAGCTTAGTCTTATTGGTTGCCTTTGTAATTAACTTTTGTTTTTCCTATTCTGCTTTCAGGATTCTTTCTTTGTCTTTGGTGTTGATGAGTTTGATGATGACATGTCTTGGTGATTTTCTTTTGACGTCTCTCCTGTTTGGAGTTCATTGGACTTACTGAATGGACATATTCTCATCTTATCAGTGTAGTTCTCTTCCAACAAAACTTGCACAATTTTCTCAGTGGTTTTCTTTTTCTCTACCTGTTCTGCAATTCCAATTACATATAGGTTATTCCTTCTGATGGCATCCCACATGAACCTTAGGCTTTCTTCATTTTGTTTTGATCTTTTTTCTGATTGATCTCTTTCCAAAGAAATATTGAGGTATTTGTCTTCAATATCATTAATTCTGTCTTCCATTGATTCAATTCTACTCTTTTGCCCTTCTAATGTGTTATCTATTTATGAAAATTTAGTATTAATCTTCTGGATTTCCATCTGTAGATTTTGCATCATTTCTAATTTTTCATTTATTTTGTCATTTTATTCTTGCATTTTCTCCCAAAGTTGTTCTAGGGTTTTGTCTGTGGTTTCCTTAATTTTGTCAGTGTTTTCCTTGATCTGTCTCTCAGTCCTTTTAAAGTATATAAATATAATTATCTTGAATTCCTCATCAGGGAGTTCTAATGCTGCTTCTTCCTCAGGGATGTGTTCTGGTTCTGTATCCTTCTCCCTTGTTTCTACCAGTTTATCTTGCTTCTTTGTGTGGATTGTGATGGTCTGTTGTCTCTGAGACATTGTGACTCTTTTGTATTTATATTTAACTGGTGATTATATGTTGGAGTGACTTACCCAAGATTTTATTTTCTTCTTCTTCTTCTTTTTTTCTTTTTTTTGTCTGTATCTGAGTAAGCAGGGTACTGTGTTCCTCTGTTTACTAGTTACCAGTGTTTATGCACTCACCATCTGTCTCCTGGTTTTTGTGATAGAGAATGAGAGTGGCTGCACAGATCTCTGTTAACTGTTTGTGAAGAGCAGTCAAGGTGAGTCAGGCAATTCTTGTTGGTTGTCTATTTTTGGCCAGTTGGTGGAGAAGGAATTGGTGGCTCTCACTCAGCAAATGTAGCTGCAGGAAGTGCAGGTGCAGTTGCATTGTATGGACACAGTTGTCTCCCACTCAGACAAAAACAATAATCAAAAGAAATCAAAAAATAAAAGCAAGTAGATTAAAAACATACCACATAATCACAGCCACCAAAAAAGAGAAAAGAAGAAGAAAAAAAAAAAAAAAGGACAGAAGACAATAAATGAGAATAAATATTTAAAGAAATACTTTAAAAAGCCAAAAGAAATATGTATAGAAAAAGGGAGGGGGACAAAACAGAAAACCCACAATATTTTGAGAGAGGTGTAATAAGAGAAAAGAGGTAGAGTAGGAGAATAGTAAAGAAAAAAATTGGAAAAATGCAAAAAGAATACTAAGGAATGGGGAGAACCATTAGAAAAAAGAAAAAAAAAAAAGGAACCATTAACAGGAAGAGAGAAAAAGCTGAAAACTGGATAAAAAAAGAGAGAGGAAAAATGATATTACTAATATTTTAAAACAGACAAAAACAAACAAACTAAAAAGAAAAAATATATATCTGGGCAGGGCAGGGCACCCAGGATCCTTCAGAGCACATGGACTGGGATCGAATTCCTGCTGGCACACAAGGTGGGTGGGAGTGAAAGATAGCCACATCTTTGTTCACCAAATGGGTGTAGGGTATAAGAGTATCAAGGGGCATGTCACACTTTTCCACTCCTTTGTGTCTGGAATGTCCTTGTGGTCCCTGGCAGGTGCAGCCTATTCTTAGGTCCCTGGAATCTGAGAGAATGCTGTTGCTTTACATATCCAAAATGGTTGAACCACTTGTGAACATTCAAAATGATTGCACCCTCCAGACAGCCAGAAGTCCAAACCTCAGCCCAATTTCCTCTTCACTGCTTCCTCATTTATTCACCAGCTACCAGTGCAGTCCTCCAAGCAGGCCCTGGCTAGCAGGCCAATTTTTAGGTTAATTCTTAGGTCCTAACACCACTTGGTGATATCCAAGCTGTCCATGCCGTCAGGATCACTGACAGACCACAGCTCCATATGTCTCCTTTTTGGTGTTTTCGTGCAGGCTCTTCTAAAACTTGGAGTTTGTTCCACCTCTGTATCCTTCCTTTCAAAGCTCAGGACTCCAAGATTATTTTCTGTATCTGTGTTACTTGGTTACCCTTTTCTTTGTTGAAGAGGGTCTGTATAGTTTGTCTGCCTATTCCACCATCTTACTGGAACTCTGAATATAGATATTCTTTGTCCTACCCAAGAATGTTTGTATGCCTTGTAAAGACAAAGGACTCAGTTCAAGTTGTGATTTGATTCATTCCTTCATTCATTCATTGACTCATTTTTTCATTGCTTTTTTTTTTATCTATTTTAATGCTGTTAGATAGTATGATCATGCTATAATTGTTTTCTATCAACAGTTTCAGTTTTATAATAGTATAATGATATATTTTCTACTATATTTTATTTTATTTTATTTATTGACATTGTAGCCAAAACAGAGAAACACTATCACTATTTACAGAGCTATGTAATCATAGGTGTCATGTATTTCCTGCAATTGTACTTAAAACTCTACTTTTTTTTCCCCTAAGTCATTGCTCTGATTTGGGTGAAAGTTTACAGAGAAAATGCATTTTCCATTCAACAGCTCATACGCATTTTGTTTTATGACATTGACTGCAATCCCCACAACATAACAGCTCTCTTCCCTCTTCCTCCCTGTGATTACCTATCCCTGTGTCCTTTTTTCCTATGCAATCCTGCTTTCTCAACTTTCTCCCTTCACAAATGCTGCCCTTCTGATCTCCCAGGGTTGATTTTTCTAAGAAGTGCATTTGCATCTCCCTGGTGTAGCTGTTTACTCTGCAGGCCTGTCTATTGTTTGGCTTAAGGTTAAGCCACCACAGTGAGTTCAGTTCCAAGCCTGATGGGTGACTAGAGGCCATAGCCTCAGAGGTTTCATCAGTCTTGATCAGACCAGTAAGCCTGGTCTTTTTATGATTTTGAGTTTTGTTCCTCTTTACTTTGAACTAGAAGGCTCTGGATGATTTAGCCAAAGCTTAACTCTCCAACTTTATGGCATATTTCTCTCTAGCTTGTTCACTACTCTCTGGTCAGCATGATTCTCTTTCTCTTCCTGGAATATTCCAGGTCTTTCCTCAACTTGAGACCCTTGTATATAGTATTATCTGCATCTGGCTGCTCTTCACCTAAGCTTCCCAGAGTTGAATTGTTCTCATCTTTGATTCAGGTCTTAACTCAGATATCACCTGATCAGAGAGGACTTTTTTGACCACCATATGTTCTCCTGTTATCACTGTATTTACTGCCTCTGTAGCATTTAGCATGAGCTATTATTTTGTTTATTAATTTAATTGCTTTATTATTATAGTCTTTCTCAGTCAACCGTATTAGCATGCAAACTCCATGAGAGTAAAAGCTTTTTCTGTCTTGATTGTGACTCTTTCCCCAGAAAACCGTTTGGCAGTTAGTAAGTACTCAATAATGTTTTTCTGAACAAATGAATGCATAAATCATAGCCGTATTATCCTACCAGAGCTGTGGTGGCACAGTAGTTAAAGCATTCGGCTGCTAACCCAAAATTCGATGGTTTGAATCCATCTTGCTGCTTACTGGAATAAAGATGAGGCAGTCTGCTTCTGTAAAGATTTACAGCCTTGGAAACCCTATGGGACAGTTCTATTTTGTCGTAGCATGGCTATGAGTGGGAATTGACTCAATTGCTGTGGGACAGTGGATTGTCCTGCCATTGTTAAAGTCCATTATCCTTTCATCCCTCCTTATTCAGTATTTACTGAGACCTATCATGTGAAAGGAACTTGGATCCTGGAATAAAGATTAAGAAAGGCCTGATACCTTCCTTCTATGATAGGATTAATAAATATAATGCTGCATGCCTTGGTGAATTTCTGGAGCATGTGCAGTGGGTTTGGTTTTGGTATGTGTCCAAGGATTGTGGGGCTATGTCTAGATCCAGGAAAGGATATGAACAACACAGGAGAGGGAAGAAACAGTGTCTAGGTCATAGATTTGCATTCCTGCATAAGAATCTACAGAAAAGACATATTTTAAAAATATCTTTTTTGTTGGAGAAAAGATTTTTTGTATGAGTCAGGTCTGACTCGATGGCACATAACAACAACAACAACAACTTATATACCATGCCAACTTCAGCCATTGAAGTGTTTTTGTGTACCAAACACTCTCCTCCCCACATATTCTCCCTGTCTTCCACATGGTCCCTTCACTTAGTGGTATTCCTTCATGTCTCAGCCAAAAGGCTCTCATCACTTGACTACATCTGTCGAGATTAGTTGATTCATGTCTGTCTATCTAATTGGACTGTAAACTCCATGAGACAAATCTACCTTTGTTCTGCTCCGCACTTCTGATACCAACACATGGGGCTACAGTGTTTCCCTTAGGAACTCCAAGTTAATATAATAATATGATAATACTGAAGCACTAGATCTAATACAAGACAATCTTTTAACATTTCTATAAATGATTTTGATACATTTCCATTGCTATGTTTTGGTGCTTATATTTAGAGTTGATGATTTGATCAAATAAATATTTTTATTACTGGAAAAAAAAAAATCATTGTCATCGTGTTGATACCACCTCATAGCAGCCCTAAAGGATACAGTAGAATTGCTCTATAGTGTGTCAAAGTTGTAAATCTTTATGGAAGCAGACTACTACATCTTTTTCCAACAAACTGCCTGATGACTTCAAATAGCTGATCTTTCCGTTAGGAGCAGAGTGCATAACCATGGCACCACAAGGGGTCCCTAATGATAAATATACCTGTAATAAATAATTATGAAAAGGTGCTAAAGGTACAATGATAACTAAAAATTAATACCTACAGCAGCAGGTAAAAATTTGTGGGGGGTGAACCAAATCTCACTGCCTCCATTGATCAATATCCAACTACTTTGCCAACATTTATCACTATCATTTCCAAATTTCTTTCACATCTATTGTACATATCATACTCACTGCTGTGAGACAGATCTGACTCATAGCAACCCCTCCTTGGGTTTCCAAGGTGGTATCACTATGGAAGTAGATTGCCCAACCTTCCTACTGATGAGTGGCTGGTGGGTTTGAACTGCCAGTCTTCTGGTTAGCAGTGAAATGCCTAAGGAACTACACCACCAGAGCTCCCACACATATCATGAAGATTATTAATTCAATTTTGTCTGTATCCTGAGAGAATATACAGTGTCAACTGCCAGTTTTCTCAGGGCTATACATATCTTTCTCTGATAGATATTTTAGGGTGATAAAAAATGTTGTTGTACAGGTTGAGTGAATGATTGCTTCACTTATCAGCTGATTTTGGTTAACTTTTATTTTTTTTTCAAAGCAGTCTCTAAAAATCCCCTCCAATTTCCTTTTTTTAAAGGCGAATGCATGAATATGAGCAAGCTACTTATACTTTCAGAACAAGCTGCTTACATTTATAACCTTAAGGTTGCCTTTGATCCTAAATCAGCTTTTAATTACCATGGTAGTTACACTGGGTGAAAAAAAGATTCTATTATTTCCAGAACACAGCAAGGATATGACCAATACTATCTCTTGAGTGCAGTTATTTTAAAGCTTTTATTACTAATTATAGTTGGTTTATTATAATTCATTGTTCACTGGTCTTCTAGGCTATTTACGTAAGGTTCTATTCAGCATTACAGCTGCTTTTGCAGCTGCTATTCCTCTGAGATTCCATGACTTCATGAGACTAACAGGGCTCCTATTTGGAAAAGGGTGTAATTGGGCTCAAGGGAGATACTTAACTTGGTGTCCCCTGCAAAGTGCTACAAGAGGGTATATTATTCCTAACTCCAAGAAGACATTAGAAATGTAAGGAAAATGAATGGTACATGAAACCATTAACCACCACAAACTAACATAAGCAACAATAGAACCATTCATTTATCTATCTATGTAACTGTCTATATCTGGTTTTCTCTTTGTATCTGAATCTCACATTATAAGGAAATTTTCTGGATTTTTCAATTTCTAGTCCAACCTCATTTCTTCTTTCAAGAATTAGAAGTAGTAGGTCTTTTGGGTTTCTATGCAATTTACTCCATAAACATTATTGATCACCTACTATGTGCCTAGGAGTCACTGAGTAGTACAAATAGTTAAGCACTCAACTACTAGCCAAAATATTGGCTGTTTGAACTTACCCAGAGGTGCCTAGGAAGACAGGTATGGCAATCTGCTTCTGAAAGGTTGCAGCCTTGAAAACCCTGTGAAATAGTTCTACTCTGCACACATGGGGTTGCTGTGAGTTGAAATCTACTTAACAGAAACTAAAAAAAAACAACTATATGCCTCTAACAAATTTTGCAAATCATGCAAACATTTATTAGCAAGTAGACACAAGAATCATTATTCAGAGTCTTTTTTTAAGTTCACGGTATTCCCACTCTCTGACATCTAGGTATTTTGACAAGCATTAACATGGAAGGTTGCAACAATATTCTTATAGCAGAATATTATTTCTGACAATCAATTAACATTCTAATTGAATCAAGTCAGAGGATCCCCCAATGTGTTTGAAGTAGTGGATAGGAGTAGGAAGGGTCCCAGTGGACTAAAGATACCTCTCTAAATGTGTTAGCCTGTGAGGTTGGCCATGTTCATATGCCCTATTTATGCAAGAGTAAACTTTCTAGTAATTCCCAAATTTAAATTCAACTTATCATGTATAGAAAATTACCTTTAAAATTTTAAAAATTATCTTTAAAAACCATTACTTTAATTAGAAAACCCTCTTACCTTACCTGGATCCCTTACCTGGATCCCTGCCTCTGCTTGCTCTTTCATCCCCCTGGCTTTTCTTTCCTTTCTCCATTTTCCTGCCTCTTGGGGATGGGGCTTGGGTCCCTCCCCTTACCTACATCCCTGTCACTGCTTTCTTTGTCATCCCCTTGGCTTTTCTTCCAAAAGTTGGAAACAAAGAAAAATCACTGGTAATTGCAAAAGTTGGCCATAGTAACAGAAATAATGCTGGAGACAGCATGATAGAATTTTGGAAGACCAAAGACTTATTCATTGCAAATACCTTTTTTCAACAACACAAATGGTGGCTATACACATAGACTTCACCAGATGAACTACACAGGAATCAGATTGACTACATCTATGGGAAGAGGTGATGAAAAAGCTCAATATCATCAGCCAAAACAAGGCCAGGAGCTCATTGTGGAACAGACCATCAACTGCTCATATGCAAGTTCAACTTGAAGTTGAAGAGAATTAAAACAAGTCCATAAGAACCAAAATATGACCTTCACTATATCCCTCCTGAATTCAGAGACCATCTAAGGAATAGACATGATGCATTGAACACCAATGACCGAAAACCGGAAGAATTGTGGGATGACATCAAGAACATCATGCATGAAGAAAGCAAGAGGTCATTAGAAAAATGAGAAGAGAAGAAAAGACCAAAATGGATGACAGAAGAGACTCTGAAACTTGCCCTTGAGTGGAGAGTAGCTAAAGCAAATGGAAGAAATGACAAGATAAAATATCTGAACAGAAGATTTCAAAGAGCAGCTCAAGCAGACAAAACAAATTACTATAATGAAATGTGCAAAGACCTGAAATTAGAAAACCAAAAGGGAAGGACATGCTTAGCATTTCTCAAGCTAAAAGAACTGAGGAAAAAAATTAAGCCTCGAGTTGCAACATTGAAAGATTCTATGGGCAAAATATTGAATGATGCAGGAAACATCAAAAGAAGATGGAAGGAATACACAGCGTCATTGTACCAAGAACAACTGGTTGATCTGCATCCATTTCAGGAGGTGGCATATGATCAAGAACCAGTGGTATTGAAGGAAGAAGTCAAAGCTGAAGGAATTGGTGAAGAACAAGGCTGGCTCCAGGAATTGATGGAATACCCATTGAGATGTTTCAACAAACGGATGTCCTACTGGAGGCACTCACTTGGCTGTGCCAAGAGATTTGGAAGACAGCTACCTGGCCAATTGACTGTAACAGATCCATATTTGTAGCCATTCCAAAGAAAGATGATCCCACAAAATGTGGAAATTATCAAACACTATCATAAATATCTCATGCAAGTAAAATCTTACTGAAGATAATTCAAAATCTGTTGCAGCAGTATATTGACAGAGAGCTTCCAGAAGTGCAAGCTGGATTCAGAAGAGGACATGGAATGAGGGATATCGTTGCTGATGTCAGATGGATCTTGGGTCAAAGGAAAGAATACCAGAAAGATGTTTACCTGTGTTTTATTGACTATGCAACAGCACTTGATTGTGTGGATCATAACAAATTGTGGATAACATAGAGAAGAAGGAGAATTACAGAACACTTAATTGTAGTCATGAGGAAACTGTACATAGACAAGGAGGCTGTCGTTTGAACAGAACAAGGAGACGCTGCATTTTTTAAATTCAGGAAGGGAGAGTGTTAGGGTTGTATGCTTTCATGGTACTTAATCTATCTACATGCTGAGGAAATAATCTGAGAACCTGGACTACATAAAGAAGAGCATGGCATCAAGATTGGAGGAAGAATCACTAACAAGCTGTGATATGCTAACGACATAACTTTGCTTGCTGAAAGTGAAGATGACTTGAAGCACTTACTGATGAAGATTGAAGAATACAGTCTGCAGTATGGATTACATCTCGATATAAAGTAAACAAAAATCCTCACAACTGGACCTATAAGCAGCATCATGATAAATGGAGAAAAGATTGAAGTTGTCAAATACTTCACATTGTTTGGTTTTTCAACCGATGCCAGTGGAAGCAGCAGTCAGGACATCAGACGATATACAGCATTGAGCAAATTGGCTGCAAAGGACCTCTTTCAAGTGCTGAGGAGCAAAGATCTCTCTTTGGTGATTAAGGTACGCCGGACACAAGTCATGATATTTTCAATCACCTCATATGCATGTGAGAGATGGACAATGAATAAGGAAGACGGAAGGAAAATTGATACTTTTGAGTTGTGGTGCTGGCAAAGAATGCTGAAGGTACCGTGGACTGCTAAAAGAACTAACATGTCTGTCTTGGAGGATGTGCAGCCAGAATGCTCCTTGGAAGAGAGAATGGCCAGACTTCGTATCACCTACCTTGCTCATGGTATCAGAAGGGGCCATTTCCTGGAGAAGGATGTCATGCTGGGTAAGGTGGATGGTTGACAAAAAAGGGGAAGGCCCTCAAGGAGATGGATTGACACAGTGGCTGTGGCAATGGGTTCAAGTATAGCAAAGATCATGGAGCTGGCCCAGGACCAGGCAGTATTTCATTCTGCTATGCATAGGGTCATTATGAGTTGGAGACGACTTGATGGTACTTAACAACAACAACTAGTGGAGATATACACCCCCCCCCAAAAAAAAAAAAAAAAAAAACCTTGCTGCCATCGAGTCAATTCTGACTCATAGTGACCCCTCCTCGGGTTTCCTAGGTGGTATCTCTATGAATGTACATTGCCCAGTCTTCCTTCTGAGGAGTGGCTGATGAGTTTGAACCACCAGGCTTCTGGTTAGCAGTCAAAAGCCTCAGGCATTATTCCACTAGAGCTCCCAGTGAAGATGTGGACAGGGATGTTTAAAATACTTGCCTTAGCCATTTATATATACCCAACTGAAATCTTCAAATACTACCTAGCCTCCATTGACTATGCATTTGTGATTAGAGAAGATCAAATATAAATTAAGGGAGTCAAATCAGTGCCCAATACATTATAAGCAACTGTCTACTCTGAAGTATTTGAAAGTAAATTTCAAACAACATGATATGTATTCTGGGATCTCTCTCCCTGCCTGGATACCTGCTGAGTTATAGAATTTGCAATCTTACCACAGGGTTGAAATGGAAGCAGAGCCAGGCAGAGTGAGAAAGATCTTAAGGAGCATATCACATGTGGAAACCACATACCAGTAAAAGCCACCAGCAGCAGACAGGCTAGAACAAGACAGAATACATCTCCTCACAAGTATCAAGTAATGAGTCACATTAAATGAACCCTAAGATCTCTCTCAATTGAGGTCTGGTAGTGCAGTGGTTGAAACATTTGGCTGCTAACCAAAAGGTCAGCAGTTTGAATCCACCAGGCACTCTATGGGCTAAAGATGAGACAGTCGGCTTCTGTAAATGTTATAGCCTTGGAAACCATATGGGGCAGATCTACTCTGTCCTATAAGATCACTCTGAGTCAGAATCAATTCAATGGCAGAGGGTTTGGTTTGGTTTGGTTTAATAACTCTCTCATTCCTTCTCCTACACATTAATCCTGATAAGCTAGCACTAGAAGAGTATATGAGGAGATGAAAAACAAGAGCAAACAATCAATCACAAACACAACCTGCCTTTTTCACCCCACCTATGTCCATTTTAGAAGGCTAAGTTTGAAGTTTACCCAGTGATAGAAGGAAGATCAGTGCTGAACTGGATGAAATGAAAGATTTAAACTGGTCTGTTTTTAAGTTTTTGCTTGTTTTAATATATGACTGGTAAGAATAGTTATGGAATTTGCCCAAGATGTCTGTTATGTAGTACGATAATGGTAGTATCTTGGTGTTATTTGTATTAGTGTCACCTAGGGCTTCCATAACAAAATACCACAAAATATGTGGCTTTTCAGAACAAAAATGTGTTTTTCACAGTTCTGGACTAGAAGTTCAAAACAATGTCTCAGCCATGTTGATCTTTTCTGGAGGTTTTAAGAGACAAAATGTCCCATGCCTGTCTCCTAGTTTCTGGTCACTACTGACAATCCGTGGTGTATGTTTGTTGCTTATAGATACATTTACCCCCATTAGTTCATGGTATCTGTCTTCCCCATGTTTGTGAGTCCCCTTTTATAAGACAGCACTCAGAATTAAGGTTAAGATCTAGTGACTCTGGTACTACGTCATATAACTTACCTAATAACATGTGCAAGAACAAACTCTATTTCCACAAACAATGTCATATTCAGGGACTAGGGCTTCAACATTTTGGGGGGGTACACAATTCAATCTATAACAGATGGTTTAGTTAGAAAAAGTAAAAGGATTTAATAGTAATACTAAAAAATGTTCCAACTGTTTGCATACAGCTTTTTATTCATCAAAATTGAAAAACAAACATAAACCTCAGTGACGTAAAACAGTAAACATTTAATGAGCACAGAAGTGTGCACATTAGCTGGACGTTGCCTGCTCTAAATTAGGTTTATCTGCTCTCAGCTAAAGTCAGCGGTAGCAACTCTGTTCCATGTGTCTGTCATCCTCCTCATTGGTCCATGATCTTATGGAGATGATAGAAGTATGAGATGGCAAGTACAAATAAAGGGATCTCATAAGGCCCCCAACTTGTAACGGGCATGCTATCACTTCTACCACATTCCATTGGCCAAAGAAAATCGCATGGCTGTACCCAATATAAAGGAGTGAAAAAATATACACTATTCCTCTAACTGGAAGAATGAAAGATTCCCTAGCAAAAGGAGTGAATGTAATTCATCCCTGTGCAATTAAGGTTATGTGTCTACTTGGCTGGACCTGATTTTGAGTGGCTGGGCAGCTGAATGTAGTTATTCCCCATAATGAGACTGGTAATCAACTCCATGGTGGAATCTACTGTGAGCAGGTCAGTAGCTGCCTTAGGAATATGGTCGGCTTTTTGTATATAAGAAGACATTTTGAGAAATGTCTCTGAATTTTTGGTAGATCAGGATCTTGCATGTCACTGAGTCTTCATCTCAGTGGACTGCCATGTTGCTTGCTGATCTTGGGACTGCATCTGGATTTGAACTAGTTCCCTGCTGTGCTGCTAGCTAACCTTGAC
Organism: Orycteropus afer afer; assembly: GCF_000298275.1. Classification (NCBI taxonomy): domain Eukaryota; kingdom Metazoa; phylum Chordata; class Mammalia; order Tubulidentata; family Orycteropodidae; genus Orycteropus; species Orycteropus afer. The sequence goes on from NW_006921649.1 coordinate 3,788,696, forward strand.
ACTGTGCCATTTTACTTTTCAATCCTGGGTTTGTCAGCCTCAGCAGCCAGCAGCTGCCTGAGTTAATAAAAGCCCCCAGATTCAGTGGGATGGGAGCAAGAAACAGAGCTGAAGCCAAGGTTGAGGGGCCTTCACCCAGCCCCTAGAGCTGACACTTTGAACTCGTACTTCTAACCTCCTAAACTGGAAGAGAATAAATCCCTTTCTGTCAAAGTCATCCACTTGTGGTATTCCTGTTAGAGTAGTACTAGATAACCAAAACAATCTCCATCAAATTTCTTGGTAATTTTAAAGTAAAAAGTCGAATTTTCTTGTTCAACATTTTTTTATAGTGCACTTTTGACTATAGTCTCCTTTTTGAGAGAACGGAGACTAAAGTTTAATTTAAAGCTGGTGAAATGAAGGGGAAGCAATAGCAACAAAATATCTCTTTCTCCTTTGGTGTATGGTTAGATCATGTTCATTAAGCATACAAGTGCTGTTACTTTGCTGCACCCATGACTGATTTCCTTACTAATTTGAGCCACTTAACACCAATACCACACCTTTATATCATAATAAATGCTTGTTGTTGTTAGTTGTTGTTATGTGCCGTCAAGTCGGACCTACTCTTAGCGACCCCTCCTTGGGTTTCCGAGGCAGTATCACTACGGAAGTAGATTGCCCCATCTTCCTTCCGAGGAGTGGCTGGTGGATTTGAACCGCCAGCCTTCTGGTTAGCAGTCAAGTGCCTTAGGCACTATGCTACCAGAGCTCCCTAATAAATGCTACTATTAATAAAAATATTTATTAAGTACTTTTGATAAGCAAGACTCAGTGTTAAATCCAGTACAAATATCATTTCATTTCTTTCAAACAACAATTTGAAGTAGAGAATACAATCCCCATTTCACAGATTAGAAAACAGAGAAATAAAATCAATAGCCAAATTCACATAGCTTCTTTACCTGTTGGCTAATCCAGGTAGTAGATTCACAAATATACAATGAGGATGGAACTGCCATGTTCCAGAGATGTGGGACACTATTTCTGTCAACTGTCCCAAAATAAATTTCCTTTTCCTTTAACTCAAGTTAATGCTTTTCTAATCTCTAGTTAATGATTTACCTCCCCTTCCTCTCTCATCCCTAGTAAACTTCAAAGAATGGTTCTTTGTATGTGTAAATCTTTTCTTGACTTTTTACAATAGTGGTCTCATACAATTTTTGGCCACTTGTAATTAACAAATTTCTCTCAGTATAATGTCCTCTAGCTTCATCCATATTATCAGGTATTTTGCAGATTCATCATTATTCTTTAATGTTACATAATATTGCATTGCATGCATGTGCCTTAGTTTATCCATTTATCTGTTGATGAGCAATTAGATTGTTTTCATCTTTTTGCTATTGTGAATAATGCTGCAGTGAAAATGGGTGTGAATATACAGTGCTTAATAAGGTTAAGGTCAGCACAAAATGATTAAATCAAAGACACTAGGTGAAATACAAGAGTTAAAGGCAACAAGGGTAAATATCATTGTATACACAAATACAATCCTACAATAACATTAAAAGAAAAAAATCTACAAGTGGATAAATATGCATCCAACCTGAACAGGTGTGGGATAGCAAATGGCACTACACTTATGAGGAGGGAAAAAAAA